>NC_143561.1:96626923-96941538 GCF_054136105.1 Typopeltis vanoorti | reverse complement strand
GCATCTCTTCTTGCAATGGTTGCTAAGGCTAACTGACGATTACTGTGACAATACGCTTTAGCGTTCGACTATCCTGATTTGTCAGTTTTTTGAGCCTACTAGTTCATGGGAGGGGTTTGGTGGTTCCATCATGTTTCCACTTCATGATAACCTCGCTGACAGTATACCTGGCATGTGCAATGTCGCATGAATCTCTCAGAATGAATTACTGAACTTGTGGGCTCCAACTATCATAACATATTCGAATGGACTTGACTCTTTTTGTCCACTCATCCTAATGAATGACAAAGACTGTCTACACTGCTAATATAGCATTGCAGACATATACAGGCAAGGCAATGTAGAGCTATGCGGATGTCCAAAAACTTTTTTTGGCAATAGTGTATTATAAGAAAACTTACTGGAGAAGCCATGTAAAAGAATGTCCCAGTGAAAGATCTCACTCGGAAAAATTCTAGTGTCAACAGAAGAACAATTGGAAAGGTGGAGACAACATTTTTTGTCCATCCAAATAAACAGTACATGTTTATTTTTTATTCTTAAGAATTCTTTCTGAACAGAGGCTTTTGAAATGCCAAAGAGAATACGAGGTGTGGCTATTAAATAACGAAACAAGGTGCACTGTGAATCATGTACTCGTAGCAGTGGGATGTGCTTGCGGCGTGAATGAACTTGAAGATTCTAGAAGCAGTTGAGATCAGCATTGTTCGCTGTCACTCGTAGTTAGTCTGTAGGCAGTTATAAAAGAAACACGTGTGAAGTCGCTTTGGCGGAATAATGTCTAATGTTAAACTCGAGCAGCGCATTAATCTCAAATTCCTTGTGAAATTGAAAAAATTGCTGACAGAGTGTTTGAAACTGTTGCTGGAGGTGTACAGTGATAATGTAATGTCATGTGCATGAATGGCACAAGCGCTTTGCTGAAGGTCGAGAAAACGTTGAAGATGACAAATGACTGGGTTGCCCTATCACTGCAGGAACCAAACAAAACATTGCAAAAATTAATGAAATTATCCGCAACAATTGCCGATTAAGCATTCAGATGATAGCAGACATGGTGCACATTGATAAGGAGACTGTATGACAAATTTTGCATGAGCAAAGTCTGCGCCAAAATGGTTCCCAAAAAGTTGTGTTAGGAGCAGAAAGACATCCAAAAACAAATTTGCACTGACATCATGGAATGACTGACAGGAGAGCCGGACTTGCAGGAGAAGATCATCACATGTGATGAGACATGGATTTTCCAGTACGATCTAGAAAAAAGAGAGAATCGATGCACTGGAAAAACTCTGTCACCGAGAATGAAAAAAGCAAGAATGAGCAAGTCCAAACTGAAGGGAATGCTGATCGTTTTTTTTTAATATCAATGCCATGGTAAATGTTTGAATGTGTAACAGAGAGTCATACAGTTAACCAACATTATTACCTTGAGGTTCTGGCCAAGTTGAGAGGAAGAAAAGACCCTATCTGTGGAAGAACAACCCTTGGATTCTCCATCAGGACAACGCTCCAGCCCACAGTCTATAAAGCAGTATCTGGCTGATAAGAAGATCCCAGTGTTGGACCATCCACCTTACTTACTCTTTCTCTTAGCTGGACTTAGCTCCATGCGACTTTTACCTTTTTCCAAAGCTGAAATCTGCATTGAAGGGCACCCATTTTCAGTCAGTGGATGAAGTAAAGGAAAAAATGGCAGCACTGCTTCAAACAATGGAAAATTCATATGCAATGGTGTATAAATAGAGGAGGGGAGTATGTTGAAGGGTGATAACAATTAAGTTGTACAATTGTAATAATAAACCACATTTTTGCAACCAGTCATTTAATAGCCACACCTCGTACACAGAGTTCAGGGCTCAGAATAGCCGAGAGCTCCAACTGTATTGGTAGCAGCAAGGAAATCGCATGTAGCAGCAATCTATTCCTGTAACAGAGCAAAACTGGCACACTTGTAGGGTGCTTTTTTTTTCTTTTTTTTTTTTAATTTGACATAGTTGGGTAATATTCCTGTCAGTAGCGCACTGAGGATTTAATCTTTGTGGGGCCCAAGTTGAGTAGACGATTTGAGAATACACACTACGCATTGCATACAACCCATGACTGAGCATCTGCAATGATCGCTAATTCATAAGTAGTATAGAAATAGAACACATGACAACACAACATAAATAAAAAAATGAATTTTAATTAGAAAAAGATTTTTGGAAAATTTTTTCTAGTGTTTTTTCCCTTTTTCTTTGGGGAGGGGGGGCCTAGGCTCCCCCTCTGAGTGTGCCACTGATTCCTGTATCCCAACATCTTTTAAGAAAGACCACCTGGTTTAATTGCCTAGACAATTGAAGTTTCAACTTATTATAACATCTTGCTTTGCATGCTATATGTTCATCACATGCACAGTTCATGGCTGTCACTCCATGAATAATCAGTATCTGTGGTAAATAACATTTGTAATCCTTTCTCACTGCTATTTCATTTCATTAAGCCTCCAACTTGAATTCCTCCCAGCAATCAAGCCTTAACACATGGATAATGGATCATATCCATCTTAAAAGAAATGTGTAAATCATTTCTGGAATAAACTGATAGCATGGTATACAAGATAATAATATAATGTTGCGCAGTAATTTCATATAATATATTAGTGTTTTATTGACCTATCATTTCACTGTTACCATAAGCAACTTCTGTAAAAATCAAGACTATAAGAAACTACATATACAGGTACACCACTGATTTTCCTGCAATGGATTGTTTACCAGGTACCTTGCAGTTGTAAACTGTCCTACTAGAGCCAATCAGAATAGGACAACCAACATCAGAATCATGAAGTACAGGGACTACATCCAGTTCCATCACTACGGTCACTCCAGATTTGCTGACAACTTCAGACACCCACCAAGGAACGGCTAGAAAAAAGCAGTTCACTGTAGCAAATATAAATTATTATGTGACATTTTCAAGGAGGGCACTCTACTCCACTACATTTTACCATCTTCCCTACTGTGTAATTCTCCCACTACACACAACTATCATCACCACCACCAACAGTATTTTTTTTTGTCTGTAAATTACATGTGTTCTGGGCCAATTTACTTGTATGTGGTCTGAAAAATCCCAGTCTCCAAAAGAAAAACCCTGCTACCACCATGTGAGATCACTAACTCACCTTCAATTGAAAAAAATCCATATAAAGATTCCTATCATCAATAGTCAAAGGGGGACAGTGTACCATCATTGTTCCAATTGCACTATGAAGGCTTCATACAAGAGACTATTTCTAAAATCTGCCTTTGCCTTAGTGTTGATGTTAAAGTAGTTCCTTAGGAACTACCCTAACATTAACAAATTTGGTTGCATGAAAATGCATCAAATTTAGGAAGCACTGATCCACAGTACTTCATCTCAGTATCAAAAAAAAAAAAAACATTCTACCCCACTAAGGACTTCAAGCTCATCTTTGGTCGCCATGTTTTAGCCTCATTTAGGCAAGTGCCTGCATGCACACTAATGATGGCAATTTAACTTTGCCAAAAAGTCCTGACAAGATGTTTCTCTTAAACTGTATCATAGTTAAGTTTTAATTTTCATTTAATTTCTAAGAAGGAAATTTAATGTCAATTGCATTCTCACTTTCTGTTGAAGAGAACATGTAACACAGTTTAGTTACGCATTTCTAAAAGGTACTGCTGTAGCTTGGTCATATCAATAATGTGCTCTGATTGTAGGTTCAGATCCCCAGGAACATTGTGACTTAACCTGTCCTGTTTGGAGGCATGGTTTCTCCTTCTAGAAACTCAGACTTTTCATCCCACTAAATAAGCAAATCAGCCAGTAGAATGCATGTAATTTACAACATAATACACTGGACTCCTAGCATTAGTTACCTTCACCCATGAATCCTAGCAGTTTCTAAGCATTACAGTAAATAAAATATGAAAACAAATGCCAGTAAAGACCAGTTAAATAAATGGATATGAAACAAATGGGAGACATTGGCCAAAACATGAAACTGGCAGAATATAAAATATTTTCTTAAAGTTGGGACTACTGAAGATGAAAGTTCTGAAAACTAGAGAAATAAACAGATGGCAGAGTCACATTGAAAATTAAGGTAGTAGAACAGAACTATTCTAGGTGGCATCGTCATTTAAACAAAATGGGAGAAGAAAGAATAAAAGCAGTGAACAAGACAAAAAATTAAAAGGCTAAAGCCCCATGTTAGAACTCTCTTAGAAGAAAAGTAAGAGCTAATCAAAAGTAGTGATTTAATGAATAATGTTGTAACATGAATGGAAATTGATATGAAATGAATAAAAATCTTGTGTTGGACTAACATAATATCCTTTTGAAAAGTTCTGCAGCTGTTGTCTAGGATGATATAATGTTACACAATATTTTTCACATAAAACATTTTATTATTATGAACGTCAAGAATATACATATTAACCAAATAAAACAGCACTCAAAATATGTGTCCATTATGTAACAGAAATGATAGTTATTTGATTATTTGGTAGTTAACGCCTGAAAATGCTCTGTGTGTGTGTGTTTCATAAAATGGCATGTTATTAAGTTTAACATATTGTCCCTCATAACCTGTCTATGTTGTTATGTGCCATCCAGTCATTTTCGACTCTTGGTGATCTTGTGAATGAAAGCTCTTCATTCCACTCTGCCTCTTGTCCTTTCTTTCAGCAATATAAGTTCAAGTTGGTAAGTTCTTTTATGTTGTCCATCCAACATTTTTGCAATCTTCTTCTCATTCCCTCAATCTTCCCCAATGTAACTGCCTTTTTCAGTGATTCATCAGCTCGCATAATATGTCCAAAGTACATCAACTTCTGTTTAGTAGTCATCGCCTCCAAGGAACATTCTGTCTTTATACTCTCTAAAATCTTGTTATTGGTCATTCTTGCAGTAAATGGGATTCTTTGGTCTCCTCCATGCCCATTATTCAAATGAATCAATTTGCTTTCTGTCTGTCTTCTTAATAATCCAGCTTTCACATTCATACATCATTACTGGATGTGTATACTTAAAATTTTCCTAGACAAGATTTTGATAGCAGAAAATGAATGACCAGATGCAAAAAGAACAAATCACAACTACACAGTCTTTCGGCTCAAGCTTTTTACTATACAATTCAACCCCTGAAGTCAGTTTCATATGAATTGTTCAGAAATAAGCATTATCTCATTTTCCCTTGCTATGCTATATTGCTCTGTTTTCTTTCCATTCATAAGCTACTCTAGAATGACTGACGTACTTGACTAAGTGGATAGCTTGCCTCTCTCTCTCTCTCTCCTGTTAACAGGCTGTGTTCAAATCCCATTATAGCATGGTTGTTGTTGAATGGTTCTGGATGATAGATAATTTTGTATAGTATGAAATCGCCACTCTGCTTATTTGATGATCTGAAGTAGCTTGATCATATTTGGTCTGTGGAGGAAAGTTTCCAGATCAATTCCCAACCCTTTGTGTGACAGGATGGGGGGGGGGGGGGGGAGACATAAATTATCCATATGAAAAGAGCAGTTTCTTATTTTCTCATTGTATCCCTTGATTAATTTCAGATTAAAAAATCTCAGAAACTAACTTTGATCATGTATAAAGAGCTAAAGACAATTACATTAGAATAAAAGTTCTTCTATAAACATTCAGTTATCTATATGTACAGGGGCTTGAAAAATTTTTGTGCTGACTCACCAAGTCAGGCAGATATCTCATCAGTCAGGTGTCAGCCTGGGTGGAGTATCACAGTCACATATTCAATATCAGATCTGGTCAATTTATGAAATTTTGTTAATGCCATAACTAAGTTTTACCTTGTCTAACTAACAATGTTTATGCATTTTGTTAACTTTTAGGTAAGAGATGAATTTTATCTCCTGCCTGTATGGGAACACCTTGGTACATTGCAGGCCTGAAGTGGTTTGGTAAAATATCTATGTTTGGTCTCTAGGGGAGGAATTCTGAGTTGTGTAAAAAGTAACAAATAAAATTTTTTTAAAAAGTAATGAACTAAGCCCACTTGTATTAATTAATGAACTATATTTCTAACACACACAAAAAAAACTTTAACATGTTTATCAATTTATGAGACATAAGGAGAGAAAAAAATGTATCAGTTATATATAAACATTTATTACTTATTCCTTTATTAATAACTAGAAGTGAAAACAATCATTTATAAATAATAAATGTTCATATATTAGTGACATATGAGTATCAGTTTTTTTTTCTCTTATGTCTCAAACTGAAACACTTTTTTTATGTGCATGTGTGTTAGAATTAGTCTATTAATTTATACTATAGATGGGCTAAGTTTTTTTTTTTTTATATATTATTATTTAAAAAAAATTATTTTTACACAATTCAGAAATGTGAATTATGTAAAATTTGGTCTAGAGCAGTGATGGCAAACCTTGTCAAAAATTTGGAAAATGCCTAACTTGACTCTGTTGGTGTGCCCCCAGATAACTTGCCTCTGGCGAGTGGACAAGTAGATTTCTGGATCCCTTTATACTGCGAGTGAGAGAGAGAGAGATACAGAAAATACTTGCACTTAAATACCAGGTTAGTTCAGAAAATAGCCAATCACTAACATTACTGATAGTTAATTTGGAATATTAGAGGCAACATTAAACAACTACCTGTTCAGAAGCCGAAGATAGGTGTCTTCAAACAAAGAAGTGCTGGAACCTAATGTCTTAGAAGATTTTAGTCCACAACTTTCTGGATCATGCCACATTTTAAAGTTTCTTCCATCAGAAGGTCTAGAAAACAAGAAACATTTTAAAAATATAACAGTTAAGAGAAATATTAACTAAACAAAAAAAAAAAACATTAAATGCAATATATCACAATCGCAAAATTTTGAATGAATGCGATGCCTTCATCAACCATGGATAATTTGATATTTATTTTATGCATCTATGCAAGAATTTGGCAAATTCATTTAATACAGTGTTAACTCTCCTTATAACAAACTTGTATGGATGCAAGGAATCGTTTGTTTGTGCTATAGCAAATCTTTCTTAATTGTATTTATGGGACTGGACAGAACTTTTTAGTTTGTTATTATGAATTATATGGGACAAATTATATTCTTGTTTCCATGCTTTACTCAAGCATGAGCAAACCAAGTTTGTACATAAAGTATCTTCACAATGACGATTCTTGTTATAGAGGCAGATGATTTCACATCAAAATTGCCCTGTTATCACATAATGTACAGCACACTTCCCATTAGATGTGTATATTGTAATGCATTATGGAATGTTCACTAGACATTATGATAAACAAGAAATCACAAATCACACTTAGGCAAAAACTTAAAACAAGAATATAATTTCTTCTCTAGTATGATTTACTTGTAACCAAGCAAAAATAAATAAATAAATGAAATAAAATTATACATTTGTTATGGGATATTTGCCATAGATAGAGAATCGACTGCAATTTTTGTAGTTGTTTGGATTTGATCTTTGTTCGGCACCTTTCATTTATTTCTATAGGATTTTGAAGATGGAATTTATTGCCAATGAGCTGAAAATAAATTTATTCCTTTGAAATTGTAAAAATGTTGAATTTTAAAATTTTATGTCAAGAATGATATCTGTTCAGCCCACTGTCTTAAAACACTGTTTTAATCTCAGAAGAGTTTATAATCTAAACAGCCAACTGCCTGATCAGTAACTCAGTATAGGTATTGATAACCATTCCACATACGATACATTTTTTACTTATATCTTACTTGGAGAAATTTAGGCATTTGCTCTAGATAACATGAGGGCATATAACAGAAGTTTCCTGCATAGGTGCCTGGTTCACTTTCTCTCTCTCTAACTAGTACTGGTCAAACTCATAGTAGTTATCCCCACTCTCTGTATTCAGTGATTGTAGAGTTTCCTCTTAGCTTTAAGGCACTTTATACTTCTGCTCCTCATTTCAACTATATTATTATTGTACTGAAGATTTCAAGAATATTTACAACCACTTCCTTGAATGTAAATTTCTGATGATAGTAGTTGTGGGAAGGTGAAATAACTTGGATAGATTCAATCTCACCCAAACCTCTATTTTGTGTCTCACAAAGAGGAATTCACTCCACCAGTGGTCTTAATATTAAACAGATCTCCAATCAAGAATGTAGATTGCAGTAGTTCAAATATTTTTTTTAGAGCAAAAAGTATATAGGCCATGCAATCCAGATTGGTCACAGGGTCAAATGGAACTAGATAGAAGTTCTTCATACATGTTTGTGAGATGACCAGTTAACGTTTTAAAGATGATCCCAAATGCTTTGCAGTTTATTTGAACAAATTTGTATAGGAATGATTGCATAAAGCTCTATTTTGGTCTGAATTCTCTGCATATTTTTTTTTTAAAATTAACACATTCCTGTTACCATTTCTGCGACAAATAATTGTGCCAGCTTGTGTTACTCATATTATCAATGTATTTTCAACTTAAAAGATAGTGTCATACTATGATGACTTGGATATGACAATGTAGTATTATTGTTATATCTAAGGCATTTGCATATGGAAATTCCATGATATATAACTTGGGAAATATATATTATGCAACAGCAGTATTACTGAGCTAGTCATGAGAAATACTGTTTTTGGTTTAAGGATAAAGTTTGCTTTCTGCATTATTTAAGGACACAATTTATTATTAATTTAAATGAATTTTGATATTTAAATCACATGAAACTTGACTGTCTATTTTAAAAAAGCTCTCTAATTCCAATATTTTAGTCATTGCTTCTTGATATATTATCATACATTTATATTTACTTGATTTACTTACTTGTCTCCAGGACGATAGCAGGGTAGAGGGCAGCAGCATTTACAGCACTGAGATATGGCGGTGAAAACATTTTCAATAGTACTTGAGATGCTCTTCTCATTATCAAACATCATTGCCTGCTCTTTAGGAGGAACTCTGAAAATACAATGTATTAAAGTGTGTTTCATTTAAGCTCATCCATTTTCAGCTATTATTCATAACCACTGCCACAGAAGTTATAGATTTAAGGAAAAAGAACATCATGCAGTTAGGAGGTACCCTGTCCCTTTTTTTCAAAAAAAAAAAAAAAGAAAGGTGTTTGGAAAGAATCTGCAGTAGTAGTAGAAACAGTAAAAACTTGTGTAAGTAATGGCAATTTCTTTGAAGTATGTACCAATTAAACTTCAAAGTGTAAATACTAATGGGTGTATTTTTATGGGGATCTCAAGCACAGTGTTAATAACACTATAGTAAAAGCCATGCAGATGTGTAAAGAGCTGACAAGATAGGCGATTTATTGAATTTGAATCTACAGACTTCGGTTTTCTGGTAATTCTCCTTCAAGACAAGCATTCAAGTAAAACAGTTGACACAGTGGAAAGAGATAAGTTTGAAGAAGTAAAAGCCAAGTGAATAAGCAAAACTCACTTCAAATTATCAAAATTTTATTATTATTACCTGACACCTCCAAGAAGTCCAAAGACTCATCGAGGGAGGGCACCTATTCTACAACTCTGTCTCCACCACTCAATCTGCCAACTACAGTGAACCTCATCATCTACATCAACTGCCCACTACCACCACTAGTATTTTTGCAGACAATCACAAACATCCATGCCCACAGCGGGATTCAAACCCGCAACCTTTTGGCTGGAGAGCGGATACGTTAACCACTCAGCCAACCAGGCCAGCATATCTACTCAGTACACAGATTTTCTGAAACAGGTTTTGTATCACTCCTGATGTCAGATAATATAAAAATAGCAGACCTTAGTAGGTAATGGAGCTATCCTGTATCTCCATCCACAGATAGAGTTAAAAGATTAATATAAAATTTCAATTAATACTGAAGAGTAATTTAAAAGACACACCTGGTTGTATATTTTTAAAAGGTGAAGATTAAAGATCAAAAAGGAACAAAAACTAGTGAGATATAGATATATATAGCAGCACGACCATAATGCTGGTTATTTTGTGAATCATCTGATAATAAATAGCAACAAACTGACCACAACTTCTGTGTGGTTAATTATGTTATTAAGAGGAGTTTAGTTGGTTCAAGAGTAACAGGAGCTTTGATGGTTCGAGATTTTAATAGAGTAGTTTATTTTGTTTAATTGCCAAGAGGATGAAATTGTAGGATCTTTTTGTTTTTATAGCTTCCTGATTGGTTCTTATCACTAGATGTTTGGAACAACATAATTTAATTTCATTATTTTGGAAATCAATGACAGTAACTTTATCAATTTAAGGAATGGGTTTAAATTGTATTGTGTGTAATGATATTTCATTGGTGTGATTTTTGTGTGATATTATTAGTGTGTTTTTATTTGCATTTTTTTTTTAGTGGTGGAATGTATGTATTCTGGTATGGTGATATTGCAATCTTGATAAATGTTCCATTAAATGAGACTTTAAGCAGTGAATGGCAGATCCAGTGTAGCAAGATATATCTGGTTTATGTCTAGTTGGGTTCTAAGGGGATGGTGATTGTGTAATATGAAATCCTTGACTTCGTGATATATAACATACAGCCTCTCCCACCTTCTTATAGAACCAGTTATCACAAATGAGGCTCTGGTGACAGGGTATCAGTGGTATAACCAAAACATCTACACAATAGTAAATGCTTGCATATAAAATGCATGTCTGAATGCTGAGGTAGCAGTCTTACTACCAGAATAGGAACTCTGTGGGCTAACAACTCACAAGTCTCTGAAATTTTAAATACTGTTTTCAAGTTGCATAAATGCAGAAATTGGACAGGCTCCTTGGTATCGACTAAAGCTTGGAAAATTAGGACACGAATTGACCAATGGAATGTTAAAACACTATCAAACAGGAAAACTAACACAACTAAGAAAGGAGATGGAAAAATATAAAATTGAATTATTGGGGATTAACAAAATAAGATGGAATAATACTGGTAGAGTAAATTTTCTCAGTGGGAATGTGTTTCTTTATTCAGGGATGCCTAATATAACTGGTATACATCAACATGAAGTTGGAATCCTCATGAACAAAAGATTTAGTCAAGCAACGATTGAGTGGGAACTAATTTCAGAACGAATAATAATGGTAAATCTTAAAACTAAATTTGGAAAACAGTTGTTCAGTGCTATACCCCAACTGAGAATGCATCCTTTGAAGAAAAAAGTAAAGTTTTACAGTATCCTTGATGATGACACATGGTAACGAGAGCATACTTCTCATGGGTGACTTCAATGCTAAAGTTGGTACAAATAATGAAGGACTGGAGAATGTAATGGGCAAGCATGGTTTGGGAGAGAGAAGGAACTGTGTGGCAAATATAACTTAGTAATAGGTGGCACAATCTTCCAGCATAAGAAAATGCATAAAGTTACCTGGGTGTAACTGGATGCCAAAACACGGAATCAAACGGATCATATTGCCATCAGCAAAAAGTGCAGGAAATGTTAATTAGATGTCCAAAATAAAAGAATTGCTGATGTTGGCTCAGATCATCACCTAATAATAGGATCTGTGCAGTTGTATATTAAAAAAATCATCAGGGGAAAACATCTAATAGAAGGAAATTTGATATTGCTATATTACAAAATGCTAAAATCTTCAATGAATTTAAACTAAAATTAATTGGAAAATATGGATATTAAATTTGAAGGAGGATAGGATATAAGGGACGATGATATAGAGGCTAAATGGAAAATTAAAGTCCTTAATGATAAAGCAGAACATGATTTAGGATATGCTAAAAGAAAAAAAAAGGAATGGTTATTGTTAGAAACTTGGCAACTAGTGGATGAAAGGGAAAAAATAAAGCTGAAATTATGTGCAAGACCTCCCCACAAGGAAAATGAACTTAAAGATAAATATAAGATTTTAAATAAAAAAGTTAAGAGAAGTGCTAGAAAAGATGAACGGCAATTGTTTGAAGAACCAGCATCCAGGGCGCAACAAGCTGCAGACAAGCATAACAATAGGTTATACTACTGTTATACTATTATTATTAGTCATCAAGGTCGTATCAAACCAATGTTGTAGTAATATACTACTATTATACTAATATTATAAGACTTTCTGGAGAAGCCATGCAAAAGAATATCCCAGTGAAGGATCTCGACGGAAAAATTTTAGTGTCAACAGAAGAACGATTGAAAAGTGGGAGACAACATTTTAGTCAAATCTTGAACAAGAGCAGTGATAGAATTAAAAAAGGAGTAGATGAATTAAAAATTGATACCAGCCCACCATCTAAATTGGAGATTTAAAAAAAAACTATTAAAGAATAAAAATGACATTAAATGATGGTATCACAGCAGATATTCTAAAATCTGATGCAACAACAATCACAGATATGCTCTATCTACTGTTCCAAGATATCTGGGGAAAAGGGACATTCCCTAGGAATTGGAATAATAGTAAATATACCAAAGAAAGGAGATTTGGGGAACTGTAATAATTGGAGGGGCATAAATCTGCTATGTGACATTAGCAAAATTTTCTGTAAAATTATTCTTTCAAGAATCTTTAATATTTTAAATGAGGGCATGAGAAGAGAGCAGGTGGAATTATATTGATGTTGTATTCAAAGAACTCAGTAAATTTTGGCCATATGGCACCATTAAATAAGTATGCCCCTGGAGAGGTACCTGAAGATCAACTGCAGCAACTGTCCACCAGGTAAGGTGCCTGCTCTGTGTCAGGAACATGTTTCTCTGTTTCAGGGATTGATGGTGACCACGTTCCTGGCTGAGAAGTAGCAACTTCTGACTAATACCTCACCTCCAAATGCCAACTATGATATTCTGGACACTACAAGAAATGAGCACATAGTATCAAGAGTCTCTAATTTGATTAGCTCAGAGGATCTTATTGTAAATAAGGTACCAAATCTTCCTCCAGTTGGTGAAAGCAACCCTGAAGTGATTACTTAGTGGTCACCATATGAGGACTTCTGGAAGAAAGATGTGTGGAATTGTAAGGCTGGTGATTATGACAACCTCAGGAAACAGCTTGCAGCTATATCATGGAATAAGGAATTGGATGAAAAGGAGATCAATGTTGTTTAGGCCCTGCTCAGGAACTATCAGGCAGAGATAATGTCTGAATGCATTCCAAAAAATCAGGTCAAATAAAGTAGGTATGAAATGGATGAACAAAGAGATGAGGCATAATAAATTTAGTTTAATCCTTTATCCAAGTGTGAGCAAACAAAGTTTGCGCCTGAAAATATCTTCAGGACTGGGTTAAGGTGATACAACACCAGGGCAACTCGTTGTAAAGGTGGAGCAAGCTACCAACACTCCTATCTTAGCATCTCCTATAATGCAAAACACATCTCCTTGCGGATATGTCTAATGTTATGCATTAAGGGAAGGGCCACTACCCAGACCGGTTTCGACCTTTATTGAGGTCTCTTCAGTGGGAGCCAGGCCCAAGTCGAGATATCAGGCGTTGCCCTGGTGTTGTATCACCTTAACCCAGTCCTGAAGATATTTTCAGGCGCAAACTTTGTTTGCTCACACTTGGATAAAGGATTAAACTAAATTTATTATACTCTAACCAAGTGGAAAATAAACTTTCAACATCTTTCTCTAAATCCAGAGTAATTTATTTAAAAAAGGGTGGCACACCAATTGGCAATTCCTATAGGTGGAGATGACCTGCTAATGCTTCTGCCTGATATCTCGACTTGGGCCTGGCTCCCACTGAAGAGACCTCAATAAAGGTCGAAACTGGTCTGGGTAGTGGCCCTTCCCTTAATGCATAACATTAGACATATCCGCAAGGAGATGTGTTTTGCATTATAGGAGATACTAAGATAGGAGTGTTGGTAGCTTGCTCCACCTTTGCAACGAGTTGCCCTGGTGTTGTATCACCTTAACCCAGTCCTGAAGATATTTTCAGGCGCAAACTTTGTTTGCTCGCACTTGGATAAAGGATTAAACTAAATTTATTATACTCTAACCAAGTGGAAAATAAACTTTCAACAAAGAGATGAGGCATACAATTTGGAAGAGGAATGCATTATTAGCAGCAGTTAGCTAAATCAGGTTAAAAAAAAAAAAAATCCTATGGAGTATTTTCAATGCATGGCCAGTAGAAAAAAAGAAAGAATTTGGGAATGTCATCCCTCCAAAAAGAATTTTGGAGGGATGACACTGGTTAGTGAAAATGGTAGAATGATAAAGGATATGGATGTTAAACAAGCAATTCATAAAAGGTATTTCGTCCTTGTAAATGTAACATCATGCAGAACTTGAGAGTAGAGTAGTGGTAAGAAAGGAAGGGGAGCCAGTGATGATGGGTGAGCAAGAATTATGTGAAGAATTGAGTAAATTTGATGTCATCAAGTTTACTCATGAGCAGAACATAATGGTATATCACTATGTATCTTAATAGAATGTTCCAGGGAATTAACAGTAGCTTTAACATGCCTTTTCAAGAGTCAGATTGTACTAAGTTCCAATGAGGACAAAATTGTTCTGCTTCATAAGGGAGGTTAAGATAAGACTAAGACTTCTAATTATAGATTATTTTGTGTCTCTGAATTTGTGGTTAAAGTGTTAAGAAAGGTTAGTCAGGACAAAGATTCAGAATTGGGTTGACAGCAGTAGCATTCTCTTTGATGGACAGCATGAATTTGCTAAAACAAGATAGTGCTTTAGCAGTCTGATTACTTATAGCAAGGTAACAAATGCATTTAAGATTTTCACATTACAAGCTGGCAATTAAATTTAAACAGATGGGGGTTGGTCAACAGAGTGTACTGGATTGGAGATTGGCTGCCTGGATAAGTATTAGCAAGTTATGTATGATGGGACAATATCCCAGAAAAGTAAAGTCACTAATGATATGTCCCAAGAATCTGTTTTGGGCTTTTGCTGCTTAACATGTTTATAAATGATATTGGGAAAGACCTGAATGGTAATTTGCAGCTGGTGCAATGTTGGGAAGAACTATGAGGAGTATAATGAATGCTGTAGCCTTGCAAGAGGACATGAACAGACTAGGTGAATGGGCAAGGATGTAAAATTGATGGGGAGGTCTTAGAGGAGATGAGAGATCTGGGGGTGATTGTGGAAGTAAGGATGTTATGATTCCATTGTATAATATGAATTAAAGATGCCAAGAAATTATATTCTTGGTTTCATCCTTTATCCAAGTGTAAGCAAACAAAGTTTATGAATGAAGGAACTTCACAATTAGGCTACTTGTATATAGAGACTAATGACTGCACATTAATTGCCTTTACCATTACTTGTAAGGATATGTGCTTTGCATTATGGGATACTAAGGCAATTAATGTGAAGTCTTTACTCTCTGTATACAAGTAGCCTAGTCATGAAGTTACTTCACATACAAACTTTGTTTGCTTATACTTGGATAAAGGATGAAACCAAGAATATAATTTCTTGGCATCTTTAATTTATAGTATAAACAAGTGAAAAACTTTCAACATCCATTGTATAAGGTTTTGATCATACTGCATATGGATAACTGTGCACTGATGAAGTTGAAAACAGTTCAGAGATGATCGACTATGGTGGTTTCTGGTCTCTGAAATGTTGAGTTTGAAGACAGATTAAGAGAAAACAAAGTCCAGTAGACAGGAGGAGGAACATAATCAAGAAATACAAGTTGATAAGGGATTATTACTAGAGTAATGTAGATAAAATGGTTTCATTGAATGGGTGGAGACAGGGGAGAACAAGAGGCCATCTCTGGAAGCTGTATAAGGAGAGTGTGAGCAAGGGAATGAGGAGTAAATTTTTGTGTGGAGAGTTGTGGTGATTACAATGCATTGCCTGAAATTTAATGCATAATGCATTTAAGTCATGGTATGATAAGCTGTGTGTGTGAGTGAGAGAGAGAGAGCTACCATGATGAGCGACTCCATGGAGATCTGATTCTAATAATAATGTATCTGAATATAAAGATATTTCTGGAGTAATTATTTTGAAAAATTATTAAATTAATAAGCAGTGAGAGAACTGCAGCATAAAATATTCATGAGGAATAGATGCCTCAGCTAATGGACACAAGTTCACAAGGTGAACCCTATTATTATTCTATAATTATATTAATTTCTTGGGATTTATCTCAGAATATAAAGTAGTAAATGAATAAATAATTGTTTACTTTCATGCATTGTGAGAATCATAATAAAGTCATCTTATATGCATTGCATCTGTTCATCAAGCACGTTTTGTATAACGTTAACTTTTCTAACTCATTTTTACCATATAAAGTTATTAACTTTCCGCACTCTTGATGCCTTACATATTACATTAATTCTTTAAATTACCATATTTCTTTAAAAAACACATATGCTCACAATAGCAGTTATCATTAATGTTTAAGTGTGTGAGGTATTAATGGTATGGATAATGGTCTTAATAAGGAAATACTAATCATACAATAAAATGCCTGGAATACTTACGTTATATGCATTGTAGAGCCCATGTAACTGGGGATTTTATGAACAAGAGTAGCCCCTGTATATGGCAAATGCAACTCCTGACTTCCCCAGTGAATATCCTTTTCAACTGGAGGTAGTTTACCATGCATTTCATCTACAGCCAGGTAGGAAACCTGCAGATATTATATTAACTTTAGAGTAGAAACAGCAAAATCAATTTATGATTAAACAAAACATGTTTTATTTATGTCTAAATTACATTAAATTATCAATCTAAGTGCCGGCCTGGTTGGCCGAGTGGATAGCGTATCTGCTCTCCAGCCAAAAGGCTGCGGGTTTGAATCCCGCCATAGGCATGGATGTTTGCGATTGTCTGTGGAAATACCAGTGGTGGTTGGTATTAGATGGCGTTGGTGTAGTTGCAGTCAATTGGCGAGTCCTCGGACCCCCTGGAGGTGTCAAATAATATTTGTGTGATCTCGGTTTCTTATTATGAACCCAGTATAAAAACTAAAAAGCGTGAGACTTCCTAATATAGACAAAGAGATGAGGGTAGCTATATCACATATTAGACCTGATATTGTTGAAACCTGCAAAAGCCGACAAGTTCAAGTATTGCATTATAATAAGTCTATGCATATTTTTATTAGTTTTATAACTAATGCTTTTGGTGTTCCCCACATTTTTCTTATAATCAAAAGTGTTCCATGACTTCGAGAAGGTTAAGAACACTGGTCTAAACAAATCAAGATAGCCATATTGTTATTTACCTGAATATTTCTATCAATTATCCAGTTTGTTTCAAAGTCGTCGTCATCTTCTCCAAAAGGATTTATTAGTTGCTCAGCTACCTGCAGAATACAGATATTTTTAGTTTGTTTTTAAATTTATCTGCACTAATATAAGTTTTAAAATATAGTATAAGAATATCAAGGAGAACAGTATTGTATTTGTAAAGACTGGTTTGGAGTTAAGAAACATATGTACTTGCATTTTTATTCTGTTATTAGGCTACACTTAAACATTTCATTATTATAATGATGTTCTCACCTTTAGCCATCCCATGAAGAAGAAAAATTGAAGAAAGGTGAAGAAAGGAAAATATAAATCCAAGTCATGACCAATGTAGCCTTGAGCAGGATCAATGTACTGTCGACCCAGTAAACATGTCAAGAAGAACAAATGAGTAGTTAATGTAACCACCTGGAAGAGAAAGTAGTGTCAATATAAATAAGAGTACTTGCACACCATAATCCTTTTAGACAAATTTTTGAATAGTTCTAGGCAATACACACACACCCTCTGCCCAAAAAGAAACCGAACTTTTGATAGAAAATAAAACACAGGCCAATTATAATTATTCAAATAATTTATTTCAATCAATATACTCTCCCTCAGCTTCGATACAGTTTGGCACGGTCAGTAAATTGAATGAGTTTTTTTATATCGGTTTTTGGGATACTGTTGAGGGTCGTGGTTACTGCCACTTTAATGTTTTCAATGATGTATCGCTTTCCTTTCATCGGCAAATGAAGTCGGGGGAAGAGAAAGAAGTCACAGGGTGCTAAATCAGGTGAAAACGGCGAGTAATCAACACACAAACTTGGTTTTTGCTCAAAAACTGTCACATTGTTCGAACGATGAGATGGTGCATCATTGTGCAAAAGTGACCAGCTGATTGCATCACGATATTCATGCCATACGCGATGAATTCTCGCTAACAATCGCTTCAAAACTTCGAGATAAAACTCATCATTGACCGTTTGGCCAGGTGGAACGAATTCTTTGTAGATAATGCCCTTGTAATCATAGAAACAAATCAGCATTGTCTTTACTTTTGACTTCTCCAAGCGACTTTTTTTTCGGATGCCTCTCTTCTGGTGGTCTCCACTGAGCACTGGTGCTTTGTTTCGGGCTCATACTCAAAACACCACGTTTCGTCACCAGTAACGATCATTTCAAGGAAGTTTGAGTCCCGAGCGGTTTTAATGAGGTCCTTGCAGTATTCAATTCGATACATTTTTTGGTCGTCGGTCAATTTGTGGGGGAACATCGCGAATTCAATTTACTGAAGCCTAAACGCGGTCAAAAAATGTGCACAGTTGATTTTGAAATCCACAATTCATCTTCAATCAATCTCACGGACGATTTCGGGTTTTCTTTGATGAAATCACGCACTTTTTGGACGGCCCAGCTTTTCGTCGTCCTCAAGCATTTCACGACCACTCTGAAATCACTTAAACCACTCATAAACTTGAGTACGGGATAAGCAATCATTACCGTATGCTTTTTGAAGCATTTGATGCGTTTCGGTATAACCTTTACCAAGTTTAACACAAAAGTCAATCACAGCTCTGTTTGAAACTCATTTTCCGACCGTTCATCAAAACACTGTCACTCTTGGCACTATATAACTCGGCTTCTAATGAACAAATGTCATAAACAGTTGACACAACACTAATGAAGGTTGCCGCTTTTGACAACAAAAAGATACAACAGGTGGCGCCACTAGTTTCTTCCATTTTCGAAAAGTTCGGTTGCTTTTTGGACAGAGGGTGTGCACACACACAGTTTAGAGATGACCCTTATATAATTTATGAAAGCTTAATGAGACAAAATTGAGTACTGATATTCAGGGCCGGGGGATACGGGCATCGCCGCCAGGGCACGGTTCATAAGTTCATTTTTAAGAAAAAAATTTTATCATAAAAACAAAAAATTCTTAGAATGATCAATATTAAATTAAATAAGGCCGGATACACCGAATAAAAATGTTAAAAAACTGCATATTGCCGCCTCTTTGATCAGCTGACTGTTTACAATTTTGCAGCGTATCTAAAGAGAAACGGTGGAAGTTTTTATGCACAGAAACGAATTTTCGTACAAAACATTTGTTGCTAGTTAACCAGTCATATGGTACGCATCTCAGTAGGCTACTGACAGTAGCGCAGTGCTGACTATTATTTCATCTCTGTATCGTGTTGTGTAATAATTTCTTGTGGGTATAAAATAGAAATGGAATCAAAAATTTAAAAAAAAAAAAAAAAAAACTTGATCCGGTGTATACAATCGTAAGCATCATGCTGCGAAAGAAGATGATATTAAGAAATAAACTGGGGCTCTTAATAAATTTGTTAAAATATTAAAAATATGCTGATGCAGATTGTAACCTACTCGATACATCAGAAATCCGAGTTGAAGAACCGTGCACATCCAGTTTGCATCAAAGTACTATTGAACAAGATAACAAGACGCATGATTTAAGTGAAAAACAGTTAGATTTAGTTGTAGTTGACCACGAAACTAACACATTGTTAGTCTCTGTAAATGTAGAAAATCCAGGTGAATGGGGAAATATTGATGAAAAATTACGAGTTGTTTTAATTGAAATGGGGTCTGTTCAAAAGAAAAGTATAAAATATCCCAGAGATACATATGGTCGTAAATTTGGCGACACGTATTATAACAGAAAAATGGAAAACGAGGAGCTCGTGCCAAGAACATGGCTCATTTATTCCGAAACTTTAAATTCTGTTTATTGCTTTTGTTGCAAACTTTTCGCACCTGCTGAATCAAGTAGTCTTGTAGAAGGTTATAACGATTGGAGTAATGTAAATACAACTTTGCATAGGCATGAGGCTAGTTTAACTCGCATGAAAAATTTCTTAAAATGGAAAATGTTCAAAAGAAAAGTATAAAATATCCCAGAGATACATATGGTCGTAAATTTGGCGACACGTATTATAACAGAAAAATGGAAAACGAGGAGCTCGTGCCAAGAACGGCTCATTTATTCCGAAACTTTAAATTCTGTTTTTTGCTTTTGTTGCAAACTTTTCGCACCTGCTGAATCAAGTAGTCTTGTAGAAGGTTATAACGATTGGAGTAATGTAAATACAACTTTGCATAGGCATGAGGCTAGTTTAACTCGCATGAAAAATTTCTTAAAATGGAAGGAACTTGATAAAAATTAAAAAAACAAAACTACTATTGATTGCCAGACTCAAAGCATGTATGAAATGGAAAAGAAACATTGGACGAGTGTTTTAGAACGCTTGATTGAAAATATAAAATTCGTTGGTAGCCAAAATTTAGATTTTCGCGGATTATCTGAAAGGAATAACCGCAATTTTTTAAAATTAGTGGAACTGTTTGCGAAGTCTGAACCCATTATGGAAAATCATGTTGAAAGGGCCCTACAACGAAATAATAGAATACACTATTTAAGTAAAGAGAGTCAAAATGAAATATTGGAAATTTTAAGTAACACAATCAGGGATACAATTTTATTATCAATTCGAAAATCTGAACATTATTCCATAATTTTAGACTGCACACCTGATGCAAGTAAAACAGAAAAAATGACCATTATTATTCGCTTTGTTTCCTGTGACAATGGAATTGTTAAGATCAGGGAAAACTTTTTAGGTTTTGCAGATATATCAGATTCCACAGGACGTGGTTTATGTGCAACAATAGTGGAACAACTGGAAAAATGTAACATTCCGATTGAAGACATGCGAGGTCAAGGGTAAGATAATGGGGCAAATATCAAAGGGAAAAAATATGGGCTCCAAAATTTGCTTTTGAACAAAAATCCTCGAGCTTTTTACGTGCCATATGCCGCTCATATTCTAAATTTATTCATTAACGATGCAGCCAAAGTGAATGCAGATACAATTAGTTTCTTTGCAATTATTCAAGAAATATACAATTTCTCTTCATTCTCTTACAAATGTTGGGCAATCCTTTTAAAGTTGGTAAAAAAAATTAACATTGAAACAGCCATCAGAAACGCGATGGTAAAGTAAAATTAATGCAATCCACATTCTACGATATCATTTAGGAGAAATTTATGATGCACTTTTTGAAATTTTAAATAATGAAAATTTTAATAAAACAAACTCAGCATGGAGCACAAACATTATGTGCTAAAATAAAGGACTACAAATTTATTTGCTCTCTTATAATTTGGCATGATTTACTTAAAAGAATAAACCCTGTGAGTGATTATTAAAAATGCTTCAAGAGAAAAATATGAACATTACACATGCTTTAGAATCTATCGAAAACTTAAAAATATTCTTACAAGAGTATCGATCAGATACAAATTTTAAAGAAGTTCTAAAAACGGCAAAAGAACTGAGTGAAGAGGTGGACGGAGAACAAGAATTTAAAACTGGTACAGATGTTCGACGAAGAAAGAAGACACGACAATTTGACTACGAGTATCGTGACGAAACGCCATAATCGCCAGAAGAAGCCTGTGTAGCTTAATGGATGTGGCGTTTGCATACCACGGCGCTTGGCTGCACGAAGGAAGACTTGGGTTCGAGTCTAGTCGGCGACTAGAGTAAATTTTTCTAAGCCTTTTTTCGACCGGTTCCCGAGTTAGTCGATCTCTGGCACGGGCAAGCGGGTTTTTCCTCCCGGAAACTCAAGAAAATCGACCGTAGAACCCACATAATTTCAGACATTAAATATACTGTGTTAGGGACCACGAGATGGCGGCACATTTGAGCCGTCTCTCTTCACTGTGTACCGCTTAATTAGTGATAGCCTTGGGCCATCT
Source organism: Typopeltis vanoorti (assembly GCF_054136105.1). Classification (NCBI taxonomy): domain Eukaryota; kingdom Metazoa; phylum Arthropoda; class Arachnida; order Uropygi; family Thelyphonidae; genus Typopeltis; species Typopeltis vanoorti. The sequence continues at coordinate 96,919,543 of NC_143561.1, read as the reverse complement.
ATCTCTGATTGGTACCAGTGGAGATTGAACTGCCCACCCAGTCTCCAAAAGTTAGATAGGGCTAAATGGCCTCGCCTACTCCCGTATACGGGAATAAAAAGGCGTTAGCTGATTTTTTTTTGTATGTGTGTGTGTGTTTTATACACTTCTAGACTTTGTTAATAGAACGTTCTGAACAACTAAAAGCATATTATGATAATTTCAATTTTTTGTATAGATTACTACAAATTAATAACGAAGATTTACAAAAAAATTGTGACAATTTAGAGATTCTCTTGAAGGACGGCGACAATAAAGACGTAAACGCAATAGAACTATATGACGAGTTATGTGCTTTCCGGGATATTTTTCAGAAGGACAATTTAAATATTCAAAACCCTTTTGATATTCTTAATTTTATTGTGTCCAATAATTTATCTTTCCCTAACTTTTCAATTGCTTTAAGAATACTATTAACCTTACCTGTTAGTGTAGCGAGCGGTGAACGTTCCTTTTCCAAGTTGAAATTGATTAAAACCTACTTAAGAACAAGTATGTCACAAAAAAGGCTTGTTAGTTTGGCGTTAATAGCTATTGAAAATGACATATGTACGGAATTAGACGTTAAGACCATTATTTCTAATTTTATGAATGTGAAATCAAATTACATAAATATATTTGAATTTAAAAATTTCAAATATATTTATGTAATTTAATTTATTTTCTGGATGTGGTTTCTCGCCTACTCCCGTATACGGGAATAAAATAAAAAGGCGTTAGCCGATTTTTTTTTTATTTTTTTATTTTCTTATTCTGTAAAGATATTATTTTTTGAATACTTAAGTTAGAAAGGGTAAAGGGTCCCGCCTACTCCCTATGCGGAAACAACATAGGCGTTAGTTGATTTTTTTTTTTTAATATTAAATGTTCTAATTATTTCTGAATTCTTTTCTTATTTTCTCATCTATCTTCGTTTCGTTTATTTTCCTAAAAGTTAGTTCCACTTGTAAAAATTCTTTAATAATTTTTATAAGTTACTAAGCATTCAGTAACTTGTAAAATGGAAGAATTTTTTAAACTTTACTTCAAATAAATTTTAACTCTAATTAAAATTCATTTTAATTTTGTTAGTGATTCGGGTCAGTGAGAAGGCCATTAATCCCTGTATCATTATATTCAACGATTAAAGTGAAGTGGCTTTATCAAAATTTGCTTTAACTTTTAAGAATTTTTTGAATATTCGATTTATTGTTTTTAACGATTATCCTGCCTAGTCAACACCCCCACCCCTCCTTCGGTGCATTACATTTAGCGAACCAACGTGTGGCTGCTCTGTCAAAATTTATTTAAGAAATTATAAATAATTGAAATTTTTATTATCGTAAAGAACCACACACGCCCGGATCGTTACGGCGCTCTGCTGATTTTGATACGATAAGGCCAAATGATGTGCAGTGAAATGAACTCAAACTAAATTATGACTGAACATGTGACGTTTACCTGTTTGTAGTAAAGATTTACCATTTATCTCTTACTTAAACTGTACCGCAGCTATGATAGCAAGTTGAAAGTTTTTTCACTTGGTTATACTACAAATTAAAGATGCCAAGAAATTATATTTTTGGTTTCATCCTTTATTCAAGTGTAAGCAAACAAAATTTGTGCGTGAAATAATTTCACAATTGCTATCATAGCTGCGGTACAGTTTGAGTACCTGATTTGGTACTCAAACTGAGTGATTTGGAACAGTATAAAGCCCAGGCCAGAAGGGACGAGTGTGGTAAGAAAAGCAAAAAAGGATTACGAAAGAACATTGGCCATGCAGGCTAAAGACAATCCTGAACAGTTTTTTCGATATGTTGCAAGTAGAAGAAAAAATGTATGTGGCAGAATGATTTAAAGAATGCCGATGGTAGGGAGGTAACTGAATCAGTTGATATAGTTGAATTAATGAGCGAGCACTTTGCAGGCGTATATCATCCAGGTGGTGACATTGCAGAAATGAATGAACCAAAAGTTTATACGGGAATTGTGGGGAATGAGGTGGAGGTGAGTATTCTATTACAAAACCTCAATGTCAATACATCTGTGGGATTGGATGGTATACCAACTCGTGTCGTACATGAAGCAGCTAAAGAATTGTCAGTAGGAAAGAGGAAGTGGAAAGAGGGGAAAATAGTTCCACTGCATAAAGGAGGTTCCAAGACTGCTGTTGTAAATTACCGACCGATTAGCATATCAGGAATCGTTGTCAAGGCCTTGGAGAAATTAGTCAAGAAAAGAATACAGGATTGGATAGATGAAAATGGGATACTGTATGGGGGACAACATGGTTTTGTGAAGGGTAGATCGTGCCTCAGTAACTTGCTCACGTTTTATAACACATTGACGGCTGAACTGGATAAGGGTAATGGGTTTACAGTGATTCTACTAGACCTTGCCAAGGCCTTTGATAGGATACCACATGGAACTCTAATCAGTAAACTGGAGCAGATGGGCATGGATATAGGGTTGGTGAGATGGATAGGAGGGTGGTTGATGGAGAGATACCAGAGAGTGGTTTATTCGGGAGTGGAGTCCAAAAGACTGCTTGTGACAAGTGGTGTGCCACAGGGTTCTGTTCTTTGACCACTACTTTTCAATTTGTTCATTAACGATATAGAAGAGGATCTGAGAGGAAGTGTTTACTTGTTTGCTAATAATGCAAAGTTGGGTAGAGCAATTGCGAGTGCACAGGATGTCAAAATTTTGCAGGATGATTTGGAGGACTGGGCTAAGGAAAATGGATGTCAATTTAATGTGGCAAAGTGTAAGGTTATGCATTTTGGAGTGAAAAGATTAGCAGCAGTATATCACATTGGTGGAACCATACTCCAGGAGATTGATGAGGCCAGGGATTTGGGAGTGCTGGTGGATAGGGAGTTGAAGTTTAGGGGAACATTGCAAAAGTGGCTAAAACAGGTCATCAAATCACTTGGTTACTGAAAAATCCTTGAACGAGCAGAGACAAACAAGTTATTGTTCCTCTATATCGAGCCCTGATAAGACCCCATCTGGACTACTGTGCCCAGATATGGGCGCCAGGGTTTCTTCTTGATGGGGAGGAGGTGGAGAGGATCCAGAGATGAGTGACCAAGATGGTTGCAGGTTTGTGGAATGAATCTTATGAGAACTGATTGAAGATTTGTGGATTGCAAAAAATAGGCGGAAAAGTGGTGATATGATTGAGACATTCAAATTACTGAAGGGTTTCTATAAGATTGATCCAGAAGATATTTTTGAAAATATGACTGGTGGGAGGACTAGGGGCCATACATGGAAGCTGGGCAAAAATGTGGTTAACGGGGGTGTTAGAACTTGGAGAGTGGTAAATAAGTGGAATAAGCTGCCAGAGTCTGTTGTGGGTGCTATGAGCATGAATGAGTTTAAGGTGAGGTATGATAGATACTCTGTGAAAGACAAATAGTTGTTCTTGATATGATGTTAGGGCCTCCCTCGATGAGTCTGTCGACTCCTTGGAGTTGCCCGTAATAATAATAATAATAATAATATGTGTTAAGCAGATGGTTCATTGTCAGGATTGTATTATATATGTTTGGGTAAATGTGTTGAGAGATTAAACAGAGTGAGGTTCTGCAGAATGTGTGATATATGAATGGAATGTGATTATGAAAATTGGAAAATGAAAACAGGAAGTGAAGAATACCAGGAATACCATAAAAGGTGATGGGTATAAGATTGGTGATAATAGCCAGAAGAGTATGAGAATGAGTGCAAAGAATGCGATAGTGAATACAGAAATGATTGAAAAAGGATGAGAAAGCATAAAGGTGGAAGTGAGTTTGACCGATGATGCAAAAAAATGGAAGAAAGACTGACTGACAAAACAACAGTAGGAACAATCGCTGGAATGAAAGAATTCAAGAATGAAATGATTAAGATGAGATATCTACAAAATGAAATTAGACATGCGACAGATATGAACTGAAGAGTGTGAAAGAATAAAAAGATATTGGAGAAAAAGCAATAACAAATGACTGAAGAGTAGCACACTATAAGGAGATTCTATTATAAAAGCGTGGTGGATGAGAGGGTGCATAAGATCTGCTTTCCAAGAGGGAGGATGAACAAGGTAACTTATGTGCTGAATGTGAGGAAATGTGTGAGGGAGTTGATGGTTATGGTTAGAATGAATGATTTGGTTGGGCCCAGGGAGAATGCAAGGATTGATATTAGGAGGAGAAAGTCAACAGCAAAGAGACTGGTTTTTGTTTGCCCAAATATATGACAATGATGAGTTTCAGCAGAGAACAAAAGATAATGGAATGTTAATGGAAATATGTGAAGAGAAAGGAGTGCAGTTTGTGAATGTGTGGGATGAGTTGGAGAGATGAATGGAACTGTATAGGGGTGATTGACTGCATCTGAATGGTTTTGGAGTGACTCACCTGGAAAGGCTGCTGGTGGAAGGAAAGTTGAACAGGGGAAACGGGGGTGGGTGGGCCAGGGAGACAGTGTAAGGAGAGTGAATTCTCAAAGCAGTGATGAATGCATGTATAGGGATGGTCACAATAGGAACGGGACGACCTAGAATAGGTGAGGTATTCCAGGTCTTCCCAAGGAATACTTTGGTACTAAAGGTATTCCCTGAATCTTAGTGGGGGAGAGAAGTCACAGATGAGGGGGTAGCATGGATAGGACTGGTTATGGATCAATAAATGAATTGTTATGCTTATATGCAAATGCCAGAGGAAAGATGAAATTATTGCACTGATTGAGTTTACTTGCCCAAAAATAGTCGGAATAAGTGAAACATGGTTGAATGAGAATGATATCTTGATGGGAATAGAAATGGAGAGAGATGATATTTCCATGCAGATGGAAGAACAGGAGGGGGATGCTGCTGATGATAGCAGGAGAATTATGTCCATGCAAGGTTAAGATACAAGGGAGGAAAAAGTAGCAGTGGATTTGAAGCAGATGGTGCAAGGTGGATAGAATGAGATATTTGGTTGGGTGTTGCTACAGGCTGGGAAATGTGGAAGGCAGAGACAAATGTATAGACAACTTTTCATAGTGAGCAAGCAAAGGGTGGTCATTATGGCGGATTTCAATTATGACGTTGATTGTAACAAAGAGATAGCATCAGAAAATAGAGAGAATGAATTTGAGTTCTTAAAGGACAATTTTTGAGAGTATATGATGGTTAAGTCTCAGATCTGGATCATTTGAGGATGTATAAATAGATGGAGTGTCTTATCTTTCCCTGACCATGAAACGAGCACCTGGGTTGATTAATATATTTCTGTGAAGAAGGGATATATGTGGAACTCCAAGACTAGCAAATTATGAAAAGCTTAGGAGACAACTGGGAGCTAGAGCATGGAAAGGAGACTGATGCTGTTTGGGCACTGATCAAGAGCCGTTTAACAGCAACAATTTCTGAGTGTATTCCTAAGGAGAAAAGGCTAAATAAGGTAGGAGTAAAATGGATGAATGAAGAGATAAAATGTGAAATCTGGAAGAAGAAGGCACTGTGGCAATACAAGATGAATGTTAGTAATAATCAGTTACATGAAGAGTGCAAAGTGCAGACCAGGAAAGTAACTTGGTTGGTAAAGACAGAAAAATGTGCACTGTGAGAATAAAACATCCAATCAAGCTCTGGAAAAATGATGCTAGTTAATGATATTGACAGATTGATAATCAATGCAGAGAATATAGTTGAACTATTCAATGACCAGTTGAATGCTTCAACTGGTCATTGAATAGAAGGAGAGACTGATGGTTAATGAGCAACAGATACGTGAGGAATTAAATAAATTTAATGTTAATCAGGCAGGAATTGACAATATATATCACTATGTGTCATGAAGGAATGCTCTGGGGAATTAGCGGTGCCATTGGTACACCGGTTTAACATGAGTCTTGCAACAAGGCAAGTCCCAAAGGAATGGAGGATGGGAAAAATCTTTCGACTTCGCAAGGGGGGGGGGAAAGACAAATAGACCAATCTGTGCATCTGGAGTTGTAAAGGCATTAAAAAAGTTGGCGAGGGCTAGGATTCAGAAATGGGTTGAAAATAGCAAGTATTTTTATGATGGTCAGCAGGGATTTGTTACCTGAAGGTATTACAACAAGACGACAAATTCACTGAATAAAGATGTATACATACAGTATTATACTTGGATTTTTCAAAGGCCTTTGATACTCTGCCACATGACAAGCTGGTAGCTGAACTGAAATAGATGGGATTATGTAACAAATTAGTGAATTGGATAGCTGATTTACTCTCAGATAAGTATCAGCAGTTTGTGTATCGAGGAGTTGTATACCCCAAAAAAAATAAGATCACTAGTGAGGTGCCACAAGGATCTATTTTAGGATCATTATTGTTTAACTTGTATATTATGACATTGGAACTAGCTTATCTGGAGACTGCATCATTGGCAAACAGGTGCGCAAGTTGGGAAGAACTATGAGAAGTAGAGCAAATGGTGTGGCCTTGTAGGAGGATCTCAACAGACTATGTGAGTAGAGCTGTCAGTTTAATGTTGCAAATTGCAAGGTCCTGAAATTTGGTAGGCAAGGTTGGGATGCAGGGTATACAATTAATGGTGAAATTTTGAGAGGAGGTGGAAGAGAGGAGATAGGAGAGTATATCAGTGAATTATGGCAAATTATTGCTACAATTCACTGATATACCTTAGTTATGAGTTATGGCAATAATGAGGACGACATTGACATGCAGAAATAAAGACATTATGGGTCCCTTGTATAAGGCTTTGATCGGCCACATATGGACTACTGTGTGCAGATTTCGTCACCTGATTTTCAAGGCGATGATGTATTGGAGAGGATACAATTAAGATTTACTAAATTAGTGTCAGGTCTATGTAATGTCATATATGAGGAGATTGTGGGAATGTACATAAGTCGCAGAGCCTTCTGAATGATAAAGGAGAAGGAATATAGTAAATGAGGAGTTGCTACCAGATTAATGTGGACGGAATTTTGCAAAGGTAAGGAAGTGATCATGTTTGACACCCCCATACCCTGTCCAATACTACGGATACAAAAGATTACTCCACGTTGTGACCCATGTTGACTATGCCTGTTCAAAAGCAAACAACTAAGTTGTTTGCTTTTGAATAAGTTGCTGAACTGTCGCAGTCGATTATGCACGGAGAACAAGCCGCTCCTATACAAAACGATTATCAAACTGACACGAATCGCCAAGCAAGGGGGGACATGGCGAACTCGAACGTCAAAAATAAATAAAATAAAAATCATACAAAGCAAGTGCATTCGCATGCACCATTGCACTTCAACGTTACATGGTTCATGAGGAATGCACAGCTTCACAGACAAACCGTTATACACGAGACGACAGCAAACATTTTTTGCGAATGCTGCTATCCCTCCCAACTCATTAATACCCAGGCAGTGAACTATAAAGAACACGGCTTACCAAAACAAACCCTAAAACACCACTGTGGGTCAGTATCAAATACATTTCTAATCAGTCCACAACGGGTGAGAGAAGTGTTTGCTAAACAATCCTAATCTATACATAGTTTTTTCTTTCAGAACCAACAAAGGGATAAAGAACCATAGGTTGCGCCCATCTTGCCAGAAGTGTTATCCCTTCACACTTCTAAGGATGCTATAATTCGAAATCGCTCCACTCCATAAAGGTTTCCATTCACATCTGTTTAAATAGCATTACGGCTATTGAAGAACTCTTCAATAGCCTTAATGTCTTGTATAGGAGCAGCTTGTTTTCCGTGCATAATCGACTGCGACGGTCGATTCATGACATTCATAAATCGATATTTGCAGAGCATACTTCGAATTTGGTGGCTTTCTTTGTATATTTCCATTGAAACCAACGCTATTTCGCATCCTTATAAAAGAACTGATTTAATATATTCATTACATTTTTTTTTGCATCTAAGTGAATATTTTTCATTTTCCATACTCTACTGAGTTTAGCATATGCATTTCTTGCCTTTTGAATCCTGTATCAGCATCTCTAGTTGCTCCTCCATCTGCAAATAGAACTCTGCTGCGGTATGTAAAATTTGAAACGGTTTCAAAATTTTTTCATTTTCAATTGTACTTTGCGACTGGCTGTTCACACTGATTCTCATTTCTTTCAATCCTACTTGGTAGCTACATTAATGATCTGCAGCTCTGCCAAGTTTGTATTCAAAGACACTTCATAAGTACATTACACTTCTTACACACCCACACTTTCTCATCTTCTATGAATCCTCCCTGCAGCTATCGTCAATATCTTCCCAAGCATATACATTGCATTCACGGCATCTTAACATGTTCAAAAATCTATGTCACTTGCATTTGTCTTTCGCGCTAATTAAGTCTCATCGCCATTTTTGTTCACTCTCAGACCACATTCAAGAATTTAATTAATACACAATTTTCTAAACTGTACAACCCATATCGATCACAGCTATTACACAACAAATTTTAATTAAACTACTAATCTCGCTACACAAATTATCTTTCCGCAGCTCTCTTATTTTACAACTATGTTATTAGCCTTAATTATAAGCTGTAGCGATAAACTGAAATAAGAGAGCCAAAAAGTTTCACTTCGGCGATGCACAATTATTCACATTATATTGAATCCAACATTATTTCAACGCCGAATAGAGAAACTACAAGAGTTTTGTGCCGAATAGAGAAACTATAAAAGTTTCGGCGGATCCAAGCGTAAGCAAATCTTTCATCTTGGTGCCTTTTGTGATGCGACACCTTTTTTGGCAACTCCTAAGGTAAAGTATAAGTTCTGCATCACTACAACCTGAGTATTTACATACATCTGGATCTGGCTCCCACTGACGATACCTCAAAAAAGGTCGAAACCCGTCTGGGCAATGACGCCCCCCATAATGTGTAACATCATACCTGTCCGCCTGGAGATGTGTTTTACATTATGGGAAATACAAAGGATAGTGATCGGATCTTTCCCCACCTTTACTACGAGTTTCCCCTGTCATGGAATGTTTGCATACGCTTGGATCCGCCGAAACTTTTATAGTTTCTATATTCGGCTTTGAAATAATGTTGGATTCAATATCAACTTAATTTGAATAATTGTAGCGAAAGTTAGTTAAGTAGGGTACTCTATAAAACTAAAAAAGGTTGTAATACTCTCATATTTCCGGATTAATTTAACTAAAAATTTATAAAAATTTCAGATAAACATGAATTAAAATTAGCAAATAATCCTATTGCAATTATGGATGACTATAATTACTTTGGACAATTAACTACTAATTTGAGGAAAAACAAATGCATAGAAAGAAATGCATAGATGAATCACACCAAATAAAAATCCTGCTAGCTACATAAAGATTCTGTTGATATTTACTGGTGTGTTTAAGAAGAAAGCTATTTAATATGTGCATTATTCCAGCGTTTATCTGTGGAAGTGAGACAACTAAAAATAACAGGGAGACAGCTTATGAATGGTCCAAAGAGCCTTGAGGAGAAGAATGCTCCACATTCTCTTCGAAGGCTACAGTAACTTAGAAAAGTCTTAAAACCCCCATTACTCAGTATTTCTCATACCTTCTGATCCTTAGCAAAAGCATTTGGGAGCAATTCTTGTCTATCTGTGCTCCCACATCTGTCTGTCTCAGATGGCAACGTTGCAACATCATCATAAGATAAAGCCGATCTCCTTGCATCTTCCTTCTCATTCAATTCTTGCATAGGTGACCAAGACAACTTATCTTTACTGAAATATTGCATTGTATGGCTTTGCTAGAAAGACATCAGAAGAATCGAGAACCTGAATACCAGGTTGCTCAACAGAAATACACATACCGGCAATTGAATTAGAAACTTTTGCTTCACTTAACTCTTGTACGCATATACTATATTACAAAATATGTAATGTTTTGTGATGTATATATGCGGGAGTTGAGTACTAATGTATATATATTATTCATTAATTTAATTTCTGACCAATCATGTATTTCTGTAGCCTTGTGTTACCTTGTTGTAATTTTGTTAATATGTAAATACCACACAACTAAATTTAATTTTTATGCATACATATTGTATAATAATTCCTCTTTAACTCGAGGTAGATACTGCATTTCTTGGTTTGCTGCTGCTGCTGTTGTACATGCATTTTGTTTATTAACTTGTATTGTTGTCGAATTATGTACTGCCTTAAATGCTGCGGTAATTTTTTTCTATGTAGATACTGCATTGCCCATCTTAACTTTTGTGCATACATATTATTTACTATTTTTTCTTTACTAATTATGTATTGCTGTAGGATACGTTGTATATTTGTATAACCTTCTTGTAATTTTGTTTATATGTAGATACCACATTGCCAAATTTTATGTTTATGCATGCATATTGTATAATAATTCCTTTTTGCATATTTATGCATGGCTGTAAAAACATCCGTTATAATTTCAACTATATATAGATACTTGGCTTGGTGTCTTGTACACGCATTTTGTTTATTTAACTTGTATTGTTGACAATTTTTGTACTACTGTAACCTTGAACCTTGTGTGTTGCTGTGCCCTCTGCAGCAATTCTGTTTCTATATAGATGCTACTTTGTGGAACCTAATTTTTGTACAGGCATATTGTTTACAATTTTCTTTAACTGCTTATGTATAGTTGTAAACTTAGTATGGCACAGTATGACCTTTGTAGTTTTTGTGCCAAATAAACTATAAACCAACCAATCAAACCAAGATTGTATGTAAACATCACTTACGCAAGTTATATGTAAACTACTTGACCACGTGTTCTAGACAACTATTTAAGAATGTTGCTGGTCAGTAATCGTCAACAGTGTTGATCACACTGGGGAAAAAAGGATTTTTCGGGGTTAGACAAAGAGATTGTCGGTGCCCGTTTGGCTGCAGCCACGATTTTGAAAAACAGAAAAGTTGACTGGTTTCTCAAAAGGTAAGATATCCTGGGTGTTTAATCAGTGGGAAAATAACCCACATTGCTGGTCTAAGCAGCGTAACAGTGGTCCTAAGACAGTCGTAGGAACGAGATCCCCGTCGTCTGAGAAGACTCGTATGGACAAAAAACAACTTCCTGTGTGGTAGCTATTGACCGAAGCATTTAATGAAATGTCTGTTCCCGACCCATATCTCACCGAACTATGCGTAGGGAATTGAAGAGGATCTGTATTGGCCGTCGCATGCCTATACGAAAGCCACTGATTTCTTCAAAGACCGGAAGTTCGTCTAGTGTCAGGAATACTGTAACTAAACAATGGAAGACTAGTAAAAAAAAAAAAAAATCATGTGGTCCATGATTTTTTTTATAAACCTTGTTTTGTACCGACGGTAGACAGAGTTTGGGGGGGGGGGGGCATGAAGCATTTAAAATCCAGCTTGCCTTGTAAACACAAGGTTTTGGAGGTGATGTCATGGTGTGGGCATATTCTGTTGGAACAATATGTATGAACAGTCCCCTGATATTGCTGGAAGGTCGGGTGCTCTTCAAGGAATGTCTAAACATTGTTGCCAATAAAATCCATCCTGCTCACTTTTTATCCAATAAGTGACGGTTGTTTCATGGACGACAATGCCACTGCCCATCGCGCAAGAATTATTCGGCAGTAGTTCAGCGAGCATGACAGCTACTTCCACTATCGTTTCCCTGGCCACCATAAAGCTGGGATCTGAATCCCATTGAGAATGTATGGGACACGATAGAAAAACAGATCGAGAGCAAAGTCCTCTTTCGTCAAATCTGAGCTAGTTAAGGGACTGTCTGGTGAACGCCTGGTATGTTATAGAGGTAAATGCAATCTAACACCTTGTGAAATCTATGAGACACTGGATATGTGCTATAATTCGGAGCTAAAGGAGGTCCAACACGGTATCAGATAAGTTTCCACTTCACTGACCGGTATGTGTACAAGTACAATAAAAACATAACGGAAAATTCAACAATGCTAATATGAGATCTCAAAAATAGTTATTTCGATCTCGATTGTTAACGAGCAGGATTTCTGTATATAAGACAGACGGCGGACAAGACATGCTAAGAAATTAACACGAAACCATAGTATTAACAGAGATTAGTATTAATTAATACAGAATAACTTATAAATAAAATGAATACATAAAAATAAAATAATGAATAGCCTTGGGCCAGCTATCTGTGATGACTGAGGATGAAGATTGACTTCTACCAGTGTTCAGAAGGGCTAAACAGTCTCTCTTACTTCCTCTGGAGAATATAGCTGATTTATTTATTTAGCCCCAGGTATACAGAAGTATCAGAATTCTGAACCTTAGAGCAATTTTCTGAGAATTTCGGATTGACGCAGCAAAAACCTAGCGCAGTTGGCCAGTCTCAGAGGTGGCAATTTTTCCCCTCTTTCGGACATGTAGATTTTCCATCCCTTAAAAGGTTGAAAGTTGACAGAGAATACACGTAATTAATAGACATAACACACCGGCCAGGCAGCCTTAGTTGTTTCAGTAATAATTCCAGCCAATAGCAATTTCATTTTAAGGGTTCTTACTTCTTCGGAAACGAAATATCTGTACTGATTTATTAGACAATTAAACCAATTCATCTCCATTGCAGTGATTTTCCTGTTAATCAGTCTTTCAGTACACAGATAGTTACAGTGGTGTAACTAAGATTATTGTTTCTCTCATCTCTGCAACAAACAAACCCGATCACTTGAGAACGTTTTAACTGCACTCTGCGTCCCACCGCACTGTGCTATTTCGTGGTAGTCACGTATTATTGAGTTTCTACTTGGACTTTGTCACCGTATCCAACGTGACCCGAAAGAGCCCATGTTAGTGAAACGTCTAAAAAAATGCTACGATGAAAGACGGTCCACATCTGAATGATCGATAGGATTATACATTTCAAGTACAATGGCGCATATCGAACAAAGGGCATCTGTTTCTGCATATGTTTATTTCCTTGATTAAGAATTATAATTGCAGCCGAAGCAAATAAGGCTATTAGTTCAACAAATTACGTATGATAACTCCCGTGGTTCTCCGATAGATTAGTCTATTTTGTGAAATAAAAAACACTTTCATTTCATATAAAAGTTCACGATGGCATTAAAAACACAGTTGTTTTTTTCCTCCAAACCGAAGGACAAATGACGTATATCGTGTCATTCTTGTGACTGTCTTTCCTTGGTTAAGACCTATCTATTTCCACTGTTCTGTCAGGATTTAATAAGTCCTCTCCCCCCCCCCCCAACACACACAGTACGTGCAAATAAAAATATCTTAAAATAACCTAAACAAAGGATTAATTTCGATAAAAGACTCTGAAATAATATTAACTAAAAACAATTAAATCAGACCTGAGTGTAGACAAGGGGAACTGTAACCCAGTCATGGCCCCACAGAAGGCTAGTTTTAGACCTCAGTTCGTTAATTTCCTGAAAAATATTAAAAAAATATTTAAAATTATTTTTTTATTGAGTATCAATTTACATAAATTTTAATGCTCAAGTAAGTACTGGAATAGCTATATTTCAGAGGAAACCTGAATTGCACAAACACCTCACTGGCACACATGGATCCCCAAGGCATAAGCATACTCTCCCAGAATAGTCCGGTATATTCTGGATATTCTTCCTTCAATATAAGACCAGTCCAATTGCCGATGCTGAATCCACTGGTCTGATTCTCATCCGATGGTCCTGTTCTCTCCAGAGGTATTACATAACAGTATGGCGTGTATTTTCATGTTCACTAATATGGATCTGTTCGTAAAGCTGCGGCAGTGTAGGAAGCGATACAATAGTCAGAGTGTCATCTCTGCCGGCATTCATCTTTCCTGTAACTACAACCACAGGTCCGAGTTCGTATCAGAAGCAACAGCTTCAGACCATAGCACTTCCACTATAAAACTTCACGTTTGATAATGAACTCGAGCATAAGGCACCGCCATACTTCTTACACTCGCCTATCCGATTGGAGAAGTAGGTAGCATGATTCATTCCACCATCTCATGGGCTTCCAACTCCCTACAGAGCAACCAGAATACTTCGTACTCCAATTAAATCCGCGCTGTCTGCTCTTCCACTGAAACAGGCTTATCCAGTTCTTTACATCGGTCCTTTCGGTATCAGGTTACCGAGAGATTTGTGTACAACCCCTTTAGTCTCGTGGTGTTACTTTTCTGTGCGTTCCTGTGCATTTTCTTGACAAAAGTGGCACCTTTACATTCCTACCGTCTGAAGGAAAAAAAATGCTTACGCTGACGTTATTTCATTACCAACGGATAAGTCACTAATCTAACATTCTCTGATAATGCTAATTCCTTAAGTTCCTCTCCGCTTGTGATATCCGTTTGCTTTATCCACCTGTGGGATTTCCATATTTATATAAATACACTTAACAATAAAAATATTTATTAATGAACAAATACTTCCTTTCACATATCGTAAAAGCGGTGTAATATGAAAAACAATAATGGAAATTTGCATCCAAAAGAACACCAAAACGCATGCGTTACAATGAAACCTTCTAAAGATGCAATCACGCAGAATCTAGGATAAAACACCATTGGGGGTGTATGTATTTAATGCAACTGAGGAGAATATTTACCCATACTTTTGGAACAGAATGGCAGTCATTAACGATGGAGTAAGGTTTCAGAACTTTCTTTGAAAAATGCAAAAGGCTGGCTCAATATGAAATCGGCAATAGCAGATTTCGTGTTGAGCCAGGCCAGATTTATCAGGTTTCATAAGCTGAATATGGCTCTGACTGATCTTCCAATTTAATCAAAAGACAGATTATCACCTTTGCTGCTACCTGGTAAACACTGGTAGCAGGCGACAATGTCTTTTTTGTAGAAGGTAAGAGATTGAAGATTTGGTTAATGGATTTGAAGGTAGTGATGAGTTGGAATTTATTCAAAGTATTTGCCATATGTTTAGAAATGCCTTTAATATAAGCCTTTTCACCATTTAGTGAAAATTCATCTACATTGCCGGAGAGACTGCTTATGGTCTAGGCCACAGGTGGCCAACAGCAGGGCCGCATGCGGCCATGTAACATGATTTTGTGCGGCCCGCTGCAGGATAAAAACTATATTAAATTATATGTATTATCAATTTAGCTATTAGTTTCGACCGCAGGTTTTCTGATTGATATACTAGTTATATTCATTGTTTCTGATGACGGAAACAATTTATATTCTCAACACGGAATCAAAATTGCTTTAAAATGATTACTCAATTTATAAAATCTACTGCTACTCCGTGCGAGTTGTAGTAGTGGGAGTGGTAGATTTCTATGCGCTCCAGAGTAACGCATCGTTGAAAGTCACTTGCTCTGCTCTGGTTACAGTGATCAGTTTCAGAGACTCAGGTTCACAGTTAACAGTGTTATTGTTGCAGTTTGTGTCCTCTGGTCAGTTACTTCAGCCTTTGTGAATAAGAAACGTAAGATCTGTGAAGAAAACAGGTCATTTCAGGAGAAATGGGAAAATGAATTTTTGTTTATAAATAATAACGACAACAAACCACAGTGCCTTATGTGTTTGCAAGTATTGTCTGTGCACAAGGAATATAACCTCAAACGCCACTACATACAGCACCTTTCCGCTAAATACCAACAATATGTTGGACAAGTACGTACTAAATTGAAGAAAAAGGTTAGTGCTCAGAAATCTATTTTTACTAAACCAACATCAATACAAAAAAAGCTCACTTTTGGCATCGTTTGTTGTATGTAAAACATACATACATGTGTTACATGTAAAAAAACCAGAAATATGTAATTAAATTTAATTTAACAATCTTATATTTACATCAATCGAGTATTTTATATTGTTCTCCCAGTAGTAAAATGATTTAACAAATATAGTAATTCAATACATATAACTATTGCCTTGAAAAAATGCAGAGTTTATTTTTATTTAAGTTCTGTCTAAAGATGTGCGGCCCGTGACGCTACCACTCATCATATATTGGCCCTCGTATAGAATGAAGTTGGCTACGCCTAGTCTAGGCTAAAGGAAATTTGATGGGCTTACCCTCTATGACCGAAGTTGGCTAATTTTTTTTTTTTTGGAACGCTTTGAAAAAAAAAAAAAATCTTAATTCTCGACACTAAACCTCTCTGGCTACTCTATATAGATAGTATTAGCAAAGCCACCATGAGGTGGGAGATAGAATTAAATCAGTTGCAACTGACTATGAGATCCGAAGGATTTTCAGGGAAACACCATGACTTAGGAAAAATGAATATCATGAAAATTGCAACTAATGGAACAACCGAAATAAATACTGGAGTAAAAAGAGGAAGAGGCAAAAAGGTACATATTATGATTATGATACATAAACTTGAAGAAAATTATTGTAGAACCACTGATATGAAAGATTAATAAAATTAGAATTAAAATATTATGAGGCTATATAACAGTCGGTGTTTATGCACCAGAAGATGGAAAAGAAGAAAATAAATGCTAGAATATGAAAGAGAAAATTCAAAACAAACAGTTAGTTGTGATGAGATATTCGCAATCATAATGGATTGCGAATATTTGAACATAAAGAAATACACAAATATACCTATGATCATTATAACGATATAAATCAGTTATTACATTCTTGGATTTGAAGCTATGCGAATTAATCATAAATGTAGAAATATATGAAAATCGTGGTTTTTAATTAAATTCTGATCATTATAGGTAAAAATCTCGTTTAAAACACGATGGCTAAAAATAACAAATAAAATGGAAAATACATATAAACAAAATTCGAGTTTCTCGATTATAACATTCCGGTACTAGGTAGCAATATATATAAGAATACAGATGACAGGATGAATGGAAAAATCTGAAACAAATCCTCAAAATCCTGATAAAAGCAGTAACAGAAAGCGTAGAAATAAAGAGTAAAGCGAATAAGAATATAGGGGCGGAAATGTCTCAGAGTAACTGGGTACACAGAAACAGAAAATATAATAAAACCGAAAAACAAGTTATCAGAAATGACTAAATTATAGGACAATAGAGGCAGTAAGAGAATAAAAGAAACAGCTGCTACAAAGGCTCTTTAATTGGTTCACGATACAGTATAGTGTCCTCAATAGTCAACATCATAGAATAAAATTTAGCTGTAAGAATCTAATAGTTCGCTTCTCTAATCTAAAGATTCTTTAGAATTTGGTAAAGTACGTCTCTTTAGAAAACGAACCCATGCTGAGAGACATCTAAATGCTCTTCCCGCCGTTACTGACGAGGATGAACTAGCTAAATAACTCCAGTTTCTGAAAAACACCTTTCTACAAAACTGTTACAATAGGCGCACCGTCTCAAGACTTCTTAACCAACAAGCCATTGTTATGTACCTCAAGTGACGAGGAAAGCAAAAGTGATAATCACTCTTCCCTATAATCACTCCTGTTATCAGAGTGAGATTGCTACTTCGATCCCTAAAACCACGAAACGACCTCCTAAAATATTTATGGTTTTACTGACTATGGTGTGACTGGAAACTACGAACAGACTGAGAAATCTATTCAACAACGCATTGAAAAACATATTAGAGATATGGACTACCAAAGAAGTGTGGACCCAGCTCTATCATCCCATGTACTCTCTTCAACGATCCACAAGGCACCTCGACAAAGAGACGAAATCTTATGCAATGAATCCGAAGTGTTACACAGTTATGGAGGGAAAAAATCGGCAATCTTTAAAACACTTAAATATAAATCCTAGTATTAGCATGTTGGAATAGAATGCATATTTGCCGGCGACCAAATTGTATTATCTAGCTACGTCAGTAAACAACCTATAAAGATCTGTAACATTATTAAATGAAATATCACAAGAGTATAATACGAAAAAATATACTCTTCTGAAAAATATCTAAAGAAAACACAATAGCTTTCATGGAGAAAACCTAAGAAGTTAAATAGTTATAGATAAAATATTACGAGAAGTAAATGTTCTCAGACCTAGAAAGTGATTTACCATAGGAAGAGAGACATAAAAATATCGAACTTTGTAAAAGTTAATGAGCCTCCGTAGCTCAGTCGGTACTTTACGTGAGGAACTTTAATCTGGTCATTTTCGAATAAAGGTGAGTTAGCCAGTCTCATATGGATGTAGGTTTCTGTTGTTGTTTTTTAAATCCGTAAACTCGGGTTTTTCGTTCTCCCTAGACAGGCAAACTGGCCCCGTAAACATGAGTATCTATAGTCATAAAAATCCCCCCCCCCCAACGCCAGACTCTACGACAAGCTGGGGTTTCCCATAGTTATATAATCATAGCGGAACCTGCATCAAGCGGGATAAAAGCGTGAATCGGACTATATACGCTGTCTGACGTCTAAAATAATTTTATTATGTAGGGAGGAAACATGGATCATAAAAGATGAAAAACGAATTCCAACTGCAAAAATGAAATTCCTGAAAAACACGCGATGGGACAATAGAAACAAATGAAGAAATTTTACTATTCTCTGAATATAAAACCAGTAAATTATTTCATAATTGAATATAAACAAAATAGATAAAATAGATAAAATAGCTAAGTCGAACGAACAGTAGTGCGTTCAATTTAGATGTCTATAGCAGACTGCCAATATTGTTGTATATATAAGTTTAAGACCAAAAAGAGCCACGGCATGAGAAACAGGCCACATGGAACATGATAGGAAGAATCAACTGACAATAAAATTTATTCTCTTGTAGGAGAAAATTTTCACGTAATAAAGTACCGCCATACAATGAATTTCGGTGTCCAACACCTCGTTGCAATAAATAAAAAAAAAAAAAAAAAGATTTAAGGATACACTACTATTTCAGACAAGTGGCAGATCTGGGGTGAAGAGGATAATAGCGATATTCCTCTTACGAGAAATCAGAGGGGGGGAAAAATAAGATATTTGGTAAGATAATGAAAAACAAACTTAAATACAAATTAAAACTTTGAAATAAATGTTAATTTTTTTTTTAAAAAATTAAAGTAATTAATAAAACATTTTTTTAACGCAAAGACTTTTCAATTGCACTGAAACTAAAGACCTGTTTCAGTCCTAACTTAGGTATAGAGATTAGGTTTTTGAAAGACCATTTCAATGCAAGGAATATGGAGAAAACTTGAATATTCCATCGCCAGATGCCGACATTTTTCGCTTACTTGGATATAATATTTAATTGCCTATCACTGGGCATCTAGTCAGTTTCTTGAAGGTGCGTGTTTCATATTCGCCTCACATGTAAACCGGCCAGATCAGCACAACAAGTTTAAGATCAATTAATCATATTTTGTCACATTCATAAATACAATAAAAACCATTTCCTCAGGAACACTACCCCCCCTTCCCACACACATCAAACAACAAAACTGGTTTTTTAATTATAGCTATTATTACTTCCTTAAGCATATCGTTTCCTAGGGCCAAGTCTGTTACTCATGATCGATTAAGAATGGCGTTTCTCTTGTGTGATTCGATTGATAATTTCAAAGTAACGCCAACGATAGAAAAGTAATATCTGAATGTGGATAAAATGGGATTATCGAGGATACTATTTAGTGTAACTTCCTCTCCAACCGAATGCATTTTTCCTTTTAGAGTTTACGAACCGCAACTCCACCAGATAATCTGAACTCCTCTCTTTTAAGTCCTACCGGTCTTATGATTATGCCAATTAATTCTCTTATATTCACAAAATCGTAAAGTCTGAATGTTTGCTATCAGTCATATAAAATAGTGGGTCATAAAGGGATCCTACTGGAACATAAAGGGATCCTACTGGAAACAGACCATCAATATGAGCCATTATTAAATTCTCTTGGTGTATAAAATGTACGTCAGGAATTTCTGTAAGTTTATAATTTGAAGATGTTTGCCACAGACTAACCCGCGTTTGTAGTATATTGCTTATAATTTCATAACGCTCGAAAACCATCTCCAGTTATTCTTAAAAGGAAATAATCAGGATAAAAAATAAAATAAAATAAAGCAAAATTTGCTGGGAAAATTTCAGGCAAAATATCAAGTATTCCATTCTTGACAGTTCTTTGTCACATTCGGTAACTAGACCACAAGTATTAACACCAATGGTGATTTTTTTCACTCGTCCCCTCCGTTAGCTAAAGGAGGGGGGAAGGGGGGGGACACACGTGACTGTCAGAGTTGGCAACAGATGATTGAAATAGTAATTCAGAGGATGCTGCATTTTTATCACTTGTAAATTACATTTCACTCAAACATAACTCTAAAACGCGTCTTGAGTTTAACATTAAAGATCAGAATAGCAATTAAATATCACAATCTGGTGTACAGTTATCGACTTTGTGCACAGTACAGTTTCATTCAACAGATAATGATATTTAGATTTGCTTTTAAAATTTGCAGGAATATAAAAGAATAGACAAGATAAGAAATAAGAAAAATTATCCATAATTAACATAATAATACATTACAAACTATAGAAAAAAAAAAAAAAACATGTAGAAAGATTGAATGCGGACAGATGGCCAAATATTGCCTGAAATATAAACCAAAAGGGACATATAAAGAGGAAGATCCAGGAGGAGGTGGGTAGAAGATATTTTAAACCTCTGAAAACGTTATAGGCAAACAATTTCCTAGAAGCCAAGAAAGATGATTTGCTTTTTTCTCCTCGGAAGTACTAAGTCACGTAGTATCGTTCAGAGACTAGGTGATATGAAAATTGCATACACAAAATCTGACACATGGCGAGATAATTATTATTATTATTATTATTATTATTATTCCTGATACCTCCAAGGAGTCCGAAGACTCATCGCGGGAGGACACCTACAACTGTCTCTACACCTAACCTCTACTACGAATCATCTCCATCAACGCCATCTACCGCCCACCTCCAGCACCACCACAACTAGTAATTTTTTGTCTGTAAATTGCGTGTGTTCTGAAGGGCCGATTTGTATGTATGCGGGATGAAAAACCCGAGTTTCCGGGAGAAAAAACCCTGCTACCTCCGTATGAGATCGGCTAACTCACCATCGATTGAAATCGACCAGATAAAGATTCCTCCCGTCGCGACGAGAATCGAACTTAGGCCTATTCCAATCGAAGGGCGCAATGTACCGTCGTTCTTCCAATTGCGCTACGGAGGCGCTAATCTCCAAAAATAATTCTACTTGATTATTAAAAGAAAGGATAATAAATACCCACTATTTTATAGGAAGGTAGCAAAACAGCATTTGCCTTCGAAATTGAAAGTTTCGGGAATGATCATGAGGTTTACGAGCATACCGCCTTTAGTTCAGTGATAACTAAATTGGTGCATATACACTTGAGATGACCTCTGCAGATGAGGCCCTTTTATGTATATTCTCCCTTTTTAGCGCTTTTGGTTTATTTAATGGATTAATAGTTTTTGGTTGGGATCGGGAATCGGGAAGGAGAACTCGAGTTTCCTGAGTAAACAACTAAAAATTCTCCACGTGTCCCTGAGAATTCGAATCACACCTTTCGAACCAAAGAACGTAAGGCTGTTCTTCAAAACTACAAAAGGCACCTACAGTTCTGATAATTAATTGCATTTATCTTTAAAGAGATATCCCTTGTTTCTAGGGTTCGACAAGCTACCTAAAGTTAAGGGATTTTTTTTTTTTTTTGGTGTTAACTGAATAATTTTGGCATGATTGAAATAGTAATTCAATTACTATTTCAATAATAATTGCAGTTACTGAAATTTAAAAACAGTTTGCGAGTTTTAAACTGCTGATCTCTCTTATGAAGCAGTCGTAAAAGAAATTCTCACAAGGGCAAAAAAATACAAGGGAAGGCAAAAAGGAAAAAAATCAGGTTTCATGCTGTGTGTGCAGTTAAAAAGTGTTATATAATAAGTTAATAAATATTATATAAAAGTATTACACGTGTAATTTTCGTAAAATAAGCATTATGAAATGATTTTTATTTATTTTTATTTTTTAACTTATCCAAGCTATATAACCACACTAGCATCCATGACAGAAGCGAAACATTAGTTTTATACTCTGGTATGGGAAGAGTATATTATCAGATCACGTATTGTGTGAAAATGTGATATGTTTTGTTTGATTTCTGACATCGATCGAGTTTCACACCAGAAGTATTTGCTTCTAAGTGTGCGTATTGCCTTTTTGCTTCACTTACGAATGCTGGTGTCAATACATAACTCGGGTAAGTAAAAAAATAAAAATAATCATTCCATAATGCTAATTTAACAGAAATTACACTGCTTTTATGTAATTTTTTTATTTATTTACTGTAAACCTTGTTATTTATAATTCGACAAAATGCAGCAAGAAATTCGCGATTTTTCTTGAATTTTAGAAGAAGCTGAACTAAGTTGTGTTATGCTTTGATATGCTATTATTAAGAGAGATCTCCAGGGAGTCAGAAACTCATCGAGGGAGGCCACATACTACACGCATCAGTTATCATACATATTCTTGAATTCATTCACACTGCTTGCACATACAACATCTAATGGCAATCCATTCCAATTACGCACCACTCTATGGGAGAAAATCTAGCCCTAAATTTCCTTCTTAGCAGCATTCAATTCTCAGCTTCCAAGGATATCCTCTCGTCGTTTCCCCACCCTCCATAAAATGAAAAATTCCAATAATTAAAATCTTGAATGATCCTTTCAGAAGTTTGTAAGTCTCAATCATGTCATTCCTCTTTCTCCTGTTTGCCAGTGTCTGCAGTTTACAAATTCTCAATCTGTCTTCATAATTAGTATTCACAATCCTAATAATCATTTTAGCACCCTCCTTTGCACTCTTTCCACTGTATTAGAATCCAACAGAAACCAGAAGAGCAGACCTCCGCACAATAGTCCAAGTAAGGTCATATCAAAGCTCTATAAAAAAAAGGCAAAATGGCATCCTTATCTTTACATGTGAAATTTCGTTAAAGAATTGCAATTATCTTTTGAGTTGTATTTGCAAACTTTGTAAAACTGGCCCTTGAACTTCATCTTCCTATCTACTAACACTCCAACATCCCAAGCCTGATCAGTTTCTTCTAGCATAATCCCACCAATATAATACGACCTTGGATATCTAATCCGTCAAAGTTCATGACTTCACATTTACTGACATCTATTTTCCCATACCCACAACTCCAGCCTATTCAAATCATTCTGCAAGTACTGCATATCAGCAGCATTCCTGATTATCCTACCTATCTTTGCATCATCAGCAAATAGTTGTATGTCGCCTGTCAAATACTTCCAAATATCAGTCTATAGACTGAATAATAGTGGACCAAGGACTGATCCCTATGGTGCACCACTGGTTATTTTTATTAATCTTTGTACTGTTTATGGGCAGTACTACTGCCCTTACATCACGTCCAGACATTTCGTCCAGACTTGATATAAGCCTAAGCCTTTACAAGTGTTTCACCCTATGCTTGTTCGAGTTATCATAGTAGTCATTCTCTGGTGGCAACACCACGCCACCAGTGTGCCCTGTAGGGCCCTCAAAGAAAGAACTTTTATATCCTTCTGCGTAAGCCCAAGCAGTTTCAAGTCCTTATAACTATTTGCACTCCATACACCATGTAAAGAGATGGTGGCGCTGGTAAACCTCTGAGTTGTCCCATGCTCCTCCCGTATTTACTGACATCTATTTTAAACTAGTCTCCCAACCTTTGTTCTTAAAGCGATTGTTCAGAATGGAGACCACGGCATCATGCCTCCTCACGCGGACCCCATGGGTGCGGAAGCAACACTGGGATATATGAGACAATGTCTCACTGTAGTGGCAGCCAACCCTACAGTTGGAGTCGTCACTACCCCATCGAGCTGTGCGGGCTCGAGTAGGCAGGGCATTGATCCTCGTCCTGATAAGGTCAATATACTCGAACCCAGAGAGGAGTCTGGTGCCATCCCTTACCCAATCATGCTGGGGAGGCACCAAATATGACTCTTTTAAAGGAGCCCCATCTACAGAACAGTGCAACAGAGATGCCCATCTCTTGTGTTCTGCGGTGCTGACTCGATTAAAGTGCCTTGATAATGGGACCAGCCTTTAGTCCGCCTAAAGTCTTCTTGTATTAATGGGCTAAAGAAAGCCTCTCTGCAGATGGGGGAAGAAGATAGTTCTAACTATGCGATTCTTGATAGCCGCAGGCATGGGATCAGCCATCTAACTGATGAAACCCCAAGCCCACCATCCTTCACCCTCGCATGGAAATATGCAGTAGGAGTATCAGGCGGCAGTCAGAGCCATGATCTCACGGCTGAACGGATAGCCCTGTCCAATCGGGACAGTACCGAAATATATGTCCTACCAAGCATCAACTTGTGGTAAAAGCGAGGTAGGAGATAGTAGGAAAGGTGAAATAGTCTTGCTGGGACTTGAGAAGAACTTTCCTCAAAGAAGCGATCCCAGCTTCTAGGATAGAAGGGACAGAAGACCTTCCCTTTGGGGTGAACATAATACTGAGGTATCTCCACTCTTCCAGGATGGTCAAAGCATGCAACAGCCTCCCGTGCACGGAAAACTCTATAGTCTCGACCTTAAGCTTCTTGTCACGACCAGAGGGACAAGACCTAAAGAGCAGGACTTCTCTACATTAATAGAAAGGCCTCGAATAGAGAAGTCAACTGCCCGGTCAAGGAGTTCCTGCAAGCCTATCTTAGTAGAGGCTGAGAGAATAAGATCGTCCGCAAAGGCCATAGCATTAAAGGAAGAAGCGCCTAGAGAGTAACCTATATGGCTAGGAAGAGAATGAAGAAACTCATCTTTGACCCAGTTAAATAAAAGGAGAGATAGAGGATCACCCTGGCAAACACCCTGCACTGCGGGAATAGAAGTTGCACGGGACCCTGTAGTGATAGCGATGGAGCTACCCATGTATAGCTTCATAACATAGGAAAGAAAAAGGTTCTGGACATCCAGCAATAGACAGCGCGCGCTCGAAGGAGAGCAGGAAGGGAGACGCTATCAAAGGCCTTTTGGAGGTCCAGCGACGTCGTATATAGAGGTTTAAGATGGCGTCGGGAATCAGAGAGAAGAGAACAAAGAAGATATATATTCCCGGCACAGCCATCTGAAGGGACAATAGCTCTCTGTCTATAATCATGCTGTATATGTTGCTGAAGTCGTTTAACTAATATTTTATGATAGAGTCTGAGTAACACAGGGGACATGGTAATAGGTCTAAAGTCTGATGCACAGCTTGAAGTTTCTTTCTTTGGAATGAAGATAGTTCTTGAAGCACGTAAGTATGGTGGTATTACTTTACTGGAAAGGAGAATGTCCACTAAGTCTTGAACCTTCAACGGTACCTTCCAAAGTCAAAACGCAGGAAAGCCATTAGGTCCTGAGGCAGAGAAATTGGATGGAAGAGCTGCTTTAATCTTCTGGATGGAGACAGGCTGGTATATTTGAAAGGCAGGAATGGATCTCAATATCGTAGGTTGGTCAACATAATCAGGGAAGTGTGGAGGTGGAGCAGAAAAGACCGTACTCCAGAATTTGACAAAATCATCATGTAAGTGCGCTAGAGGTGGAGGGGAAGCACCGTCAAGGATGGTTTTGGCACATTGCCCTCTATTCTTTTTATAGAGGGCTTGCATAGGCCGTTTTCCTCTGCTTCCTATTTGACAAAGTCATTGTAGAATGAGACGTAGGCTGATGTTGACGAGGCATGAAGTGCTCAGAGAATTTAGCGTGGAGGTAGTCATTTAACTGATCTGTGATATCCATTCCCAGAAGGCGAGTCTGGATGAGATATTTAAGAATTCGATGGTTATATTCTGGAAGAGGAGGATCATCTAGAAATGATGTCAGTCTGAGAATCCAAGCCTCTTCTTCAACAGCAGGATGGTGGCTGGAAGATGGAAAGGCAGGGACAGGAGATATGGAGATATTACCTGTTCCTTCCTGTGGCAGATGGGCTGCCAATTCTTGAAGGCTTTGTAACTGGCTTTCCGTCTATGACACTTGATGGCATCCAAGGATCTTAATGGGAACGCCTTAAATAAAACCTCATTGATTTTCTTTATTCCTCGAGCCGTCAACTCAATCTCATGAGTGGCGAGGATCTTTTCTTCTTTGGCAGTCCAACGTGATTTGACGCGCTCTGTTTTTATAGCAGCGTTGGCTTCGGCTGGATGTTTCGAGGTGCGATGCACGCCAAGGCCAACTGCGGTAGAGAATGCACGATCGCAGACCTGACATATGAAGTGTCTAAGATTGGGAACTCCTTGACCACCAGAACAAGCATGATGAGAACTTGAATAAATGAGTTGATGACAGTCTTTTCAGAGCTTTCTTTTAACTTTCTTCCTGGGGACGGTGGCAGGATCACCTCCAGGCTAGAAACAGACATCTGGATTCACACTCGAACTTTGGCTTACATCGCCCGTATACCATTTTTTGATATCTCTCAGTCAGCCAGTCACCCACGCTAATATTTTATAATCCAAACCCATATTCTCCAATTTATACAACAGTCTTACATAATGTATTCTGTCAAAAGCCTTAGCAAAATCCAATAAGTATCATGGTATCAATTCCCCTTGTCGAGTTCAATGGTAACATTATTATAGAATGTGAGCAAGTTGCTAAAACATGACCTTCCCTTAGTAAGCCCATGCTAATAATTGCAAAGTAGAGATTCACTGTCGACTCTTGAGATATTGATTGGTCCATAGTTGGATATATCGGTCTTTGTGCCACCCTTGTGTAACGGGATTACCATACCTGCAGAATCTTCGCTGTTCTGAGACTGAAATTACATAGTCTGGTCAAAAAGAATAAGCCAGTTCAGCTGAACAATCTTTTAGCACCTGTCCTGATATCCTACCAGTCTTTATTGGTAAATTCTTATTCAGTTTGTACAACAGCTCTAATACCTCTTCTGCATACACCTGAGTTTCTTCATCCAGTGAAGAGGTAGCAGAGAATTCAAATGTTGCATACACCAGATTGACAGCTTTTTGCAAAATATTCATTCTTTCTTTTATTTGCAGCATATCAAAAGAATTCCTGTGTGTTGTCTTTAGCTTGCAGAGCTAGTTTCTTTTCATAGTCAGACTTAGCTTTCCGTACAACAGTTGTGATCTTCTCGCCTGTTACTTATAATTTTTACAACGTACATGATCCTTATGTAGACGGCATTCCTTCTACATCAACTTTTTTTTTTTTCACGAATCTCTTGCTTAATAAGATTACAAATCCATTTATCTCCTAACCTATTTATTCTTCAAACTCTCGGGACATATTCAGATATTGCATCATTTAATTATTTTTAAATGCTTCCCATCTAGCAACCTATCCCATTCCACTGAACGTAGTTACTCCTTAGTTGGTCATAATTTCCTGCTTTGTAGTTCAGCACGTAACCTTTTCTGAATGGAACATTCACAAACTTAGTCACTTCCCAAGTGTGTATCACCTGATCACTCTTGCCAACCGGAGGCAGATTAGTTACGTCTTTAACTGAAACACCCTCTGGCACTATAATCAAATCTAACACTGTTTGACTTCGAGTTCCTTCTGTCATATGTGCTGCTTGAAAAAGTTGTCTCGAAACAGCTCAACAAATTCAGTTTCAATCTTCTCCCATTATCTTTTCGCGCATATCGTCTCTATTTGGTTATGCATTTCTTCATCACTAGTAACCGATCCACCATGTCTGTAACAACACCCCACTTTGTATTTGATATTGTGAGATTCCACCTCACACTAGATGGCTTCACTGCCAAGTGAAATACTGTTAATAGTACCACAATCAAAGGTCTCAGTGCTAACTGGATTCAAGTCATCCAATATTATTAGCTACACCCCCCCTCCTCTTTTATCCTGTCTGTTCTTCCTAAAAATACTGCACCCTTTACATTCAATACAAGTTAGTATACCTGCCTGATTCTGATAGCCAGGTGTCACTAATGCCTACAATCTAAGGTCCCAACATTTGACCAAGGCAACAAACTCGACCCCTTTGTTCCTGATACTCCTAGCATTCGTGTACCGACATAATCTGCCTGCATATTCTTTTGTATACTCTTGTTCTGCAGACTGCATGACACAGTTGGACAACGTACAGATTTCTATTCTTCTCTAGTGCCTTATACATGTAGACCTCTTTGCACACGTTTGATGGGTCCGAACCGGATGAACACCAAGTCAAAATCATTCTCTCCTCGTAATCATTTCGATTATTCCCGTCATTAGTACAATTATACAACATCGTCGCTCTTACACTGATATTCTCACCATTCCACCCATTATAATTTAGTTTCCCTGACTCTGTTAGGTCTCATACCGGTTATTAGCGTTTCAAAACTTCTGATACCCAAACAAATTCAAGCATAGGCCGTCCCTCTTATACAAATGTAATCTTCCCTCAAACTCACGCCACACATCAAAAAACTCTTATCCATTCCTTCAACACAGCCTACTTATCGCATCATTTTCCATCATACTCCTTTTTCGTAATTCATTTTTATCATATCAAGGTAATTATACTTACTATTTTCACTTTCACACTCTTGCCTCTTCGAACAACCCTTTCATGTCCTCTCTCATACTGAACTTATTGCTATAAGTCGTTAGTACCTACTACAATTACGATCAGTTTTCTGTTTTTGAATTGCTTGCGTTATATTTTTAATTTTTGATCCGAGAAAATTTGAAGTTATAACCCACTCATCAACAGCATGTTCCATGATAGAGTCACCATATCAAATAACATCTTTTTTTTTTTTACAAGATTATAATATACTTATTTTCGTTGTTTACTGACTTACCCGATTCCATGCTTTGTTTCTTACTTTGCTACTTAAGTTCCTTCCTATATTCATTCAAACGCCTCTCGATTTCCTGTAATTCCCGTGTCGTCTCTCTGATAATCTGCTTTAACTTCGCTATTTTGGAAGTTAATTCTTTTTCAATAACCACCATAGCGGGGCAAGCCTTCTTGTTCTCGACTTCGCTGCTCTTCTTAGCGTTACGTTTCTTCTGTCATTTTGGCCCCATTTTAAACTATATTTATTATTGCAAAATCTTAACAAGAATATGTTAAGATACTAAAAACACGAAAATCTCCATGAATATACGTACATATAAAACACTAATTTTTCCTAAAGGGAAAAACACAATAAAAGAGATAAAAATCACCAATTTTACATGAGCTCTAAATTCACCGACCAATCACAATGTAACCTTCCTTAATCATTTACAATTATAACTATTAAGTTATCCCATAACTTAATGCATATTATTTTCTCTTGCTACTAGAGCAGGAGGGGAAAAAATATTTAGTTCGTGCTATTTTATTGTCATTAATGTCGTCGTTAAGCAATCGAATCATATGCGAGGTTCTTGCACCCAGTGGGGAAATCCCACCCCCTACTCTTCTACTTAATGACTATTAACGTGACTCACTTTCTTGAAAAACCTGAATGACAGAAGCAGTGAAAGTAAACTCTACAGGGAAAAAGACAATAAAACAGATAAAAATCACGAAATTAAATAGCGTGATTTGAATCTAATCTAGATTTATGATCTAGATTAGATTCAAATCTAATCTAGATCACTAAAACGTGATTTTGAAAGAAAAAAAAGTTTAATTGGAAGTTTATATGTTACTTAAGCAAAGGTGGAAATTATTACAGGCGTTAAAATCGATTTTTATATTAAATATCTTAACAGCCCGGATTTTCGAGGATTCAAAAAATTGCACAGATGCTGATTTACAAAAATGTCACAGAATTATTTTTATCGCAGTTAGTTACTGTACTAGAAATCGTAGTACGATTCTATAGCCATAATGAATATTCAAAGTTAGAAAGCAGATATTTTATCCATGAGCTTAATATTAACCAAGTGGAATGGAAAGCGTTCTCCGTTAAAATACAAGTTCGTTTGCTGAGTAATAAAATGCGTCGATTTGAAGCTTTATAACCTTGCATAAGCTGACATGTCTTGGTGACGCCCTCTTTCTATTGCTAAGATGAAAGGTGCCTGATCTCATAAAATGAAGCGACAAAAGCGTTGAGATCCGGTTGACCTAAACGATTTCAAGAATTTCTTTTTTGTCTATTCGTGGTAGCGATTCCCTCAGTTCGCTGAATTTTGGAATGCATTTTGAATTTAAAACAGAATGCAAAATAAAATCTATAATTTAAAAAATAAAATAAAATAAATCCGACATTCTCAGTTCTACATGAAGTTACAAATCGCACCATCAAAATCGTGTGATTTTTTTTTTTTTAATTATGTGCTATTAAAAATATTGTATGACTTTCCAGCCAGCGATAACGAAAAATTAGAGACCTAACTGAACAAATGAGGTTGGAAATTAATGGAAAGAACATTCTTTAATTGGCTTATGATGTCACCCACAATTTAAATTTAATAAAACGCAAGTAAGCCTATGGGTCTTGTCATAAACCAGGAAAAAGATAACCTATGACGGACAGATGAAGAAACATTAATGACCGAATTAGACCTAAATGATCCGTTAAGATGAGGAGGAGAAGGATATGCGAGGGCGCGCGCACTCACACGGAAAGGATCAGACTTATGCAGTCTAATTGACGAAGATTATCGTCAATTAGACGTTATCACTGGATAATCCCGAACAACAGTTATTTTAAAATCATCTTTATTTTGATCGATCATATTTAAATTAAAAAAATGATTTTTTTTTTCAATTTAAATATGTATAGCTACAGTTGGAATTGCTTATTAAAGGAGATGACAAATTTAGAAAAAAAAATTATGCTCAGAAAACATAGGAGCTATAATACACAGTACAGTATTATAAATCAGTCAGTGAAACTTGCATTTTCCAAACCGCGTAGAAATCAATAACAGGCTTCCAAGCACTAATTTATACATAGACTGACCATATTTACTTTAAACAAAAACGGGACTTTGGGATTGCAAAAACTGGATGGAGGTTATGTAATAGTCTGTATTCATGAAAAAGTAAGACGATAAAAAAAAGTTTTATTACACAAACATATTGAGCTTACCATTATTTTTCAGTGACAGAATCCATACAAAAATTTGGGTAGACGTAGACAAATTTCGATCTTTCAACAACTTACCATAAAACTTCTCGCACTCCACGACACAATTTTGTCTTACAACTAATACAGCTCTCATTGTTTCAACTCTTAAATCTAAATTTCTCCTTTGACCGCATACTGTTCATAACAGATAATATTCTCTCAACAGTTGCTATACTTCCTGGAAGACAAAGAATAAACTCTACAATATTACAAAAGTCTTGGAAGTCTAAGCGTTTCTCGCTCATTTCAGAAAAAAATCTTTACCCATCTATCAGATACAGAAATGTTATCTTTATTCCATATCCAATTGCCTCACAATTATAGATAATAATGTATTTCTTTTCATTCAAACGTCTTCCTTAGTAGCACCCACTTGAACTTCTCAGTGTTTCCTAGACTGCACTTCCACTTGTTGACATATTTTAAGTTGGTTTCATAGAAATTCTTAACTACCTCAAAAAACTTAGCCATATTAATTTCTCCTGAATCTACTAACATTTTCAGTTATTTTTTGCAATATACTTCACTTTTTCTGGACTAAATTTTTTTACCAGATTTTCAATATTCATGGCTACTTCTGTAGCTGAAATATTATCTTTTTCAGTTAAGTTAATGCATGTTTAGAGCGTAGACACTTGATCTCTTGCAAATGACAACCACAATTTCAAACGGGGATCTTCAAACAATTTTCGGAACATAACAGGGCATTTTTCTTGAGAAAGAAAATAAGAACGAAGCCCATCAAAAGTGCTTAAAATTCTGTCAATTGATGGACCCAAGGACAAAAATCATGTATTTCCATGCTCTAACAATTTAGGGTAATTGTTTCCTGCAAAGTCACAAAAGTTTTTCAGTTCTTCAACTCTGACTGTGTATATATATTGCCGAGTGGTTAACATATCCGCTCTCCAGCCAAAAGGCTGCTGGTTCGAATCCTGCCGTGGGCATGGATGTTTGTGATTGTCTGAAAATACTAGTGGCGGTAGTAGTGGGCAGTAGATGGCGTTGCTGTAGATGATGGTAGTTGCAATTGTTGTAGTTGGTGGAAACAAAGTTGTCGAGTAGGTGCCCTCCCTCAATGAGTCTTTGGACTCTCTGGAGGTGTCACATAATAATAATATTTAAGTATTTGTATACTTTCACTGCAAAACATTCAATATCAATTGGTAAACAGTCGACAGCACACCGGAGACAAATTGTGTATAATGTGTGCCCCAGAACCAATACTGCTAATCTGCCTCTTCAGTTCAGTTTCAAGTTTTTGCCACACGTCATTTTTGCCAAGTCTTTTGCAACCATCAAAATTGGTGTTCGTTTTATCTGCATCCCAAGCAACAATTTTGTTTTGTAGGGCAAAATTGTCACTTACTTCCTTCAACATAGCACACTGTAGGTCGGATGTTTCAGGTAAGGAAATAAAGTCTATAATTGTATCTTAAACACCACAATTTGGCAAAAAGCATCGCACAACGATTGGAAAAAGTTTGAGGACTTTGTTTGGTGCATTTAAATTGACTGTAATGTTTTTTTTTGTTTGTTTTATTCAAATTCTCTATTACTTCGCCGGTGATAAAGCATTGGTAATGACTGCTTTTGATTTGGTACGTGCTGAAGAAAATTTTGGTTCATAAATTTTATTTATCAATGTCGACAAGAAGTCATTTGCGCGAAAAATTTGGACATGACGCACAGTATGATAAACAAAAGGGCTTCACTTGCTGCAATTTTATCACTTTTACTATCACCATCACGTCTCACCATAAACGAGGTGATGTTTTTAACTGAAGCCAGCTTTTCAGCATCCTTATATTTCTGGCTACGTAGATGTCGCTTCTGCCTCTATGAGCAACGGAAAAATGGACATTAGAATGTTGGCATATCACTTTTGTTCCATCACTACACAGCTTGTCCAGTTTAATATGTTTGAATTCTTTCTGGAGATCGTCATTAAAACTGCAGTTTCGCTTCTTTGACGTTGTAAGGATATACTTCAAACTTTAAAAAATATGAAATTAAAACCACCGGCATTGAATAACAAAGCCACCGGTTAGCATACAGGAAAAACAAAAACTAACGCTACAGGAGAACAGACGCCTTGTCTGAGACGCGCAAGTGTTTATTTAGTATCCAACAATGCGACTACATGGTTATATATTCTACGTATATGGTTACACATATAACATGGTTACACGTTAAAGAATTAATTTTAATTTATTCACACAACCAAACTAATGAACAAGCGTCAAAATGCGACTACCAGATGACGAAATAACTTCCCGACTTCTTCAGAGACCGCCAATCGGATATATTGTCGAGCTACGAGGAAATCTAGCATTCGTAAACGCCTCGCTATCCTAATAAATAAAAAAGACCGAACAGGTCCTAAACTGTGCAAAATCCAACTACTGCATTCTCTTCGCAGCAACACTCATATTTCGCAAAAAAATTAAATAAAAAAAATATATAATATATAATTATAATCATACATATCTGGACCACTAGAGTCTCGAATCATATCAAATCTTCCCAACCGTCAAGAAGTAGGGATACATCCTTCAGAATATACACTACTTGGAAAGAAGTCAACGGACACCATAGTGTGAGGAACAGTCAGTCATAAAAATATGTAAGACCTCCTTTTGCTGCGATGATCCAACAGTAATCTAACAGCGAATACTTTCCATAAGCGTACGATAGCGATCAATGGGAATTTTGGACCATTCTTCCTGTAGGCGTGTAATAATGTCCTGGACTGTTTTTGGGCGAACGTCCCTTGACCTCATCCGACGCTTCAGTTCATTCCACAGATGTTCAATAGAGTTGAAATCAGGGTTCTGTGGTGACGTTCATGGCCCACAAAACATGCAGTTACAGCAGCAGCATTTATGACACCGGCTGTCTTTCTGAAAGAAACGATGGTTAGCTCTGTAGAAATGCCACAAAGTAGTAAGCATTGCGTTGTCCAGAAACCTCTCGGAGTTCAACGTTCGTCGTCCAAGGCCAAATCAAATCAAATGACAAGTTAGTCAGTCTCATACTGTCATAGAGGGTTTTCTTTCCGAAAACTCGGGGTTTTTTTCGTCACTCAGAACCAGCAAACTGGCCACGTGAACACAGTTTTCCAGACATAAAATATTTATCCCTAGAGGGATGCAGCAGAGAAATAGCAAGCCGACTGCATTACATTGCCTAAAGTCCCTAATCAGAGGGACTCAACCCATCTTGGACGAATGAGAAATGGATGGATGTAAAATGTGTAAGCTTACTGTAAAGACAGTGACTTTTTTTTTTTTTTTAAATGGAATCGATCTCTAATTTTTTAAAAATCTAGTTCATAACTGAATTTTCATAGAATGCTTTCTTGTTGTGATGAGTTCTAAATTTTCTCCTGACGGCTGATAGACTTCAGCTCAACTGGCCAGCGAACACAATTCAACTCTTCTTCCACTGAAACGATTGAAAAGAGAGGGGAATTCGGACCCGTTGAAAAATTTTTCCTTCCTCTCAGAAAGAGACCAGATAATAATGACACTATCGAGAAAGACGAAAACATATGCAAAACAGTCGGAATCCAAGCTTCCTTTCGAACCTCCTGGCTCCAGTAATTTGTACCGGCCTTAGCTTTCCCTCTCTCGTCGATCCTGAGTATAGGATTTATTATGAGTAAAATAGATCAGAAGAAGTGAATCATTAACAATTTTATTTAAATCTTGAATACATTCCTTGCACATTGCAGTTTATATCTTATGCAGAAGTGAGGTTACTAAAATACTCTCTGCATTTACATTGATCAGTAGCAAAATCTGAACTTGTTTTGTGTTGTCTTAAATTTAAAAAAAAAAAAAAAAAAAGCTACTCTTGCAAAAAACGTAACATTCCAAAATCATACGCACGTCTTCTTTTTCGAATCGCACTCCAGTTGCGCAATTCAAATCAGGTATACTAGCTAATGGAACTAATAGATTGAAGTTGTGAAGGTGGTTTATGTGCAAAGTAGGGTGAATAAAACTGGTGACATGACTGGTTTGGGTTGAATTATTTTCAATTGCAATCCACGCAAATGAGATTGAAGCCAGTGCATTATTATTATTATTATTATTCCTGATACCTCCAAGGAGTCCGAAGACTCATCGCGGGAGGACATCTTCAACTGTCTCTACACCTTACCTCTACTACGAATCAACGCCATCTACCGCCCACCTCCAACACCACCACAACTAGTAATTTTTGTCTGTAAATTGCGTGTGTTCTGAAGGGCCGATTTGTATGTATGCGGGATGAAAAACCCGAGTTTCCGGGAGAAAAAACCCTGCTACCTCCGTATGAGATCGGCTAACTCACCATCGATTGAAATCGACCAGATAAAGATTCCTCCCGTCGCGACGAGAATCGAACTTAAGCCTATTCCAATCGAAGGGCGCAATGTACCGTCGTTCTTCCAATTGCGCTACGGAGGCGCTTAATTATGTTTTTTAATTGCCTGTGTTTGCTCCGTTTGCCTGTTTCAGAAGTTTGAAAATGCGAGTCCTCGGGAAAACAATCCTACCAACACAGTATGATAATTCTTATAAAAGTTCACCGCATCTTAGACGGGATAAGAACGTAGGCCTTTCTAACCAAAGGTCATCACTGTTATACGAGACTCGTAGACTAAGATGCAAAAACTTCCGTGTTCTGATAGAGAAATTATGGCATTTTTATAGTAAGAAACAGATTTTTTTTTTTTTTTTTTTTTTTTACATTGAGGGCTGAATGAATTTTCAGATGGAATGATGTATGCATCAATAATATGTGGCAAGCACTTTTAGTTATTAGAGGAAACCAACTGTGATGAATTGCATGGAAGTCTGAAATAATAACAGCATTGTTCAGAACGAAATTTACCAATTAACAGATCAGAATAACTGCGAAATCAGCACAAGAATACCTCAGTTTATGCGCACATAAACTGAGTAATTATCTGAGTTAAGTCTGAAAGAACAGCGGAAATCTTCAGGCTTTGCATTTTGATTTTGAAATATTTCACTTAATTCTAAGGAAGAATACAGACATTAAGAATGATTACGGTGTATATTTCCCACTACTTTGAAATTTATACATCAACAGCAGCAAATCCAATAAAAATATAAATTAAAATATTCAGCCAGTGGAAGATTTAACGGTCAGTTATAGATGCTCATGTCCAAAGCATAGCAAAATGCTTTGGACAGCCCTGTTCTAGGTGAACTAAAAGCATATAAAAGTGTTTGATTTTCATTAAAAATGTATACACATTTCTTTGCGTAAGAAGTAAATCAAGCAGAACTAGCAACAAGTCACTGTCGTGTGCTTCATGCAAGGGAAGCGAGTTTAAGAAATTATCATGGTCCATTGAGTTCTGGGATAACTTAACGTCTCTAAATTGGGGAATCATTGTCGAAACACGCAACGGAATAAACATGGAGCGAACAAATGGCGAGAATGGAATGCGAAGACATTTTCATTAATGCAGGACATCATGCAACTCGAAAGCTGATTTTGAAACGAATACTTGATATAATATTCGAAACGAAATTAACTTTTTTCCCATTTTGCCTCTTGATATTTAATAACAAAAACGTAGCAAAATATATCTACATAACTACAAGCAAAATAGTTATTACCACTTTAAAAACTACAATGATCATAAAAGAGAAGTTAATTTTCCGACGTGTAATAATAAACAACTCGTCCCACAATATGGATTGATTACCATATTATCGGAATGGATTCTCCTGTTGACATGCGCAGAAGTTCGAAGGGTCTCGAATCTGTGGGCGTACTATACTTCTTCAAATGTATGTTTTAATTATACAAAATACTATATGCAGCTTGACCTACTACATAAGAAGTGTAACATATGATATCACACCTTCTATGATCACTACACTCAGCTGTTACATAATATTACACAATAAAAATATACAATTTAGATATGCATCACTAATAAATTACCATGATAAGATGAAAATTCCACTCTCACAATAGTAGTCAGTGAATACGAAGCAAGCTAATTTTCACTTTATAGTAAAGGGAACCAGGCACAGAATGCAAATATTAGGTTATTGCTCGCCTTTGTCACACCCCTCCCTCCCTCCCTTGGAGGGAGGTGACAAAAGACTATGGTAGTGCGTATATATAGCCACTCATTGAAAATTAATATAATAAAATCCTAAAAGCGAGATAATTTCTTTTACGAAGTCTGAGCTGTTATCAACTAAAAACGGCAAGGCAGAACTTTAATACCTTCAGTTGTCAACAACAGATTTGAATGTCTACCATTAGTGGTAGAACGGTTGTTTGTGAAAGTGTGTAGGTGGTAGATGAATTTGCATAGCGTAGTATTAAACTGTCACTCGACTTATTGGAAACTTGAAGCTGCTTAAGAATATCATATCACCGAAACGTTGAGATTAAGAAAAGATAATTTTCGGTTCTATTAAATAAAGGCCATGGGAAGCGATGAAGAAACCGACTTTCTTAGGGAAAATTAATTCACTTCTGAAACCCAGGAATAAAAATTAAAGAGAAAGTAAGCGAGTCCTTAATTAAAAAAAAATATGAGTATATTGTACTGTTATCTGATACTGCATCATATAAAATCAGTCACTCAGAAAACAAATAAAAGGTCTTCATCACTAAATAAATCAACGTTTTCATCATTCAGAAAATAATAATCATAAAAAAGAATATTCAGGGATTTTGAAATAATTTTCCTATGCAGAGGCTTAGGGTGAAAAAAAAAGCATATAATAATTATGATGGGATTATTTTTAAATACATATAATTACCTCTAAAATGTGTTTTACAGGTGGGCCTCCTGGTTGAATTCTGCCTTCTTTGCCAGCAACATTTAGTAGATTAAAAAACCAAACCAATGGTACCCAATGTTTGTTAACTTTTGTAGGCAAAGTCTCAATCATTATGCGTTCTTCAGTTGTCAAGAATCCTTATAAGAATTTCAAACGTGAAACCATTATAGTAACAATGATCGAATAAATACAAAATGTGAAGCAAGAAATGTTAGTCTCTTTACATAAAAAATATTTTTATTAACATTATATTTACTATATAAAGCACTGCAATTTATTGAAAAACAAGATAACTCTTAAGTTATACTCTAAATAAAAATAAGACAAATGAAACTAAAACAACGAGCGTTGGTTTTCTTACATTACACCAGTGTTTCTCAACGTGGGGCAATTTGAATATTGGGGGGGGGGGGGGCAATTAGAAAATGACGTTGCATTCGTCAACCCCATCACCGATATACTCAAAAAAAAACCTCACCATTGTCGGCGATAAGTTGTCAATGTTGCAACCCTGACTTTCCGAGAAAAAAAGCTGACATCACTAGCACAGCAGTCAACATAAATACACATCAAGAAGAACTCTCAGAAAAGCAAAATGATGAGTCTATTAAAATTTATTTAACATAAAAAACAATTGCATGGCTTTCTGACGAGACATTGTCAGAAATTCAGTATAAATACCGAAATTCAGCTAGTTTTGCAAAAAAAAAAAAAATACTGTTGCCCTTCCCGTCATCATATTCAGTTGAATGTGGCTTCAGTGCTGTAAATGACTTGCTAGTGAAAAAAATAAATCATCTGGATATCGCAAACCATGGGGATTTGACATTGAAAATGACTAAATCAGTACCTCAAATAAAAACTCTTTGCAGCAGACATCAAGTTCAAGGATCGCATTAACTTGGATTTTATTTTCTCGAGTTCAGTTCGATTTATGTTTTATACTATACAAAGTGTAATATAAAATTTATATTCATTGAAGAAAGTCAAATTAAAAACGGTTTTATTCACGTTCCTTTTTTTATTTAAAGTACATATTTACATTATACTTTCTCAGAACTTGGCTGACTATTATGCTAGAGGGGGAGGGGCATCAAAATCTTTGA
Organism: Typopeltis vanoorti; assembly: GCF_054136105.1. Classification (NCBI taxonomy): domain Eukaryota; kingdom Metazoa; phylum Arthropoda; class Arachnida; order Uropygi; family Thelyphonidae; genus Typopeltis; species Typopeltis vanoorti. Next base: position 96,880,570 of record NC_143561.1, on the reverse strand, counting down.
GGCGTTGAGGTGGGAGTTAATCCAAAAAACGTCGGAAAACAGTGCATTACACAAATATCACATGAAATTCAGACTTACGGAACAGCGTTGAATGAATCTGGTAGTAGCAAAACGTGGTGTTCATAACAAGAAACGTAAACCAACGGAAGAAATGAACTGCAGTGAATTATATTAATAAAAATATAACTTTAAATTTAAAGTTACATTTTGTACAGGTAAAACTGAATGATGAGAGTGCGCAAATAACATGAAAAATAAGAATTTTTCAAGTTAATGATTTTTCTCGGATTAAATTAAACGATATCTTATTCATTTGCATACGAGCATTGAAATCAAGCTATAGAGCTTACACGGTATGGCGTGGAAAAAAAAAAGTGCTGAACTTCGACACTTCCTCAATAAACGCACTATGAGATATGCCGTTTTACTGCATGCACGTTAATAGAAGAGCACGTGTAGAGTCTACGCCATCATTTAGCTGTAATAATAATGTTGACGTCGGAAGAAAAGACGTTTATTGTCGAGCATTATTTTCATTTATACGGAGTTGGTAGAGCAAATGATCCAAAGGGAAACCTCTTCGCAGTGAGAAGGTCGCCGCATGGTGTGCGGTTTCCGGCCATGGCATAATTGGGACCCTACTTCATCGAAGAGGGTGGTGTAACCGTGACCTTGAATAGCGAACGCTACATCAAAAATGTGTTGGTTACGTTCACCCAAGATTTGCATAGGATGTGTTCGTGAAAAAACATTCCATTTCGTGCACAGGTATTTCAACAGGACGGAGCAACCTGTCGCACATCGCGCGGTTCGAACATATTTATCAGATCATTTCAAGTTCATACAATTCATGTACCCTCCACGTTCTCCTGATTTCACAATGGGTATTTCACTATGACCCGCCTTCAAACCTTGACGAATTAAGGGATAAAATTACACGATATGTCCAGCAGATGTCCCGACCCTTGTTCTCCAAGATGAAAGAGAATCTTCGCATGCAAGAAACCTGTCTTGAAAGACAAGGTGACTATTTCGAGCACATATCTACCGTCGTTAATGCTTTCTTCGACCAAGATTCCACCGATAGTTGTGGATGTGCATATCATCATGTGTAAACATAAATTTCTTTGCTAATAAACCCGTTTACTCCATAATATAATATATATCGTTGTAGTTATGCATTGCTTTTTTTCTCTTTTTTTTGCCATACTGTACAATGAGAATTTATTATCTGTTGTAGGAGAAATAAAACTTGACGCAGTTGAGATGGTAACAGAATGAATCCAATTAAATGCGCATCTGAATCTGTATTTTAATAAATTACCTGAATACCACTACCAATTTTAATCATCCTAGCGATTTACTCCCTGTAAGAAATTATGCATTCCTGGTAGTTTTAGTGAATGTCAATGTTTGTAAGTTTTTCGACTAGAGAAGAATTAATCGGCTTCAGAAGGTAATGGCGATGAAATTCATTTTTACCTAAAAATTCACAAACATCTATGCCCAGAGTGTGATTGAAGCTACTACTTTTGGTCAGAGTACACTATCTATTCGCAAATCAGGCCATAACTAGGAATTTTTGAACCTATAGGGCAACAAACAGACACCAATTAAAGATTACTTCCTTTTAGTTTAACTTCCATTTAGGCATCCCCCCCCACACAAAAAAAGCAGTGCATTAATAAACATATATATATATTGTATAATTTATTATGCTAATGATTTTTATTCACGGGAAATGTGGTTTAGTACCTACTGGAGCACCTGAATTATTACAAAATAAAAACTAAGAAATAATACAAGAAAGAGGATTTAAATAATACTAATAATGAAATTTCTTCCTAGCTTGGTGAATTATTTTTTGTTAATAAAACATCAATATTAACTTAAAATAAATCCTCTAGATATCATTTATTCCAGAACCAAAGGGAGAATCATATATTCAACGAAAATCTCATATTTAAAGTTTTGCTCTTCCAGAAAAATAATAATCACAAGCCACTACAATGGCATAATTTTCAAATTTGTTGTTTAGTATAAATTTATACTGATAATTTATGCCTGTTTTCACTTTTATTTTTAAAATGTGCATTATTTATTTAATTCCAGAGTTAATCATAATGTGTGCACCGATAAAATACAGGAAATCTATTCCATGCTCGTTATCTTTTAATATACCTTCTCCGACGATGCAGCAACCTAAAATGGCAACTTGGAATGTATGTAAAATAGGACAATTAGCGCGCGCGAGCGCACAGAGAGAGAGAGAGAGAGAGAGAGAGAGAGAATTGTTTATCCAAGAGATAGGTGGGAACTTCGACTAAGTAGGATGGAATCCAGTTTTCTCGAGGTGCTTGTTTGATCCAGACCATACAAAGGTGACCCCAGTTACGTCATCCCCTTTGTCATCATTTTTCGGGGAAAAGGTCAGCTGCTTCATGTGGGCGGAATTTTTTTGGTATTGTTATTGGAGTGCTCTGAGCATGAGAATAAGAAGATATATTTTCTTTTTTTTTAGAGGGCGCTCTTTTATCTGATGACTAGATAATGAGTTGTTATCAACTGCGTGGTACGGGGTGACTGATTGATGACGAGATTTCAAGGTCTTCATAGTATAGACCTCCCCCCATGGGAGGTCAAGGTGGGGTTAGCTAATTCTTCCTGGAATTCCAAACGTGTAACCGTTACAATAAATGTATAGAGGTCACCCGTCTGACTCTCAACTTCGGGGCTTTAACCCATTCTTCAGAACTCGTGCAAAAATCCATGTCTCAAGGTTTTCACTGTATCCTCGCTATTTTATTTTAAATAGGTTAAGTTCTTTATGCATGTTGAGTCCAAAACGTTTGAATATTAAGAGACTATTAATATAAACACGACTGTTGGGTGTTAATAGAAATCTTTGTTCAAATTATAACTCTTATATATATATATACGGGCGTATCATTATCTTTTAGATAACAGGGCGATGAGCAGTGCCCGATTACTCCAATAAGCATACCCGAAGTGTTGAGACATCTCCACCGCCAAGAGTTGCTTCACACCTTTCGTCACAACTGGTTTTACTCAACCTGTTTACAACAGGTTAACTAAACCTGTAGAAGTGTTTGTCATGCTGATTCTGATGATCTCAGAATTTCGTCGTTTTTTGTTAGTCTTCGAAATAAATATTTAGTATAAAATAACCGTACGAAGATGAAAAGAAGAGATAATTACTACGGATCTGTGAAATTCTTCCGTCCTTCTTTCCTCCTCCCCCCAGAGAGAGTGGATTAGCAAGATTTAATAAGCAATATTCTTCACCTGAGGTCATTCGTTCAGAGTATGGTCGCCTTTATGATAAAGGCGTGTATGATTTAATCATTCCTCATTAGCATATCTTTCCTGAAAAAACGAAATGGCAACAGCTAGTGGATATTCCTTCACTTTATAGTCTTCATGCAAGCCATCAGTATAACATGTACCGTCCAAATTTTATAATTCTTTCTTCGCAATTGTATAACTGAATTTTGCAGAATTTAGCATCCTTACATCGCAGCAAAGTAACGCAGTAAAGCATACTGCGCTACTTCACCAGCGATTCCTTTGTTCATTAGTTATAAAAGAATATTAGAGAAGTTGTCTACCTGAATATAAATGAAATGTAATTAGACAATATATATATATATATATATATATATATATATATTTTTTTTTAATGTAACTACATCCTTCAGGATATCTCAGTAACCTCGTTGTCGTTGTAAGGTAGCATCTCAGTAACCTTTGTAAGGTAGCATACCAGTTCAACACATCTTAAGAGGAAAGATTTATTTTGAATTCTTTCAACGATTTCAGAAATTCTCCCTCAAGTCTTTTTCAGCAAAGGCCGAGTGCTCGATCATAGACAACAGCAGCAATTATTTTCTCTAGGTAAACTGGTTTTTTTTTTTTTTTCGGTCGGAAAAACAGAAGTTCTCGCGAAAGAAAAAATGCGCAGGACAATTATTATGATTTTTTTACGTGAATTCCACCCACGGAAGATTGTAAATCTGCGAGATTAGTACTTTAGGTGGACTGAGAGTTAGATAAATTTGGGAATCCTCTAGAGATGAAACCTGGAACTTTATAACCAGGAGACCAAGGTGAATATTTCAACTCACCTTGAGTTGAAAATCCTATAAAGATTCTTCGTGTCCTATACAGAATTCGAGCCCAGGTCTTTCCAAGCAAAAGGGCATCGTTATTACTGATAATATTAAAATATCAACTCTAGTAGTAATAGTAGTGGAAGGGGGTGAGGGGAAGACGACTTTCCAAAAAGATAAATTTCGGGAACATGCCATCCTAAAAGTCCATCCAGAAACATAACGCGAAATCTATTCATTACTTTGTCGAGAGCTATACTCCTCGTCCTAACTTTCCTATAATTATACTTGTTTCTAATTAATCCATAATTGTATAATAAACACATGATGAAATCTATATCGAGAGCTTGATAAATTTAATTATTCCACAATGTATAAATAAATATGTAAATCCGCTAACGCATTTTATTCCAGAATGTTATGTATGTTACTTTTTCCTTCTGTACTAAATTCAATACATTTTTACTCTATACTCCATTCCATAAATATTTAGTGAACCACGTTTAACCATTTCATCAAGCAACTCACAAATATACGGTCAAAGCTTGATTATGGATCTCAGGTATACAGTTCTGAAAAGGGAGAGTACCCCCCGATGGTTGGACCTTATCCATCATCAAGGTATACGAATAGCTACTGGTGTCTTTGACACATTGCCTATTCAAAGTCTATGTCGAAGCAAATGAAACTACTCTATCGCTTAGACGTAAACAGTTGCTTTTTTAATTATGACATAAAAATAGTCTCTTCCATGGCATCCTACGTGGACTAGTATCTGTTCTGTGCGTTGGGAAGCTCAATATCACACACACACGTCAGACTGTTCACACGTTCTTTGCTATGCGAGTAATTATGGGAACTATTTGCATGAATGGTGCAACATTACCTGCACCAAACATAATAGCATTCCTCCATGGCAGGTTTGTACTCCATCCTGCAACCTCTTACTTTGTCAACTATAGAAGCCTCATACTCCATCATCTGTCTACCTGTCATTGTTTAATGCGCACAGAGCAGTCCACTCTGATTTTTTGTCCTCAGATCCTCTGTTAGTGTGCTTCTGTGTTTCCTGATATTGCTATATCCCACCAGATCTCACTTAATTGCAGTAATTCATTCATTTCGTATGGTGATTCAACGGCCGTGAGCCCCTTTTACGGGGAGGTACGGCACCACCTCAACCACCCCCCCTATTTTTATCCGGGCTCGGGACCGGCATAGCTGACAATTCAGACCTATGGCTGGAGGGATTGTCTTAAGTATTCCTGACTGTATCCGTGTGTGTTCACGGGGCCGGTTTGCCTGCTTGCGGGAGGTAAACTCCAGATAAACTGGGGAAAAACCCTGCTGTCCACACCCAAGACCGGCTAACTTGGCTATGGCTTAGTAAAATCCTTAAGCTCCTCATGTCGTCGACAGGAATCGAACCTAGGACACTCCTTCCCCGGGCATATGGTTGCGAAGTGCATAGCCACTAGGTTATCCGCTCGGACATTGCTGTAATGATAAGAGCAATGCCATTCAGCTTGTGCACATAAAAGAAAAACGCTACCAAAAGTGTGTAATTTATGCAGACTCATTGAGTTCTTTATAGGACATCTCGTCTCCTGTGTATAATCCACATCTAGTGCTTTGTGAGGTTTTAAAACCGATGTACAAAATGATGATTCTTAATTTTGATGTTCGGTAGTGCTGGATTTCTAGCTACATTGGAATTAAAGAAAATGAGATTGCAGATGAGGTTGCTAGATCAGCTCATACTTTTTCTATATACGTTTGACAGTCCGATATACAGACCAGACACTTATAAGATCAGAATTAATTACGAAATGGTAGTCTTTATGGCAGGAAGCGCTGACAAATAAATTGCACGAGATTAAGCCTGAAATTAAGCACTGGCATTCTAGTCAACGTAGAAACAAATGAGAGGAAATTGTTCTTGCTTGGCTCAGCATAGATCACAGTCATTTGACACATTCTTATTTATTGAGGGCTAAGAAACCAACTATGTGTAACAAATCAACAAGCGTCTCGCCATTTGTCATATTCCGATGAAGTGTCAGCACTTCACACGAGAAAGGAATTGAATTTTTACTAATCGAACTGAGCCATATACAATAGAAAGGGGGGGATGGTAAATCCCTTTATGTTTTTTTTTTGGCTTATTAAATTAGTGAGCTATATACACTCAGGCAGATACTATCAGAGTCGGGCAAACTGCATGATGTGTTTAACTTTTTATAAAGAATTAATTATTTAAGCACATTTGATTATGAATTCTGTTTTTGTAGATACTGAATTGCTTAATTTATAATTTTTAAATTTGCTCTTTGTACAGTACATATTATTTACTTATTTATCACTTTAGTACTATTTATTATTATTAGAACCTCCGTAGCTCAATCGTTATAGACGAAACCTTTGGTCGGAAAGACCTGGGTTCGATTCCTGTCCATGTTTGAACCTTTATCTGGTCTCTTTCGACTAAAGGTTAGTTGCCGGTCTCATACGGAGGTGGAGGGTTTTTTCTCACAGAAACTTCGGTTTTTCGTACCTCAGAACAGGCAGACTGCCCCGTGATCATGATCACACATTTCTACAAACAGAAAATACCTTTCCCCCAACGTCAGGCTCTGCGCCAAGTCGGTTTGGGATCGCGTGCGTCATATAAAAAGGCCGATCCCAAATAGATGGGATAAGGCACAAGAGGAAGAAAAAGATTACTATTCATTATTATTACTTTCTGTGCTGCTTTGCTTTGGCGCAGTATAACCTTTCAGGTCCTTGCGCCAATAAACCATAAATCAAAGCAATCAAACTGGGAAAGCATCCTGACGAAGGCAACGTTCTTCATGTAAATATCTGTCGGTATGTCCATAATAAAAATGCATGTCAACCAGTTCAGTAAATGCGAACTCACCCTTCATTGCAAAACACTTAGAAAAAACGCTGAAAGAAATGCAAATACTATTTGCTCAGGGCAAACCTATTCGACTGAAGGAGACTCTAGGCATATCCTGCGTGCAAGTCTGGTTGTTTACAATCACGTGATTAATCACCTTGTCTGTGTGTTAAATCCTTCAGCAAAAAATCAAATGACATGTATTTTAGTTCATGCGTGAGTAAAGAGATTTTGCGCTCGTGAATCTGCCTTTATTGTCGAATGCTGAGCATGAGCTTGCTAATATTAGTCATTTGACATAGTTGCTGTACGCTATTCAGATATTCGATCATCAAATTTATTATATTACGCTTCTTGAAAATTTGAAGCAGTTAATATAATATTGAAATATATTCAAAATTATACATTATTTAAAAAATCAAATTATCCATTTTTAAAAAAATCACCAGCCGGAGGTTACCACACTGGATATAATATCCAAGCGACTTGAGTTAGTCTCATTAGTAGCGGAGGAACTTATTAGACTTCTTTCAGGGCATCATAAATCTTACTGGTGTCCAACAAAACACGGCTGCGAATTATGATTCATTGTGTTAACAAGATATATTATATCCTTAGAAATTTCTTTCCTCTTTTTCTTGCATTTTATCATTAAGATTTTGTCTATGTTTTATGATATCCTTAAAAAAAAAGATTACACCTTTCTATCGGCAACATCTTTAGACTTTTATAAATCGATTATCGTTGATTGAAAATCGATGTCTGTCATTTCTGAGTAGTTCTAAATCATTTATAACTTGCATCTACAAAAAAAAAAAAAAAGCAATGTATAAACATTTTTTTGGTAACAAAGGATAAGCTTAAATTTCTGAACAACCAGAAATTGTATTTGCTTTGACTAACATACTCAGTTATGTTTGCTAACCTGAAGTATTTTATATAATTTTGCTTGTGATATGTTGCGGATTGCATTGTGTTTTCCTTTGTGTAAGCACTCTTACTCACAAAGAGTTATGAAGTATTCAAGGAGAAAGTCGGAAGAATCAAAGCAATTCTATGCTGCCGTAACTAGGCAACTGAGCTCCCACTCATCACGGACAGATCCGTCTCCTTGCAGCCAATGCGCCGCTTCCATCTCTCCCCCACCACCCACCCTTACAGCCACTACTTCTGTCGCTTCTATGCACCTGTTCTGTGACGCCTGTGATGTGACGATATTACGATATTTTCCTATTTGTTTCTGGCTTGTAGAATTTCAAATCACGCAGAATTGAGAATAACAGGATATTTCGAATGTTGTATTGATTCTACCCCCCCTTTTTTTTTAGTCATTTGATTCCTTAAAGCTAGGATTCCTTGCGTATTCTAATACATTATACATTTACAATTTTCCGTGGGAGGAATTCATATTTAAAAAAAATAACTTACCTTCATTGAGAGACAAGATACTGAAAAATTTAATATTCAGCTTAACACCTAGTACTAATCATGTCATCAATTACACTGTTTTTTTTTTGGGGGGGGGGGGACATACATGAAAACTCAGATCATTTTTTCTCCAGCTGTAGCAGCCGAACTGGAAGACATAAAGGTTGTGTGAAAACCTAATTAGATAGGCTGAAAATGTCCAGTTTGCATGAATTCTTTTTCCAGTGGAAAAAATAATTCGCGCAAATGTTCTAAATAGTTATTATTAAAAACATTAGAGATAAGAAACATAAGGAATTTCTCTAATGATAAAAATATTTCTTATTTCTTTCAATATTGTAACGCATCAGGTTCACAAAATAAAATAAAATTTTGTTTAGGAAAAAGCTCGGTGGCACAGTTCTATCTGGAAGGAAAAAAAAAAAAAGTTCACCAAAAACTTACAGGCTATGGGTGTATCCCTTGATTGTAAAAGAAGTGGGCGTTGTCTATCTTGATTGCAGCATACATTAGGAGCTTAAAATAAACAGTATTGGGAGACAGTCTGGAGAAATATCAGGTTCCTGCACAACAGGAAGAAAATGCCGATAGTTTTGCTTGTTTTATGTGTGGGAGCACTGGTATAGCCAGGAATTCAGATTAGGTATGTGGAGGAAAGGAGGCTGGGCAACAAACACACACGCAGAATCAAGTTTTGGGAAATATTTCTAAGTCCTCGAGTTACCTCTCTTGCCCTCGGAGTTCCGATGAGTTTGGTCGGAGCTTATTACATCTATCAGTAGTGATAATTTATCACCATAAAAATAAAAAAGTGCTATTAGTGATCAGAGCCACAAGAATTATAGTTTTATTTGATAATAAAAAAATTGATAGACTAGCCATTTAATAGGCATTTTTTTCAACAAAGTTTACAGAAAGACATTGGATACAAAATACAATTACGAGGCATCAGTGGATTATTTTAAATAGAAATACAACAAATTTCAACAGATTACTAGACCACAAATGCTTGGGGTTTTTAGGGTATGATATTTTATAAGCATATTCTTAAGACAGTAAGCAATTAAACCAAAATTGTTTGTCATAGAAAGCCAATTAATAAGTTATGAATAATAGATGAATCTTTTCTCTATGTCCTTAGGAAGTTATATGGTAAAATATCTCTCTCTGGCCGCTGCCCACTTGAACAAATACAACTCAGTGGTCCACTAGTTCCCCCCCCCCCAATCCCAATTTCTACTGACGTCATATTTTACCACCAGAGATGAGGTGAGCCCACATATGTCGCTCCTAAGTGTAAAATTGTGTAGTATCGGCATAATATACAGAAACGTAATATTTTTAAGTCGGATGGAAATTAGAATAGGATTTCTCGGCGCGTTTCTCAGCTTCCTTTGATGAAACTGTGGCTGATTTTATGTACCACTATACACTTGCATGTTGAGATATATAGCATGTGGCATTGTGCATATTATTGCACAGAAATTACACAAATGAGCTAAAAAAAACTTTTTTAATTATTACGATTTTAATACATTGTATTCTAAATTGTATCTGGAAATTTACAAAGTTTTTTTTAAATATTTATTTACTAATAAAATTTTCTCCCGGTCCACCAAGAAACCCACGCGTCCCACCAGCGGGCCGCGGATCACACTTTCAGAAACGTTGCGCTAATTAACCACCTGAAACATTTGACTATGATAAATACATTTATCATAGCCTTCCGCAAATGTTTAGCCAAATCTTCATAGCATCTGCAAATCAGATGTTGAGAAGTTCATTAACTTTCAACCTATTTTTAACGGGATAAAGGAGTTTGCCTTAGGCTTACGGTGTTTTATATCTATCAAAGGTGTGATCGCGACCCTGTTTTCTTCTTTTTCGAAGGAAAAAAACCGAGCTGCCATCTAAAAACTGGCTAACCTAAAAAAGAGCTTCTTGATTTGTTCCCATTATAGAAGAATAAGAATTTGAAGCGGATCTCTTTTCCAACAATTCGCAAAATCACTTAGTACAGCTACTTAACTCGGGAGGGTAACTTATCTTCTTATTGCCAAAATTAATTTTATCAGCATGGATATTTTTAGCTCTCATTCCATTATGATTTTCCTTTTCCAAAGACTGAATTCTCCAAGAAATGTGCCAAACGTTAACAATAAATGTTTACCAATAACCAAGCTTATGGCTACTGATAATTCTGAAGGCATCGGGACGAGAATACGGCAGGCGACTCGTGATCTTAAAACATAACTGCTGATGTTGTTGTCTGAAATAGTGAGACCTATCCAATTTCTTGGATTCCGGGTTAATAACCCTAGCTTCCTTGATAAAATTTCTACTTACTTCCTGGATCGACTTGGAAATAAAGAACGTCTAGAAAAAGTTCCTCTAGTCGGAGACTAGAATCGAACATATAGTATTCTTTCTTCTGGTGATCTGGACTGTGGTACTCAGAAGCATTGACGCAAGGTTAAATGGGCATTCACAAACAAATTGGAAATTTTTTAAGTCTAAATTTCATATAATAGTTTTCTGGTAATCATCTTTTTTCATTCCATCTTCTATGCAACAGGTGCTGTGAGAACAAGTAACTTTTCACATGCTCTGTGGTCAGTTTATTTGCTTTTAAAAGATAATATATCCTCTCACTTACATAGGATGCAAACTAATACGTTTTCACCAATTATTTATTTGGTTTAATCCTTTATACAAGCGTAAGCAAACAAAGTTTGCACCTGAAGTATTTTCAGGACTGTGGCAACTCGTGATATAAGTTCTCATCACTTGCCTTAGTATCTCCCATAATGCAAAGCACATCTCCTTGCGGACATGTATAATGCTATGGGTTAAGGGAAGGGCCACAATCCAGACCGGTTTCGACCTGTATTGAGGTCTCATCAGTGGGAACCAGACCCAGAGGTGGTAATACTAAGGTGGAAGTAATGGAGAAGTCATATTTATCTATACCAGTTGCCAAAAGGACTTATTATTAAAATTCTCTGGATTAGAGATAAGTTGATGGAAGTTTTTTCACTTGGCTATGCTACCACCTTTTGGCAACTGGTATAGGTAAATATGACTTCTCCATTACTTCCACCTTAATATCACCACCTTTGGTTCCCTGATGAGATCTCAATACAGGTCGAAACCGGTCTGGTTAGTGGCCCTTCCCTTAATGCATAGCATTATACATGTCCGCAAAAGGAGATGTGCTTTGCATTATGGGAAATACTAAGGCAAGTGATGGAAACTTATACCACCTTTACCACGATCTGCCCCAGTCCTGAAAATACTTCAGGCGCAAACTTTGTGTGCTTACACTTGGATAAAGGATTAAATCAAATAAATAATTGGTAGTATAGCCAAGTGAAAAAACTTCCATCAAATTAATACGCTTTCAGTTAGAAAAAAAAAGTTCCTAATAAATGTTTCCCAAGTTCTTTGAAGCAATGCGAATTTGTTTTTGACTTGTTATTAAGAAATCATGCCCTTGATTAATGGGAATTTTTTCTTTTTTAGGTCAATTTTTTCCTGTTGTATTTTAATAAATAATAATATATGATATGATAATAATAATAAATAAATAATGAGACTATGATTTATAAAAAAAATTTTTTTAATTATTAATAAATTTAATTAAGCTTCTGTTTTGATTTTGCTGCAGTTTTCTTTTCTCCGCAAATAAAATGTTTTATCATTCTAATTTGAAGTGACACGTTAACTTAATTAACACATTTTCATTTCTCGAAGGCAGAAAGTTCATGCCTTTGGAAAATGGAATGAAATCTCTTTCAATCTTTTTTTTTTTTTTTTATGAAATCGCGAGCTAACGGCATTTTTTTATCTTTACCAATCATCGAGATATTGAGTGCATCCCCAAGCCGTGCTAGATAAGACAGTGTTCCTAATCAGTATGTATTTTCCGAATTTCTTTCTGAAGGAAAAATATTTGATGCGCCAAAGATCGAATAACTGTAGTCGGTTGAAAATAGACATAGAAAGTAGCTTGTCTTTTACAGACCATTACGGTCTTCTGAAGATCACTTTAACATCATGGAAGTCACCATGAGGCTTCTTTCTGTTGATAAGACAGCTAAGTAAAACCAGAAGTAGTATATAATTTATATAATTTATAAATGCTACTCTGGATGATCCCGATAAACTCTGTCTTTGAGAAATCCCCATAGCCAGAAGTCACAAGTGGTCAGATCAGGTGAACGAGGCGCCCATACAGTAGAAAATGCATGGCTGATCACTCTAGTTCTCGAAGAACCTCTACCAGGTCTAACTTCCAACGATCCCGTTTCTTCTAAACAACTAATCATAGTGGATCTCATCGATATTTGTTCAGGCGAGAAAATTCGGGGAGTGTAGCAACAGCATTGCAATTGTTTACGTGGTGCAGCTTCACGAGCAAAGCACGGTGGGCGAGATTAGTACCGTCAATGTGGACGGTATTAACGTAGGAAAAAATCCCATGTCCATCTTTTAAACCCTCTTGGTACCCTGCCGAGTTGCGTGATATTGCAAATTCCACGCATTCGATGTTTACAACATCCTGGTGGTGAATTTTGGAACTACTCCCCCCCCCCCCCCCAGATATCGCTTCTGCATCAAAGTTTCGCACTATTTGGATTTCTGAGTGGCATTCTACAATAGTGCAACCTTATAATGAATTCTTCCACTTCGATTTTATAAAAAATCTAGAGTGGATTATGCTTAATTTCTCATTCAATATCACTACCAATGTGATCCGTAAAAAAAAAAAAAAAAATGTAAACATATATTTAATTGGTCAGTAATAATAAGGATGATTGTTTTTGTTCTATTATAAAGTAATCATAATAAATTTGAAAGCAGCTTAAACTCTTTTATTGCATTGCGTTTTACTCAAGTATCTACATTAATTATTACATTACAATTCTGCCTACCTGCTTCCACTAGGTGTCGCAGTGTGGGAAAACGTTTTTTCACAGCGCCGCTGATAGTCTGGAACAACATTACGGTACACACGTTCACATAACGCATGAGAGTGCGTCGTATAAGTCGTCCCCTCTCATCTCTCCCAGATACATATGTAGTTACACAATGCATAATTCTGTAAAATTAAAGAGTGAGGAGAAAAAAAAAATTGGATATATAGAAATACTGTATAAGGATATAATTTTGCAACTCTGAATGAAACAAGCATTTTGTTGTAATTAACAACAGAGCAGATGACCGTTAGCTTTAAAAAAAAAAAAATCCTGGTAGTTTTTCTTTCTTTCCAATTTTTTTTTCTAATATTAATTCCATGCATGAAAAGTCTCCAGATCTGTGACACAATATTGTACATGTCAAAAAAAAAAAAAGTTAAGAAGAAAGAAGGAGTTGTTGGTGTGTTTCCCAAATAGTTGGAGCTACATCGTAGAAGTCGTTGGGGAAAATTGTTTCAAAGAATAGGTAGGTGGGTGGAATAAAAGAGGAGGAGAAATTGAACTGTATATGTTTCCCACAGTCGCATAATCATAGCGGACGAAGCAAGATAAAAGGGCTATAAAAGAAGTGCATGTCCGTGTATGAGAGAGAGAGGTTATCAATTAACCAGATTGCTCTCTCTCTCTCTCTCTCTCTCTCTCTCTCTCCCCCCCCTCCTGGATTCCATCAAGCATTTTTGGGAGGTTTTTAGTACAGCACCCCAAACGTGAGAAGTGCATTGTAATGTGGGCGGATTGGGGGGTTTATGTAGTGTTACTGTGCAGGTGAATAGCGGTGTCTTAAATGGAAAGGCCACCAATGTTTTTTGGAAGTTATGGATGTATAGGTGCCAAGAAAGGCAAAAGAAGAAATGTGTAAGGAAACGTTTTTACAACTTTTTTTTTAATTGCTCTCATAATAATCCATCATTGATCCAATTTTATTATCAAATGGTTTTAAGATTATTCAAAAACACTATCATATTTAATATGGTATTAATATTTTCTATTTTTTTAACATTACTATATTTAATTATTTTTTATAATTATTTGCAAATTATGAGCAAATCATTATATTTAATTTGATAAATTAAATGGTAAAAATGACTACATTAAAAAGTTTTAAAATTCTTACTGTTAGTTAAATAGTTATTTAACTAGATTTTGTGTTACATTTCAAAGTACGTTTAAGATGTTTATTAATAACAGAATAAATTAAATTAATTTAATTCATGCTATTATTATTATTATTACACTCCCGCTCCAAGTAGTCCAAGGACTCATCATGGGAGGGTACACTACTCCACTGCAACTCACCGTCTCTCTCTAATTTAATCCTTCAATTACCACGACACCACTACCATCAATACACAACGCCATCTATCGTCCACCACTAGTATACATTTTCTGTAAATTGTGTGCGTGTTCTCATGGCCGATTTGCCTGTATGCGGGATGAAAAACCAGAGTTTCCAAGAGAAAAAACAAACAAACTGCAATATTGTTAATTTACGTATACCATTTTTTTTGAAATTTCAAAAAAATGCCTATGAAATGTTCAGAACCTATATGATGATGTGCAATCCAAACGTGTTGGGTAACAACGGCTAGATGACTACCTGTTCTGCATGGCGACTGGCACGAGGTTAAGTAGCGGAAATGCCCGTAACTAATTGAACGAGATGTCATTTTTGCCTTATTCAGCCTTTAATCCAGCTTGTTTAAAGTCATTCTTGCATGATTTCTCAATGGGTGAGCGAAAACAAAAGTGCTTTGTGAAACTGAGCAAAACCATCAGAAAACTGTCAAGTTGTTAAGACAAATGTAAGATGATGAAGTGACGAGTAAAGCTTAGTTTAAGTTCGAATATTCTGCCTAAGAATATTCGAAGTAGTGGTTTTTAGTCAGTACTGATCCGGGTCTAATTTTAATGTCCCTTTTGCCATTACATGAAATTTTCGCATTCATTCACTCTTCTAACTGTCCCTTCAATCATATATGGTGTGTTATTCATTCGTCTGACTGTACAGTTTAAACTCTCTAATCGAATTGAAAGAAAACGGGATTACTCTCAATTTTCCTTCTTTTTGAGGAATGGCAAGCTGGCTGCGCTAAAAATGCCTGTCAACTTCTAACTAGAAGACTCAATCCATGGATGGAAATTACAGATATAATGCACTTAAGGACAGATGAGCTATATCCCACTGAAAGTTCCTTACATACTCTGACCAACTAGTGACATTGGTCAGAGTATGTAAGACAACAAAAACGCGCAGAGGTTAACGACCGAGCGAGGCACTGGCATCGATAGGCGGACGCTGCGTCCACACGATCCTACAAATGTTCATGGGATTCAAATCAGGAAAATTAGGCGACTAGATAAGAACACAGAATGCTTGGTTTTGCTTTTCAAATCACGCTTGCATAATGCCAGCCTTGTGATACGAGATATTATCTAGCTTGAATAGTCCAGATCCACTGGACGACATTGTCATCATGTAGGGCAATACATGGTCCGAAACAATCCCGAAGTAAAAAATAGTAGTCAAAATGTGTTCAGTGGTGTCCAGGAAGACAATCCCTATACCAGGATATTGTCACCGCCGGCCTGTTTCCAGTCCATCGTGAAGTCTTGTGGCCGGAAACAGGATGGATGGTCATAATGTTTTAGAGTATGAGTGTATGTTCAAAAATATGCTTCCTTGCGAGAAAAACTCGATGTCCTGGTGGAGGGGGAAGGAGATATCTTCCGCCTATGCATAAAACTGTCTAGGCCAGTTTCAAATGGCCTTATAAAAAGTTCTTCGTGTCCTATATGGGATTTGCTATGAAGGCTTTCCGAGAATATTATTATGCCTTTATTCACAGAACTGAAACACAGCCAAAACAAGACATCATTTAAACAATTTGAGTTGTGATACAGCGCAATTCAGATTCTACTTAGGATGCCTTTAATCTGTTTTAGCCACAGTCGGCCAAATTTGATTGCCAGATCGCAATACTTAGTCCTTTTTCCCAGTTCTTTGTTGTCGATATTGCTGGGTACTGCGGTACAGTAGAGTAATGGGTACTCTACTGATTTTCCATATAAAGCAGACGGAAATTTTAATATATATTTTTAGGGATTTCATATCCAAGTTGTGTTTTCTTCTAAATCATAGACAAAGTATCAAAATTATGTTGAAGAATATGTCAAAAATATGTTGCTATGAGGCAACAGGGAATCACCTTGAAAAAATTATTATTATTATTATTATTATTTTAGACCATCACCAGAGTAAATTAGTCTACTGTAAAAATGGGATAATCACGATTAAAGCATTTTAACTTACCTGTCTGGCCAAGGAAGATTAACAAACTGATTCCACCATCTGGTAACAACAAAGGTAACATAAAACCCGAGAACAAAAGATAATGGGATTAAATCGGCTGTCTGGTTGCAATACAGTACCACCCTCTCGAACATCCTGCAAATATTCAAATAAATAATAATAAATATGACGTATGCTAATTACAGATCAAAATAAATCATCATTAACAGTGTTGCATATATTTCATTTCACACACCTTCTTTGTTCTTCTGACAAGAAGTTTCTGTATATAATACTGATGATTACATACAGCATTGCGTACATTAACATCTCCCTGTAGATGAGTTTGTAAACACTTCCTCTCCATTTGTTGAGAAGTTTTCCAAATCCTAAAAAATTTGAGGTTGCAACATCCTTCTGATAAGCAATCGTCATCCCGAAGAAGTTTTCTATAAATAAAATAAAAGTACAGGATAGTGCAAGAGAAAAAAAAAGAAAAAAAGCGATTCGCATTTGAACCGCTAACTGTATCTACTATACATATTAGACATACCTCTTCGTTTTCACCACTTAAGTCTTGATACTTTTTCCATCGAACTTAGTATAAAAGAGAAAAGGTACAAGAAATTTTATTTTTCAGAAGTGAACTTCTATTTTAAGTGCGTTTCCCACTTAAAATAGAAGTGCGAAACGTTCACTTCTGTTTTGAAAGCGCCAAATTTGGTATTTAGAATCTTTACGAAATATAGAACCATCTGAATCTTATTTCGATTAGAATATTTAGAGGTAAACAGGAAGGGGAAAAAAGTTTCGAAATTATCCATTATATATTGCCATATTAGTTTCATTTAATTTCACATGATGGTTTCCATCAAACTAGAGGCCTGAAGTAGTTTGAAAAAGTTCCATGATTGGTTTCTAGAGCAGGGATCCCGGAATACGTAAAAAATAAATTTAAAATACAATATATATAATGGATTAAAAAATAGAAAAAAAATCCCTAGCTCATCTACGGTACACATTGTACTATATGTTTGCAAATAACTTTTGTGGGTTTCAAAATTTAAAAAAAGAAAAAAATGTACACCCAAAAATGATTAGCACTAATATTAATAATGCCGCATGACTGAATGGAATTTAATAAAATTTTATATTTATGATTTCTTAAAAATTTTAGTTTCAATCGAATCATTTTAATGGCAAAATAAAACAAAATAAAATCTACTGAAATACATGCCAAAAACGGCTTCATGTTCAGTTTTGTGGTAATGAATAATGTCATATTATAGAAGAATGCCACTACGAAATTCGCCTTTTTATGATCGTATGCAATCATTTCTTTACTTGTTTTTATAACGAATATTAACTTCGATAGTTACCGCAGAATATACTGACCATTACTTATTTTGATATTCATCATTCAAGGCACGTTGTTTCTTTCCAATTTGGGAGTTAATTAATCGTAATTACCAATACGGATAGTGATCTCATAAACAGGTTTCCTGTGTATAATTTGGCATTAGTTCATTAATTATAATATCGAAATAAAAAAATAAAAAAAGACGCTACTATTCACTTACTACGTTATAACAGATATTTTTCACAGCTGGATAATACTTACACAATATATATTTAATGATATTAGGCCATCATTAACTTTAAAAAAAGTATGCAGGTGATCAGACTTGATGCAGGAGATAACACAATGGTGCCATTCATAATACGACATCACATAGCGACATCTACGAGTCTATGGACGTCGTTCATTCATTTATTATTACGTAAATTGAATCTAGAGCTGTGAATGTCAGTATTATATACCTTTTCGGACTTAGTGGGGGAGGGGCGTAATTCAAGCAAAAAGATTATCTAGACTGTGTTCACTTTCAGAATTGTAGAAAAGTTAATTACAAAAAAAAAACTGGTAATAAAATACACACACAAGATATTCTTGATTTCATTAAAAAAATTATTACTACATTTTATTACAAGATTTTGATAACATATCAATTATAATGTCTATATCAATTACTTAAATGTTATCAAAATCTTGTAATTTGACGAGTGAGAATTCTACGTTCGTCTTTTGCTGAGTTATGGGGTTCAAAAGAAAAGTAATAATAATAATAAAAAAACAACAACTAACTAACCTATTTTGCCTGTGTCAAGACAAATTCTCAGTTCGAATCGGCTTGGAAAAAGAAGGGGGGGGGAGGAGAACTTTCTCTATTCGGCAACTAAAAAAACAACCTTAGAATTCTTTCAGATCCAGCATCATAAAAATTTATAAAGAGAAAAACAGATTCGTAAAGTATAATCACCTCGACCTTCTATGTTTTTTAAAGATTTTAATCCTAAAAAATTATAGTCTTTGGAGTCAGATTAAAATGTAAGCCGTTGAACATGCCATTGTTTGTGGATTGTGGAACATTTATTCAATATTATTTGAAACATATACGATTGTAACATTTTTCTTAAGTTTGTAACTAAAAACAATTCTATTTAAACTTAAAATGATCTGAATCAGCAAATTTTAAATCCTAAATACCAAATTTAATTAAATTCCACCCAGTCAAGAGAACTTTTTTTTTTCTTTCTGTGAATCCCATCAAAAAAAGGTTGTAAATCTCTTGTATATTAGTAAGTTGGGCAGGTTAGATACTCTGTAAACCTGCTCTTGAGACTACACATGTGAGTATGTGAGTAGGGTAGTGGTCTATCATTGGGCGATGAAATTCCTCTTTTCACCTAATGACATTCACAAACATCTATGTTCTCAATGGGATTTGAACCAGTTGGGCTGTCAAACAGATTGCTGCCTACTCGGCCAATTATTTCAAATTATTTTTTTTGTCAGATTTGGCCATTAAAAATGGTTCTATCGGAATAAAAATTGAAATTGCACTACAGTAGTTAGTAACCATCTACTAGCATCTCCAATTTTAATGAACTCGCTGCAGTCAGAGGCTGCTGTATGATACGGACATATGGACCAACAAAACGTATCTGATAATTCATCTGTCATTGTTTTCACTTACTTTGCTTTATTTTATGGTATTTTATTTTATCTCAGCCACGAAGTCAAAGTCAGGAAGTCAAAAGGTAATTGCACATTAAGAGACCACAATCATACATCGAGATGTCTCGTAACGTAGGTGTGCTGGAGCTTCTAGTGTAATTTAAAACATGGAGCTTTTTAAATGAAAAAATAACTTCGATCGGAATTTTTATATAGTTATTTGTACATTTAAAGCTATACCGATGCAAAATTTTACACTTTCTAACTACATGGAAGTAAGTAAACATTTTGATTTGTCCAGTCGCGGAAGTCTTTATCTTGAAAACTCAGGTTTTTAACTATGCAACCCAGAAAAATCGAAAGAAGAACTCACATTATTTCAGACAATACGAGTTAGTGTTTAGGATCACGATATGATATCTGCTGTGCTCTCGCCCCGATGCTTTAAAAATTATCGGTAATCATGAGCTCAGCTATCAGTGACAGCGAGGATGGAAACAGGCTACCATCGAGTTCCAGAGGTCAGTGAGGATTAAGTGGAGCTGTGCTTACTATCTCTGGGGGATAAAAAAGGTGCTGGAGGGATTATTTTTATTAATTTAAATCTCTTTACATATGGTAAAAATGTTCTATTTCTTATATGGAGTAGAGGAATTTCGAAGCAATTTTCCCCTTTTGAGAAAATGTGTTTACATCAATCATTTGATTAATTTATTGCTAATAAAATTATGCTATACACTTAATTTATATAAATTAAGCATATATTGTGCATTAAGTATTAAGTATATAAAATGCAATATATTTAATTTTGGCCAACTTAAACAATTCACTCAAGGAAAAATGCATAATTAAATCAAATGAAGGAAATTACAGAAAAAAAATTCTGCTTTCCTTTATTGTGCAAGGTGGAAGTTTTTCATCTTCTTTTTAATTAAAAGTTTTAATCAGCGTTTTAACTAGAAAATAAGAAATGTTATATTAGAGCGAACGTTGCAGTACATGGTGCATTCAGACGTAATTTCTCAGTACTAAGAATCAAAGAATTTAGAATCCAGCACAGGTGTGGTTAGAGCGAAACGGCAAGATTTCAGTTACTATGGTAACCATGTGTTCTGCAGTGCTATTTAACTCGAAATGGTCTCCATTCAATGTTGAAATCTACCGAAATGAGAATTGGCCAACTTAAAGCCGTATCCACCCACATAACAAAGTCCTTCAACTGCTTACTAAACAACTTGACAGTATCTCGACCAGCCAGCATTGCTAGCAATAACTAGCACGTTACAGTTTAAAATTTGTACAGCACTTTCAGCAAAATACGAAAGAGAATTCAGCATATTTCTGTGTATTAAAAAAAATTCTAAGTTACAAATAAATAAATAAATAATAAAATAAAAAAAAATCCAGCGACGAATATATAAGTTTAGGATCATAACGTTCTGAATTACGCACTTTTTTTTTTTTTTTTTTGAAATACTTCGACTGAGCCAGGGATGCTCAACTAAAATGCTGCCGTGGGCCAAATCAAGTAATTGCTATACTTACGCAGACCGTATTTTTTAAAGTTGTATTTTTAGGGGGAAATTATATAAAGTTCAATAAACATGTTTATTGAGAACAGCATTTAATGTAATACATTACATTTTATTTATATTAACAATAACAACATAATAATCTACTGATTTTTTAAATCATTTAATATTATACACTTTTTTTTCTTCTATTGATCCAATTTACGCCGAGGGCCGCATTAAATCATCAAACGGACCGCAGCCAGTTCTCTGGTCATATGTTGTGCATCCCTGGACAACAATATATAGCAAATCATATAGCTTTTTCAACTAATCCGTATCGCTTACAGTCAGTTTTGGTTATAATGAATTTCTTGAGGTGCCCATCACATCCTATGCATTGATATTATATTTTAAAGTAAAATTAAACAACATTAAAATACATTACACTGATTTTCAAATTTTATCATAAGTAACGCAAAAGTATTACAGAAGCTCATTTCTAACTTTTTTTTTCTTTCCCCCTTACTTCTGTTTCTTTTGAAATAAATAAATAAACGGTTATGTGCTTTCGGGGTTCTTGCAGTAAAGGCCTGCCTTAGGAGGTTCTCGAAATGGCAAACGATTAATGTCTAATTTGTCTTCAGATTCACAAAAGTTATAATGCTAAGCCAGTATTTCAAAACCTTCAGAGCTTCCTACACTGTTTATTTTTATTATTATTATTTTTTTTTTTTACCATTCTAACAACTTACGGTTTCCCCGCCTTCCGAACACACCCCTGAAAACAGACAAGCTATCGCAAATGAATGACATAATACTTGGCTCATTGGTTGCCACGGATTTGTAATAATTAATGGAAGCTTTCTGGCTCTAAACGCTATCTAATCAAAAATGCTAAACACAAACTGCTTCTTCATGAGCTAACACTTGATTTGATTGCAATTTTAATGCTGTATATATGGCTGCTATATTTGAACTCGCCGCGATTCGAGCAAATGTAAATCGATTGGAGTACCTACTTGTTAGAAAAGTCTGCCATATGTATATAAGGCATATTGGTGATTAACATTAATTGCTTACAAGATGGCGACGGTATTACTATAAATTTTAGAGTTCAAATAAAGGGGTATGTGTCATTTATTGCTCGGTGTTTTATCCTACTACTATATTTATACCATAAGCCCTGCTCAATGAAAAACAAAACACAAGTCATGTTAACATGCTGTTATTGAAATTCTTCAAACGCAATATCATTATAGTTGCTGTTTGAATTTCAGCCAAAGCCGTTAATGTTATCAGGACAGTGAATTTAAAGCCTATTAATTGTGAGTGTTCTGAATAGTTTGCCCGTTTTATTGGATGAAAAGTCCTCGTTATTTTTTTTTTTTATTTTTAATAGACTAAAGGTCGCAAGACCTACAGCACATTACTGAGTAGTGTGGGTAAGAAGAAAGAAGAAATTTGTTGACAGTTATTTTATTTTCATAGTTAAAGGTTGTGTTTAGGAAAGGTAAGTGAGAGAAGTTGTTCGAGAAAACAGAAACAGACGAAATGAAAGAAGAGGAGAGGAAATCGATTCGATAAGTTTGGAGGTGAATGGTAAATTGATGTTTACTAGTAGCTGCTTTTGTTCTCGGAGTTTTGGAAGAAGGTGGAGGGAAGATAATGGCTAATTCAGCAATAATTGAAGATGAAAGTATCTGTAAAAGGGGGCTTAAGGCAGGAACAACCGAATGCCTGTCAGAGATGGATAGGATTGATTCTGTGAGAGAAGCCATCAATTCACCTGACTGCCCTCTTCTGAATAGTATCAAGCAATGATACTAAGCTTTGGGTGCACCATCCCAAATGTGTGAGCAGTTTTCTGTATTTGAGCAGATTTGGGATTTATACAGTATCCGTGGCTGTAGAGGTGAAAAGCAGTGCCTTGTGCGGAAAAGTACACCGAGATTTTTGGCGGCTGAAGAAGTTATGGCTGTGTTTGTGCCAAGAAAGCCTAAAGGTGCAGGTTAGTCGAATGACATGTTTTGATATTTGAGTGTCATCAAAAAAAAAAGAAAAAGAAAGAGTATGTAAAGTGAGATCTTTCTTGTGGTACGTACAGGATTGTGTTTTAGTATCACTGAAGTTCACAAGGTTATCCTCACCCCCATTGAAGAATAACGACTTTTTAAGGCATTGGGGATCTTCAGGCTTCTAATCATTGGTCAATACAAGGTTTGTGAAATGGAAGGGAAGAGTAGTATCATCCGTAGTCTTCACTGGTTCTCTCATTCGATGAACTATGGATAGGATTTGAAGCCAATGAGAAGGTCATTTATGTACAAGAGGAAGATAGCGGGTGAAATATAAAGCCCTTAGGTCCTACTGTACTGGTGGAGAAATCTGAGGAAAGGAAATGTTCTACCATGACACTTGTCATGGTAGAACATTCTCAATGAGCGGCCACAGAAAAAACTGGCTACTGGTTGCAAAAGATTGAATGTAGATCATAGGATGGTAGTTTGCTAACATATCTCTGCGCTAATTAAATGTCAAGAGCGACCACGTGAATTTCTTCAAACCTTCCCATGGCTTGAGTGATGAATGGAAGATCAGTTGTGGATCGCGAGTGGTGAAATCCATATGTTGATCACAAATTAGCTTCTACATCAGGTAGTGTAGAAGTTTGCTGTTGATGTCCTTCTCTGTAATTTTTGAAACAATAGAAGAGAGAGCAAATGGACGGTAGTTTGTTGGCTGGTTTTTATTACCTTTCCTTGGAATGCGCTTCTTTTCATGCTGTAGGGTAGATGCTCGAGTAGGAAAGATTGAAGAGGCGATATAAGATATGGATTAATTCGAGAGCACAAGCTTTTAGCATAACAGGTGGTACGTCATCAGGACCAGATACCTTGTTTATATCCAGATTATTCAGGATTCTTCTGATTTCTTTCTAACAAAAAACGAAATAGCATGGAGTGAGTAGTTCGTAGTAGAGTGGAGGTAGTTTGCTATGAGCAAAGTATCGCCACTCTACCAAGGTTCTTCACAAGCTTGAAGAGATGCGAGTAAACACAGCGGTCTTCCGCACGGCAGACAGTCCACGTGACTCATGCATGCTCATGCTCGGCCTCACTTTCAACACGAATGTGATATATTTTAGTGCATCCTAATACCCTCTTAAAAAAAGGATGAGGTGCCTGTTATGGAGAGATTTATGAAGAGAAGAAACAATCTGTGTTCACTCATCTCTTGATTATTCATAGGATTTTTCTAGTTACTCAAAAAAATTTTACTGTATTACTTGAAATTAATAATTACATATAAAATTCAACTTGCGTGTGTGAATTCTGTGAATGAAATAATAGAAATGGTTGCGTACCCTGACCATGTAAGCAACACAGTGCGATTAGCGGGGAAAGGGATGAAATCCTTACGTAAAGTTTGAGGAGGGTAACTCACGTGAGTCGGGGAATGCTGCACTTTAATACGTGGGCTGTTCAATAAGTAATAAGACTAATTTTTCTGTGGCGAAACCACTCATCACAATATTAATTTCTGTGGAATAAAGAAATGTTGCTGTATGTATTAACAAAAGAGGTTGATAGATGGCGTATACGGGCTGATGTGCCAGTGTCACGTGACTAAACGCATGTGCTCATCGGCGCGCCTACGAGGTGCGACCAGTCTTCGAAATGGAAACGTCCTTGGAACAGCGTTATGCGATTAAATTTTGTGTGCGTTTGCAAAAATCGGCATCGGACCCTTTTAACATGATACGCGAAGCTTTCCACGATGAAGCAATGTCGAGGGCAAGTGTTTTTCGCTGGCATAAAACTTTTAAGGAAGGAAGGCAAAATGTGGAAGATCTTGAACGTGAGGGAAGACCTTCAACGTCCATCACAGAGACAACGATCAACACAGCAGCGATTATCATCAAGCACGTCAAAAGGAAGCGTCCATTGCTGAAGAATGGCTTCTTATTGCACCACGATAATGCAAGGCCACTTATTGCTGGTTGTGTAGTGGACGTTTTGCAGAAGAACAACACTATCCTACCACACCCTCCATACAGTCCTGATCTCGCACCGTACGATTTCTGGCTGTTTCCTCAGCTCAAGAAACCACTAAGAGGCGCCGCCATTTCGAAAGCAACAAAACATGTGTAAAAGCTGCGGAGGCGGTTTTGAAAGAACTCTCAAAAAAACGGACTCTCACATGTGTTTAAGAAGTGGACGCAACGTTGGGACAAATGCATCGCGTCTCACAGTAGTTACTTCAAAAAAGACCATGTAAATGATGACGATTAAAGGTAATGTTTTCTGTATAAATATAGTCTTATTACTTATTGAACAGCCTACGTAGAATAGGAAAGCAATCGGAAGTGAAGATAAAAAAAATCCTTACAAAACGCGTGGTTTACTATAGACAGCTGCCTGTATCATATGATGTTCAGCCAAACAGTGTTTTTATCCATTATAAATCTCGCTATTATTTTGAAGATCAGGATCAGTGCCATAATTTATTGTTCACTTGAACCAAATAACACCTCAGGTAGTGAAGTATCCACCTTGAGTCTATCTTTAGGAAGATCGATGAATTTTACAAGGCGATCTATTGAAATATCTTTTCTGTCTCACCTATTGCACTGGCCTTACTGTCACCTTTCTAGTGCAGTCAGAGGATCGCTACAGCCCTTAACTATAAAGCCTTGGAATCCAAATTAGAGGAAATTTTTAGACCTTTCAACTGGATGCTAAGCATCTGGTCTGAAAAGAAACTGATTTTTAAATCTTCACAGAACTCAGATTTTCTCAGAAAAACAGATAAACTAATCCTAAGAGCGCTTGCAGTTGGCAGGCATAATGCATTATGTTTGTTAATTTCCAGTATATTAATTTGAATATTGTTGCCTCTACATACAAGTAGTCCATTCATAAAGATGCTTCACGCGGAAACTTTGTTTGCTTATACTTGGATAAAGGATGAAACCAAGAATATAATTTCTTGGCATTCTTTAATTTGTAGTATAACCAAGTAAAAAGAAACTTCCAACAACTATCTCTAATCCAGAGTATTTTAGTAATAAGGTGTGACACCTTTTGACTACTTGTGTATAGAAATATGACTTCTGAATTACATAAAATATGACTTCAACCTTAGTATCACTTCTAGGTCTGGCTCTCACTGATGAGATTTCAAAGATTGAAACTGGTCTGGGTAGTAGCGCTTCCCATAATTCATAGCATTATACTTGTAAGGATATGTGCATTGCATGTGAAGTCATTAGTCTCTATATACAAGTAGACCAGCCGTGAAGTGACTTTACGTGCAAACTTTGTTTGCTTACGCTTGGATAAAGGATGAAACCAAAATATAATTTCGTGGCATCTTTAATTTATAGTGTAACCAAATGAAAAACTTTCACGAACTGTCTATTAATTAATTTTAGGTGGAAGATGAATTTCATTGCCCTCTGTAAGACTACCACTCGCTTATTGACCTGAAGTGGCTTGAAAAAAAGTTCCATGTTTGTTCTCGAGAGCAAGATTTCCGGACCAGCGGACTATATAAAAAATAAATCTAAAATAATACAAAATATAGATAAAATTGATAAAAGCAGGAAAAAATTCCTAACCCACCCACGGTACAAAATGTACTATAGGTTTGCATGTAGCCTTTCATATGCAAACATAAGCAACAAACATAAGCATCTTCAGGTTGATTTGTCTGTTTAGCGCAATTAAAAACTCTGCTTTTCGAGAAGAAAACCTTGCCACGGCGTATGAAACAGGCTAATTCTCCATTTTTTTAGGTGACCCTCACCCAGTAGAGCACTCAGGGTTTAATCTTGGGGGGGGGGGTGAGGCCGAGTTCAGTAGATGATTTGAGAATACACACTACGCATCGCATACGACCTATGACTGAGCATCTGCAATGATCGCTAATTCATAAGTAGTATGCTCATATAACTAGTAACCACCAGCTTAATCTCCAAACCCATTTGTTCCAATTTAAATATTCACAGAATTCCATGAGGTATCCTGTCAAAAACCTTTGCAAAATCCATAAGCATCAACGTTTAGTCGTTATCATCATCCAGTTCATATATATGGGGAATATTTTGCTTGAACAGCTGAGGGTTGTAATCTTCGGGGAAGGCAGAGTTGGGGGGGGGAGGACTGTTACAAAGAACAGCAGTAGATGTAATGAAAGAGGAGACAGCGAAGCTGATTCGGTGAGTTTCAAGATGGACTGTAAAATGGTGTTGGTTAGCAGTGGCGCTTGTTTTAATAATTTTGGAGGAGAGTGGGGAATAATAGTAGCTAATTCAGCAAAGCAATGACCATGAAAATATCTGTAGAAGAGGCACAAGGCAGAAACTGAACGTCTGTGAGAGAGGGATTGAAGTGGGTATGTGAGAGGAGTGGTCATTAATTAGCTGGATTGCCCTCTTCTGGACGGAATCGGGCAATCTTAGAGAGGATTTTGGTGCATCACCCCAAATATGGAAGCAACCCTCCATGGCCTGGCAGATTTAAGCTTTGCGCACACCCAAAAAGTCCACTTTTTTTTCTTTTTTTTTTCCTAGTAGCTGCAGAAACTATGGTTGAAATGTGGTTGTTCCAGGAAAGATCTATATAGATAGATCTTTCCTGGATAGATACTATACTATATTCCCCATATAATATCTATTCCTATCAACCCAATCCCGAATTTTATCCTTAAATTCTCCAATACCTTAACCACTACTCCTAAGATGCTGATCAGCCGATAACTGGTTACCATTGTTTTGGAGTCTCCTTTATGGGACTGAACTATTTTACCTTCATTTCATTCCATTCCCTTGATACCTTCTAGACAAATTAAATAATTATATTTACTTAATAATGTTTACGGTTATAATATTATAAAATATTATAATCTGTTATACCAACGTACAATAATTAAGTGAATGCAGGCTTTCTTTTGGTTTAATTCAAGTTTGAAGAAAAAAAAGAACATGAAACTTGACATTTTATTACATTTAAGAACAACTTTCGTTTTATCATTTTGCCAGCTAGAGAATTTTGACCAATTCCTTCCTAATTTACTGAACTTGCAGGTTATTGATATATTTCAACTATAACAGAAATATGCACTGAAATATCCCATATATGTATGACCGTCTAATATTCTGTTTATTTTGAACACTGTGCTACGCAAACGACACTACATATCCATGACTTCATGCCATTAATATAATTTATTAATATATTTCATAAAAAGTAAATTTATTTAAATAAAAATAAAGTATTACGTGGAATTGCCATTAACCAGGTCTCTCAATATTTATATGGGAGCGCAGTTCATTTGATATCACTTGGATTGCTTTTTACCAATATATAAATAGTATTTATAGAAGCGGGAGAAATAGGTGGAGATTGAGATAAAGAAGGAGGAAAAAATCATAGCCAGTCATATTTTATTATTTTGTTAAATGAAATTGAGAAGTTTTAAAACGCATAATTTTAGTTTGTTTTAACCTGGAACTTGAAATTTTAGGTTGAATGCTTTAAAAATATTAATATTTCTTTAAGCAAATATTGTGCATTTTTAATCTCATAAATTACTAAGAGGTATCTTACCCATTTTGATTTTTTTGTACTACTAATACTAGTGGCAATTCTCTTAACTAGAATTGAAAATTTCCCGCCTTACACAGATAGAGTACAGCAAATTAAAGATGATAGCATACTTAAAAATAAAATAAAATGAAGACAGAGAACGAAAGAAAAACAAGTTTTCTCTCTTCCTATAATCCCTCCCTCAAAAAAATAAAAATAAAAAAAAGAAATAAAGCAAATTAAAATATTTTGATTTCTCTGTTGTCTTAATCTAGAGGATATATGAGACGCGAAACGATATTCTAGTGTTATATCGGTTGTATGATGTTGGGAAGTCAACACTGCTAGCAAAAATACAAATGACCAACAAACACTAACACACGGAATAAATTTTAAGGGGGACGCTGAAATTCTTGGGAATTTTACCTGTCTTTTATCCAACCGATGCGTGGTAACTGCGGAACAGTAAACCTTAAACGTCTACTCACGGTCAATAGCCAAAACTTGTATAGCGGCGTCCTCTGTTTACAGCAGGTTCTGTAACTGTCAGGAGTGCATGACATTAATGACTACACACGTGCAAAGGTACCTGGTGATCTGTTCCTTCTTCCACATCTAAGAGACTCCTGCTACTCTAGCATATTAAAGAGATGACGTCATCTGGGAAAACGGAAACCGGCAAGCTGAGTGAAACGAGTTGTTTTAAAGGCGAATTTTAATATATCGAATTGCAATGTCAAATACTGTACTAAATTCCACCCAAAATTATTCAGAAGCAGCAATCTTCTTTGGCTTCACTAACCCTTGATAGCGAATTTGTTCAACCATAAGACCATTATAAAAAATACACATTCTATACTATAGTTTCTGCATTCCCAAAGGTAAAGTAGAAAGTATAAAAGAACAGTTTTTATAAAGGAGTAGGGTGTGCAAAGAGGAGATTCTAGACAAATAACGATAATTGCGTATCCCGAATGCTTCCCTTGCTAACGATTCTTTTGCCCAACGTCTTTTCATCTAAAATCCCTCAACTCTACTTTTAAACTGAGATCTCTCAAGGTACTATGTGCGCACAGATATGTCTGTCAAGATATCCAAATAGTCCCTAAATCCGTCATTGTGTGAAAGATATTAATATATTGGTGAGTTAGCCGATCTCATACGGAGGTAGCAGGGTTTTTTCTCCCGAAAACTCGGGTTTTTCATCCCGCATACATACAAATCGGCCCTTCAGAACACACGCAATTTACAGACAAAAATTACTAGTTGTGGTGGTGTTGAAGGTGGGCGGTAGATGGCGTTGATTCGTAGTAGAGGTAAGGTGTAGGGACAGTTGAAGATGTCCTCCCGCGATGAGTCTTCGGACTCCTTGGAGGTATCAGGAATAATAATAATATTAGGTGTGTGTGTTTTTTTTTTTTATTTGTATTCCTGTAAGCATATATGGCAAACATTAACTTTAGTGTTCAGATTTTTTTTTTTTTTTTTTTTGCAAGGTCCTATATTTCAAACATCATTTATATTTTGCACAATTCTATACGCACTTAAATGTATCCAAATTTTTCAACAGGAGCAATCATACAGCTTTTCCATTAATTAAATTCCACTACCTATTTAGTTGTCTAAACAGTGATAATCATGGAGTTTTCTTTAATCATCTATAAATCACAACTGACCAAAATAACAAAATACAGCCAAAAATAACAGAACTGTATTATAAGATAACATTTAAAGATTCCTCTAAGGCCATGTATCTCCAAAAGGTGTAAGCAGGTCTTTTTAGCCCAACTTTAGGAAATTGGCAACCAGCCAGGCTCTATCATTAGTCATCAATAATTGAGTTCAAGATTACTGGCGATATCAATAATCTAGTACACCAGACAACTGTTATCCTGTATTAGTTAATGCTAAATGATATATGTCTGAAATATTCCGTTCTGTAGTCATTTTTATATGAAATGTGTGCGTATATATGAAAAACCTGAGTATATGAGAGGAAAACTTTGCCACTTTTGTGACTGGCTAACTGATTAACAAAAACTATATCCGCAGGATTTATTCATAGAGTTACTCTAGTAATAAAGGAACTTCACATATTTCGCTGTTTACTAACAGCTTCTTCAGAAGATACACTAGAAAATTATAAAATATCTGAATGCTTCTAATTGCAATTGATTTGAAACGTATATTAATCATAACGCAATTTACTCACACACATCATTGGACATGTCAATAGGTTTTTGCAAGATCATAGATGGGTTATTGGCACAATGGAGATCTGATAGGTCACTTTAAAAATATAACATTTCTAGACGTCATGAAGGCTGGGGATTCCTGGTTCTTGTTTAAAGTGATATGCAATTGTATCACTTCATAGGATTGCATACACGTCCTTGGAAAAGACTGTCCTCCAGATACGGTATCGATCCATTTCATAACGTTCTGAGAAAACGTGGGAAATCCATTTTTTTTAAATTTTATACTGCAGTTCGTGCCAGTGTTTCTTTTTTTTTTTTTTTTATAGATCTCAAAACTTCTTTCAGTCAGTCTGATTGACACAACTTTGCCACTGGTATACAGAACCTTATATATCCCCGAATGTTTCTTCGCCAAAATACAACATTCCTAATAAACTGAAGATTTAATTCTGTATGTTAGTCAAGTAAATAATAGTTTAATATCCGACGTTTCTGACTAATATCTGTCAGCATTTTCAAAGGATACACTGGTAAACAATAGAAAGTAACAAAAACTAGGAAACTAACTGACAACTCTAAAAATTATATAAAGTTATCACTGTGTGTGATACAATGATATAATACGCGTGTCGCAGTACAACGTCTTATTTGTTGAGAAATTTATTGTAATTTTCATGAAAGTTCATTTCTTTTTGGTTAAATGACCTGATTAGAGTTTTCCATATATCTCGTAAGATTAGGCCTTGATTCTTATTTAAGTTACCTGTTGAACGGGAGACTATAGCAGCTTCTTTAAATGTTCTGGAATGGTAGTTCTCTTCTATGTAGGGAATATGGCTCATATCCCATTCAATATTATGATTGGTAGAGGAAAAGTGGGAAGAAAGGCCTGATATATCCTGTCTGCCTATGTGTTCCTTCTTTCTTGTTTCAAAACTTCTAGATGTCTGTCCGATGTAATTAACGCCGCATGAACAGGGTATGTTATAAACTCCAGAGTATTTGTAGAAAGGATGGCTATCTTTCGGCGATCTTATAAACTTTTGAATGGTCTCAATAGTTTTGAAGGTTACTCTGATATTATATGGTTTTAGAAGAAGAGCTATTTTTTTTTATATTGTACTAACAAATGGAATTGTTATAGAACTGATGTATTAGGTTTCATCTCGTTGTCTTTGCGGTATGTTACTAAAGAGAATCTTGTTGATGATTCTTGTAGGGTAGCCATTTAGGGATAGATCTCTGGATATTTTCATGAATTCTTCTTGTAAGTCGCCAGGTCTGTGGTACACTGTATAGCTCTTTTTTTGAGCATATGAATAATGCTGAGTTTCTGGGATATGTGGTGAGACGAGTCGAAATGGAGGTAGCGTCCAGTGTTAGTAGGTTTTCTGTATACCGACAGGTTCATGCTATTATTAAGGACGTCTAGGAATGGAAGTTTATTATCTTTTTCTAGTTTCAATGTGAACGTGATAGTGTTGTGGAAGCAATTAATTTTGTTTAGATAATCTATTAGTTCCTCTTTTTTGTGATTCCAAATGATGAAGATGTCAACATACCTAAACCACGTGGTTGGTTTAGGTGTAATTTGGGATAAAATTTGAGTTTCCAGATTTTCTAAGAATAGGTCGGCACAAGAAGGAGAGAGAACAAGTATGTCGCTAACGATTCTCTTTAGTGACATAAAGTTTCATCTCGTTGCCACAAAGACAACGAGATGAAACTCAATACATCAGTTCTATAACAATTCCATTTGTTAGTACAATATCAAAAAGATTAGCTCTTCTTCTAAAACCATATAATATCAGAGTAACCTTCAAAACTATTGAGACCATTCAAAAGTTTATAAGATCGCCGAAAGATAGCCATCCTTTCTACAAATACTCTGGAGTTTATAGCATACCCTGTTCATGCGGCATTAATTACATCGGAAAGACATCTCGAAGTTTTGAAACAAGAAAGAAGGAACACATAGGCTATGTAAGGAACAGACAGGATATATCAGGCCTTTCTTCCCACTTTGCCTCTACCAACCATAATATTGAATGGGATATGAGCCATATGCCCTACACAGAAGAGAACTACCGTTCCAGAACATTTAAAGAAGCTGCTACAGTCGCCCGTTCAACAGGTAACTTAAATAAGAATCAAGGCCTAATCTTGCCAGTTATATGGAAAACTCTAATCAGGTCATTTAACCAAAAAGAAATGAATTTTCATGAAAATTACAATAAATTCTCAACAAATAAAACGTTGTACTTGCGACACGCGTATTATATCATTGTATCACGCACAGTGATAACTTTATAAATTTTTAGAATTGTCGGTTAGTTTCCTAGTTTTTGTTACTTTCTATTGCTTATACCAGTGTATCCTTTGAAAATGCTGAAATATATCAGTCAGTGAAACGTCGGATATTAAACTATTATTTACTTGATTAACATACAGAATTAAGTCTAAATTATTAATACTAGTGGTCAAGAAAAAGGTCATAATACAGCATTCCCGTGTACCTTCGCCAAAGTATATATGCTAGACATACTGTAAAGTGTTCTGAAATGGCATTTAATATATAAATGGCTGTCAGTTTAATGTTAATAAGTGTAAAGTTATGCACTTTGGAGTGATGAGATTGCCAACGGCATATTTTATTGGTGGGCTTATGCTACAAGAAACCGAGGTGGCAAGGGATCGTGGCGTATTGGTGGATAGGAATTTGACGTTCAAAGGTCACATAGCAAAAGTTGCAAATACAACTCAGAGGACACGATGTTGAAGCGAACCTTGACATATAAGGATAAGGAAGTCATTTTGCCACTTTATAAGGCTTTGATAAAACCACATCTGGATTATTGTGCGCAGATTTGGTCTCCCGAATCCCGAGGGGATAAAGGAGCTGTGGAAAGAATTACAAAGATCGTATTCGAATTATAGGATTTAGATTATGAGGACAGATTGCATGTGGATTACAGACTGGTTAACAGGAGAAAGAGGGGTGATCAGTGGCGTAGCTAGAGCTGTTGCCGCCCGGGGAGATCCCTGAGTTTTCCGCCCCTCTCAACACACACCAAAGATATTACAAAAAGCCAAAACGGTGTATAGGGTAAATTAAAACACTATGTTTATTTTTGAAGTAAAACTTGAATTTCTACATTCTAAAATGTTATTTTATTTGCTTTTCTGTTAGCAAAATAGTCGATGACATTGGTGAAGTCTATTTCATAGTAATGTAGGTAATTCTTAATCAAATTTTATTTAGAAAAACTCTTCTCACAATTAGCAACACTTACAGCAGTTGTGAGGAAAATTCACAGTAGTATTACAATATTTGGAACTGAGTTCTCTAGATTGTATTTTAGAATTAACTGCAAAAGTTCAAAAAGGTTCATAGTTCCCCCCGGAGCGGACTGCTCACTCCTAGCTACGCCACTGGGGATGGTATGATAGAGGTCTATAAACTTTTGAATGGGTGTTATAGGATATCGTCTGATGAAATTTTTCGTTATGTTGAAGGTGGGAGAGGGAGAACACGGGGACATCCATAGAAGTTAAGTTTGTTCACAGTCAAGAAAGGGGTAAGAGCTAGATTTTCTCTCACAGAGCAGTGAGTGAGTGGAATAGTTTGCCTCTAAGTGTAGTGAGTGCATCTAGTGTGAATGAATTTAAGGGAAAGTATGACAGCTGGTTTGGGTGATTTACAGCCTCCCTCGATGAGTCCTTGAAGGTCTCTAATAACAATAATAAAAGGAAAGATAAGATTCATCGGTAGTACATTGCATACATTTTCGTTTTCTCAGAATCAGGGAAAAGACAATTTCTTTTCAAGGACATTTAAAGAATCTTCTGAGGATTCTTTAAATTATCACATCACCTTAAACAAGAACCACTGATTCGTGACATTTAGAAATGTATTATATTATCTAAATTGAGTGGATATTAAATCCAACATCATTTCAAAACCGAATACAGAAACTATAAAAGTTTCGTGCGAAAATTGACCAGAGAGCTAGCAGGAATACACCACCCATACTATGAGTTGCCTTAGCCAAACCGCATATTCACCGGTTTTGACCTTTGTTTAAGTCAAGAGTCTTCTCCAAAAACTAGGCAATCCTTCAGATCACTCGAACTTCAGTGAGTTACCCGAAGGATCATTTCAACTCATTAACTTGATTAATCAAAGATATTTAGCAGTGGTTCTACTTAGTGACAAGTACACCCTACCACCAAGCTGAACCGCTCATCTCCCAGGGAAAAGCATCGACAGGAAGGCTTTGATAAAGGCCACACCAGTAGAGGCTATGCTATAGGCATGCCTCAAATGGAATGCGATGATCGAGACCACTTCAGCAGATCCCACATCAATGGGAGCCAGACCCAGAAGAGGTACCTTGATTGAATTAATGCAGTGAGTACAAGTAGTAAAAAAAAAAGTACACAACCTTATTAAAATTCTCTAGATTACATATGTAGAAAATTTTTCACTTGATTTAGTCATGAATATATTGCACGCACTAACTTTGTTTGCTTACACTCAGATAACAGATGAAGACTGATATAGCAGTTTGAGTCTTTTTTTTTGTTGTTGTTGTTGTTGAAAAGTTGCAAGTTGTAGTTGTTTGGGAATACTTCAGGAAGGCTGTCCCAGAGGACAGAATAAAAGAGGATGAATAGGAGATTCAGTGTGTTTGAAGTGAAGTCATGCAACAAAGGAGTGCTGGGCAGCTGCAGCTCTTGTAGTAACAGATGCAACAGAAACAACATAGATTTGGGATTTGTATATAGTGAACAGTTAGTTGGGTAAAAAATATGCTCTTGAATGAAAGAGAATATCAAGTTTCTTGATATTCTCTTTTGAGAATATCAAGTGATGCTACTGATGCAGATGCAGCTGCAGCTCTTGTAGTAACAGATGCAACAGAAACAACATAGATTTGGGATTTGTATATAGTGAACAGTTAGTTGGGTATAAAATATGCTCTTGAATGAAAGAGAATATCAAGTTTCTTGGATGCTACTGATGCAATGCATTCATGCCAGAAAAGAATGGAGGTAACATTAGTCGAAGCAAAGAAACATGAGCTTGTCTGCTCATTTTTGTATTACTGAGGGAAAGAGTAGACATGCTGGGATCTCTTTTGCATGAAAGAGAGCAAGACTGTGTTTTGGTAGCATTAAACATAATCTGCAAAACTGTGGATGGGATTAGTGGTTATTGTGAGTAGGTCATTTATTCATGTACAAGAAAAAGAGAGTAGGAGAGAAGACAAAGCCATCTACCATGACTCACAGAGAACAACCAGAGAGAAAGCTGGCTACCCAATTACAGAGGGTGGCAGGTAGACCACAGGATGGCAACCTGTGGCAAGTGATGTAAGCTACAAGGTCAGCTGTGGATCTTGAATGGCAGAATCTGTACTGGTGGTCAATGATTAATTTGTGAGCCACTAAGCAGTCAAGGAGTTGCCTATTGATGATTTTCTCCATTGTTTTGAGAGGATAGAGGTGATGGCAATTGGTCAGTGATTTGATTGTAGACTTCCATCATCCTTTTTTGAACTAGGATGGATATGAAATTGCTTTCATGCACTGGGATAAGTACCAGATATGTATAATAAATTATAGAGATGACATGTTATTACTGCTGGGTGATTTAAATGCTCACATAAGCAATATAAAAATCCAAAATCATGTTGGAACTTTTGGAGAATTAGTAAAAAAATAGAAATGGCCAAAGATTAATCGATTTATCTATCTACAATAATCTATAAATGATGAATACAATGTTCAAACACAAAGACGTTCATAAATTCACATGATCAGCAAGAGGATCTAAATCTATCATAGACTATACAATAGCAAATAATAAAATAGGTAGATTAATTCTTGATGTTAGTCTTCCAAGGTTTTAAAACTGAATCAGATCATTATTTATGCGTGACAGCAATACATTCCCCCACCCCAAGATGGATAAAGTACCAGAATCCA
This sequence comes from Typopeltis vanoorti, assembly GCF_054136105.1. Taxonomy (NCBI): domain Eukaryota; kingdom Metazoa; phylum Arthropoda; class Arachnida; order Uropygi; family Thelyphonidae; genus Typopeltis; species Typopeltis vanoorti. The sequence continues at coordinate 96,843,531 of NC_143561.1, read as the reverse complement.
TTAGAAAACCAAGAACTTAGAACAATAAAAGAAAACTATATCAGCAAAAATTACAATGAATGAAATGAAACATTACAGCAAGTACCCTCAGATGACTATTAATGAAGAGTGGAATCATCTCTGCAATATTTTAGGCGATTCAGCCCAAGAAATCTTGGGAATGAAAAAACAATGGAAAAGAAAAAAAGGTTCTTGTAACTGGAACCCAGAAATCAAGAAAATCACATGAAAAAAAGAAGGCCTATAAAAAATAGTTAAGCACAAAAAAGAGGATGAAATTGAATATAAACACAAAAAAGCAATAGCAAAAAGAGAAACACGTAAAAGAGTTCAATGGAAAAATTTCATTACCAATTTAGAAAACAATATTGATAAACCTCAAGCACAAACATATAAATTTAAAAGATATATGAATAATAACCTTAGAGAATCAATCAATATTAATACCATACCTTTGAAGGACTGGCTTAAATACTATAAAGAATTATGGACAATTGATGACAATCCACTCTCAGAACCATTATCTGCAAATAATTCAACAGACTCCTTTACCCTTGAAGATTTAGAGTCAACACTTAAACAATGCAAGAACCATAGAAGTCCAGGAGAAGATGGTATCAATATGGAACTTTTCAAATTCTCTGGAGACAACTACAGATATTAGAATTCATGAATAAGATTTTAAATGGCCAATTACCAACAAAAAATTGACAAAATGCTATGACTGTCTCCATCTTCAAAAAAGGCAATATTAATGAATGTCAAAACTACAGGGGAATCAGCCTCAAACACTTGATATAAAATATATTCAAGTCTCTTAAAGGCTAAATTAACTAAATATTATGAAAATATTTTTGGAGAGGAACAAAACAGTTTCCATAAAGGCAGATCCTGCACTGATGCCTTTTTCACTCTCAAGCTCCTGATAGAAAAAAAAAAAGATAATTCAATTTAGAGATCCATATATTATTCATAGATTATAAAAAGGCTTTTGATAAAATCAATTGTAATAAGCCACTGGAAATTTTAAGAGATGTTTTGGAGAACTGGAAAATTGCTTTAACTAGTTAGGAATAACCAGTTAAAGAAATTTTCAATATATATATAACCAAATTACAATAAAGATAGCCACACAAAAATCTGAATCACAAAACATAAAAGGTGTCCGACAAGGATGTAGTCTATCGCCGCTCCCCTTTGATATCTATATTAACAATATTTTAAAGAAGTGGAGGGGAAACAACCAATTTTGGCATTCACTTAAATGATTACACCAACATTGATACAATTTTATTTGCTGACAATCAAGTTCTAACTGAAGATAAACTACAGAAAGCAGCCTCCACTTCCAAAATTTTGATATTACAGAAGAGGTTAATACATTCAAATATCTAGGCTACCACTTACCTTATGAAAGAGAGAAAGACATGGAACATAATATAACTAATTATATACGAATAACAAAAACCATCCATCAGATATTCAATCCAATTTAATAAGCATGAAAACAAGAATAGGAATCCATAACTCAACAGCAAGACCTATCCTAACATGTGGTTCCGAAGCCTGGACCATAACTCAAGCAAATAGAAAAAAATTGATAAGCTCTGAAATGAGATTCATGCACAAAACAGTTGGATATAATAGACCAGACTTCAAAAGAAATAGTGATATCTTAAAGGAACCTGAGGTGAATTCTGTTTTAGACTACATCGATCTTTATAGAGTGAGATTGACTCAACATACAGAAAGAATGAGTGAAGGAAGATTCCTCAGAGAGAGATATCGACCTCAAGGAAGAAGGAATAGAGGAAGAAAGGAATAGACAAACCACTAGGCCTATTAGTGGAAAGGAAGAAGAAGAGATGATGCAGGATGGGCATTAGCTCTGGGGCACAATGTTTGAGAACAATTGGGGAGATGCCATCAGGAGAAGACTTAAAAAGTCTTCTAGTCCTGAAGTCTTCTAACTCATCAGAAAACAACTAAATAACATGGATACTAAAAGTATCCATTTATTTAGTAGTTTTCTGATGAGTTTTTGTTAAAAAAAACTATAGGAGGCATACAGTGCTTGGATTCCGGTTTGGTAGGAGGTGATTTCCCTTGGTCATCAATGTGGGAGTTTGAGGAAAAGAGTGATGCTAGGAGGTCGGCTTTATCTCTGGGTGAAGTAACAGTAGGGCCATCAGGATGAGAGAGAGGTGGAAGTGCAGGAGAGCAGAAGTTGTGCCCAACAGCCTTAACAAGCAACCAGAAGACACAGCTTCATTTGGACAGGAGGTAAGTATTGCTAGTGGCCTTTATGAAATCGGATTTGAATCTACTGATGACTAATTTGCACATGTTGCATGCTTTGGTATATGCTGAGCATGAAACTGGAGTTCATGATGCAATATCTATTGATCTATTTGATATATAGAATGAGAATCATTAGTGCTCTGTTGTTGGAAGATTTTCCACTTGGGTATGCTATAAATTAAAGATGCCAAGAATCATTGGAGGACAAATTTTGTAATGACCTCATGTTTATGGTATGAAGGCCCAAGTAACACAGAATATTTTCATGGAGTGAAGGGAAACAAGAGCAGAACAAGAGGCCATCCTTGAGAGTTGAATAAGCATGGTATAAGCAAGGAAATGAAAGTTCTTTTTGCTTGGAGAGTAGTGAGTGAAAGGCACTGTTTAAGAGTGTGATGAGTGCATAAACAGTAAACAAGTGTAAGATGCAGTTTGATGAACACTGGGTTTGACAGTGAGGACATCCTATGATGGGTCTTTTGACTGCATGAGGTCTAATGATGATGATGACAATGAAATTCCCATTTAGCTATCTTATGAAATTTGATTTCTCTTTCTTCAAAGAATTCTAGTAATCCAACAGATTTCCCTCACCAATAATTCTTTATATACAAAATCTCATCCTCATTAGAATTTTTTTTTTTCTTGTCAGATGTCATCTCCTTCCAGGAGATTGACTACCATGAGCTTCCACCATGTACAGTTTTGTGCTTCTCTTTTGCATTCTTCATAGGACAAAAAGGTCCAGTCCTTAATATTTCCCATCCAATCTGTTCTTTGTCTGAACAGATTGGATGGGAAATATTATAGGAATGATACAAGGAAAAATTTTTTCTTGTATCATTCCTTCTAGAAGTGTTTTTTGTAGGGATTCATGCCTTAGTATGTTAATGGTTTTCAACAGATTCCTATCTTCTCCAGTCACCTCTAATATTTCTAAAGTAGTTTTTTTGGGGCAGTCCATGGGACTCTAAGAATTCTTCTGAGGATCCACACCTCAAAGGCTTTTAGTTTATTTTCACAATATTTTGATATTGTCCAGTTTTCTACTCTGTACAGCAGTGTTGACTATACATAGCATTTGGACAGCCTAATTCTTGTTTTTGTGTGAATTTCCCTTGAGGTCAGAATGTTTTTCATGCTAATAAAGGTTGATATAGCAATTTCTATTCTTCTTAATATTTCTTTATCACACTTTCCATTCTCTGTAATTAGTTGACCCAAATATATATATATATATATAACTCTCTACTTAATCTAAAGTATTTCCTCTGATCTTAATATTTATATCAGGTATTTTCCCTTTTTCTCTTGTTACCAACATGGTTTTGGTTTTTTTGAAGTTGAAATTAAGTCCATATTTTTCACTTATCTTCAGTGTCTCTTCTAGTAGGTTTTGAAGATCTTTTTAATTTTCAGCTAGCAGTCCTTATCATCTGCATATCTTAAGTTGTTTATATTCCCGCCTCCTATGCTGACTCCTTTAAATTCTTCTAATTGCTGAAAGATATTTTCAGTATAGAGGTTAAACAATATAGGAGAAAGAACACAGCCTTGTCTGACGCCCTTCTTCCCTGGGAATTCCTCCGAGATTTCTCCTGATATTTTTATTCAGGCAGTTTGCTCCTGATATAGATTTATCAGTAATCTGGTATCTTTACCATCTACTCCTAAATTTCTGATGCATATGATTAGCTGTTCATGTTGTATATTGTAAAAGGCCTTTGTGTAGTCAATAAAACATAAGTAGACGTCTTTATGCTTCTCCAGATATCTTTCTATAATAGTTCTAATTTTGAGTCTTTCTCTGGTCCCTTTATTTTCCTGAAAACCAGATTGTGTTTCATTAATTTCCATTTTGATTTTATGTTTATTTCTTTCTAGGATGATATATAACATAGCTTTTGCTATCTGACTGATTGTTCTGTACTCTTGACATTTGATTGTCTTCACTTTTTTAGGTATTGGTAGGAACATTGAGTGCTTAAAATCTTTTGGCAGATGTCCAGTTTTGTATATTTTTTTACATATGCCAGTCAGTGATCTTATAGCCTTATCATCTAAAGCCTTTAGATATTCTGCCATAATTCCATCCATTCCTGGAGCTTTTCCTGGTTTCAGTTTCCTAATGGCATTTGTTACTTCCCAGGTAAGAATAGTAGGCTCCTCCAAATCTTCTTGCATTGGTTTAACTATTCTATCATGATTGTAGAGTTCCTTTGAATATTCTACCCATCTAACCCTTATTTTGCTTTTCTCCATTAGGATGTTTTCACTGGTATCTTCAATGCAATGAGAGCCTACCCCTTTGCTAGTTAGCTCCCTAACTTTTTCATGAAGTTTCTGGTTTTGTGCTTTCTGTCCATAAGTTCAATTTCCTTGTTTTGTTGTTGAGCCATAGTTTTTTTGCACTCCTACATTCTTTCCTGATCTCCTTGTTTAAGTTCTTGTATTCAGGACGATTTTTGTGTTTCTTTCTTTCCTCCATCATTTTCAGTATCGTGTAATTCATCCAGGGTTTACTCATCTTCTCAAATTTGGGAACTGTTTGTTTTACTGCCTTTTTCATGCCCTCTTTAAATTTCTGCCATCTATCCTCAATCTCATCTTTAGGATAAGGATACTTGATGGAATCAGGAACATTAGCAGCAGTGGATTGTGCCAGTTCCTTTAAAAATTAAAATTTTTTTTTTTTTTACTTACTATTAAAAAAATGTAAAGAAAATTTGAAATACATTTTGCTACATAATAAGCATTTTGCTACATAATAAGCGCTAATAGATGAGCTCTCACACCACTTAGTATGAGACCACTTTCCTACTTATTGTAAGCCTGCATATGTGCACATGCACATACACACAATCATTTCTATTTAGGTTTTATTCTAATTCTTAGTATGATGCAATTCATTAAAAATAGCAGTTCCAATGATGATGATGGCAATCATACAGCAATTCCAGAAACATATATTGTAATTTATTACATGTTTTTGTGCAAAACTTATAATCAGAGCATTATACCAAGGCAGGCTACAGAAATTCAATTAAACTAAGACAAATAAAGATCTATTTCTTTCTTTCTTTCTTTTTTTTAAAAAAAAATATTTTAAAATGCTATCCCAATTTAAACCCATTAATAGAAATTTCACACATAGCACACTTTTGTTTTCTTTGTTCGCCATCTTTCACATTCATATTAAAATTATACATATTTTGCAAATACAACAATTTCTAAAAAAGTAATATATTTTTAAACGGCATGGAATTTTTCCAGAAAAAACAATGATTTCAACATTTATTTATTTAAGATACAGGACATTTTCCAGTATAAATTTCAAAAAAAAAAAAAAAAGTATTATCAGTATTATTTCCAGGCTTCCACAGAGATTAGGAGACATCTTTCTGATACTATCTCTATACTTTAACTTGCTGTCCCCCTGAATTCATCACTGCATTTACCATTTTGTTAGTGTAACACATTACACTTACTAACAACACTTCACACAAAAATGCGATTCCACAACTTCTTCTAAAGATGACTTCTTTCTTCTGTTGCTTACTGAAAAATTTGTTCTGTAGTTAACGTTTCCATTGAGAGCTAGTAGGATAAATGAGATATGGATGGACAGTGAAATTAAGCAGAGACCAAGATGATGAAAAGTATAAGGAGCAGTAGGGGAAAATGATAAGCATGTTAAGGAAAAGAGAAAGCACAGTATGAGAGGGTACTTGCCAGTCACAAATTCTTTTGCTATGTAGAAAATGTGATACATAAATTAAACAAAAATTCTTTCATCTCCTTGTGTGAATGGTTAACTCATGAATGAAAAGCCCTTCATAAAGGTTCACTGCATTCCAGATGGGATTCAAATCCAGGCCTTTCCATCCAAAGGAACATTGTTGCTACTGCCTATGTGATGAAGAAGACATGCTTGATGCTATATTACTATGTATAGGGAATGTGCTAAGGAATAAACTGTGCCTCTCCCATGGTTGTTTAACAAGAGTCTTGCAACAAGAAACATGCTGTAAGAGATCAAAAAAATTTGAGAATGGATGACTGAACAAATTCAGCCAACCAGTAACCAAGGCCATATAAGATTCTAGAATATTAGCAATGAGGACAGATGGAGGGAATGGAATGTCACAAAGTTTAATAGAGAAACAGAGGAGAGAAGATATGAGGGAAAGCGAAAAATGATCAAGTTGGTGAAGAGATTTTAATAATTAATATGAAAGGGATTATTAATAGCAAAGGGAAACACACACACATACAATGACAGGCTAGCTTACACTTTACTGTATAAGGGTGTGATGGAACGAGTTCTGCTTATAAGTCATAATCTTACATCATCTTTTTTTCCTTTCTATTTTCCAAGCTCTATAATTCAAGAATCTCATGCTATTTCCTCAACAATATTTCATAGTTTGATACTACCTTATTACTATTTTTTGTAGTGGGAATCCTACTTATAAAAAGTGGTACACATACACAGTAGCAATATGAGTGAACAAGCATGAAATAACCAGAAAACCCTGGAGACCAAACAGGAAGTTTTATCAGTCATTATAGCTCTAATATGCAAGGATGTTAAACCCAGCAGTGGAAAACATCCATTGTCTCAAGACATTCACAAACATCTAAGCAACAGCAAGGTGCTGAACTCGTGGCCTGTAGGAGAGGGAGTGCAGAATGTCATCTATTCCAACCAGGCTAGTTAGGTGCTTCTTTATTTATCAAAATCTATATTTAGTTTTCTGGATTTTGATCCAGGCAACAAAATCCCTGAACAGTAATTCAAATGTAGTTTGATTAATGCTTTATGTTGTATGATCACTTCCAAACCATCTACTGTGTTATCTTATTACAACTAAACATTCTCTCTCCTGCTTCAACATTTAACTTCTATTCATGAAACAAATATTAAATCAATATTTAATAGACACTGAAGTAAGGTCAGCTGAGACCTTTTTTTAAAAAAAAAGTTATATATTTCTTTCAATAGATATGCTTTTTTTTCACTAAATAAGAAATTAGTAAGCTTTTCTGTAATACAGTAAGTATATCTGCCCTTTGGCTGAAAAGAATAAGGTTCCCATTGCAGAATGAAAGGAACATTTGTAAGGGTTCTTCAGCAGAAGATGAGTTAACCACTTTCTTATGGAAATAAAGTTTCTCTCCAGCAAAACAGACCAGACAATATATGCAATCTTTTGCAATTATTATTATTATTTATTATTACAATTTCACTCACATGAATTGAACACTGACACTATAGTGGGATTCAAATCCATAGCAGAAATGTTACTCATGGCCATCTACACCAGAAGCTTCCTCTTAAAAAAAACCAAATACTTATTTTTTTTTATTTTTATTTTTTTTAAACCCACTTCAAGATGCTGAATAAACAGGAGAATAGTGGTCTCATATTAAGTGATGACAATCATCTAAGGCACTGTAAATATTTAGTACTATAGTAGAATTTGAGCTCATAACAGAAAAATGCTATTCACCTGGCAAGCCAGAACAGCAACCATTTACAAACATAAAGAGGGAGTATGAAAACATATTATTATTTTGTGTTATCCCTTGACTGATGACAGGCACATCTACATCCATTGCTTCAACTATGGAGATGCTCAGGATAATGAGCTCAAAGAAGTACCTATTTGCTGGCTAAGTTGCTATCTAAGCCAAAGAGTAAAAATAACAAGAATAAAAAAAGTTCACATTTCAGTGAAGTAAATATTTTAACAGTGTCAATATTTTGAAAGCATGTTAAACCATCAGATTCAACAGTATCAAGAAAATTCCATCATACAAGAGCCATACTATGCATAGATTTTGTACCTGGATTTTAATAGACAAGGAAAGATAGTGATTATCCAAATTTTGCCAAAGGTTAGATAATCTAGTAACCCTGTACTAAAGACAAAATACGAAACATTTTCAAGCCACTTAAAGTAACTAAACTTTGCCAGTCTGTTTGACAGAGTGGTTAGCATATCCACTCTCTAAACCAACATTTTGTGGATTTGAATTGCACAGTGGACATGGATGTTTTATGAATGTCTTGATGATAAATTAATTTTGCAGACCAATGTTAGACCACAATTACCACCATTGTGCTTATTGGAGGCCTTATGTGGCTTGAAAATATTTCCATGTTTAGTCTTACGAACACGGTTATTGGATTATCTAATCTTTAGCCCACCCAGGTTTCTAATACTAATGTAGTACAGATTTACAATCTTTTATAAGTAGAATATAATATCACTTTTTGGTGAGGTAAACACAGGAGGAGAAGAGTTCATTAAATATTGCTTGTAATTAAATCTAATAGGTGGGCTCTCATATCACTTAGCATGAGACAAGTATCCCACTCACTGTAAGGTTTCTAGAGCAGAATTCTAGATTATCACTGGGTCAAAAAAAAAAAAAGTTATCAAGAAGCCATCATATTAAATCTGTCTGACAAGTTGACTTAAAAAACAAAACAAAAAAAAATTCAAGAAGGAAAATCCAGGAACCTCTGTGAGATAGACTAAAGGTATCTTTAATTAAAGTGCTCGTAAAAAGGTTTCTTTCATCCTAAATGGGATTCAAACCTAGCTCTTTCCAACCAAATGATATACATTATAATCCAATTTAAACATCAAGCATTTATCTAATAAACATAAAAAAAATCAAGCATATTAATTTTTATTATTATTCAGGCCTCCATGGAGTCAAGAGACTCATCGTGGGAGGTCCTTCTTAGGAAACACAAAGTCTATCATACCACTCCTTGAACTCATTGACTGTACTTGCTCTCACCACTCTCTCAGGCAATGCATTCCACAGTTCAACCACCCTCCACATAAAGAAATCACTCCTCACCCTCTTGCCCATAGCTTCCTTTCGTAACTTTCAGGGATGGCCCCTTGTCATCACTTCTTCCTGCTATTCCACCAAGCGAAAGAACTCCCCAATGCCTACCCTGTAACTGCCTCTCAACAGTTTCAAAGTCTCGATCATATCATCTCTCCTTCTTCTATCCACCAAACTCTGCAGTCCACATTCCCTCAGCCGATCCTCATAATTAACATTGTACAGTCCTGACACCATCTTTGTTATCTGCCTGTGTACCCTTTCTCCAGGTAATTTATTCCCTTCAAATCCTGGGGAGCAAATTTGAGAACAATAGTCTAAGTGTGGTCTGATCAGGGTCTTATACAACGCAATGATAACTCTTATCTCTGCAGGTCAGCATCCTTCTCAGTATTGCAGCAATCCTCTGGGTTACCCTCACCACCTTTGCATTTCAGTTCAGAACCAACCAGTTCAAAACAGCTGTCAGGCCGATGAAACCTTTATCAAATGCATTAATAAAAGGCAAATATATGGACGCTTGGGCAGCGCTCATGTCTTTTAAATAGTGCAAGCTAAGGCAACTTGGGAATGCCGAGGATTGCATTCTTGTAAGCTCTCAAGTCAACTTACAGAACTTTTTCTACACACATTTGGCTTGAAATAATGTTGGATCTAGTGTCCACTTTGCCTATATAGCTCTACATTATTCCTTCTGCATAAGGAATTGATTCATTAGCTATCATAATCTGCCTCATCAGTTTTGCCTCTACTCTATTACAGCATGGCAGTAGACATAAACTTCACCCTCTTCTTTTTTGCTTCTTACAATAACTCTTTCACATCCTCCCTTATACAATACCTCTGAGGTCACTGGTTCTTCAGGCAATTCTTTCACCTTTCCTTTCCTTTCTGCATTCCAACAGCATTTATGGCAAGCCATTGAGATTAACATGTTCATGAGAAGAAGAAAGATGAGGCTATTGTAACAGAAATCTTCAACTTTATTTAATGTTCATTATTTTGTGAAAAACTGCAGATTCTAAAACTGAAATAAAATAAAAAAAATACACTTATAGTTCATGCTCAAAATATTGAAACGAAATAAAATATAATACAACGAAAACATAAAAATTGAGCAAAAAAAAAATCAGTATGTGTTTCTGCATACATTTGCTAAACCAAAATACAATATATAATTTTATATAAAAATTTAAAAAAAATGTTATATAGCATATGCCTACATATTTTACTCGAATAATTCAGTAAAATATCTGCTCACAAATACGCACACACAGAGTAATATATAAATTATAACTAATCAATATGGTTGCACAAATGAATCAAACTGATTACTATTACCCATACCATATTGACCATTTTAAGCATTTAAATCTTTTAATGATGATGGCATTTAATTTTTTCAACCAAGTTCTAGGAGATTTTACATTATTGTGAATAACTACTGTTCAAATACTGTGTTTATTGAACAATAAAAGAGAAAATTTTTACATTCTTTCATATAATTTTACTTCTGCTTCAACGGCATTCTTGAATATGCTTTCAGTTTCATCTTTAGAAGATGAATGGCTTAATTCAGATATTTTATGAATAAAATCAGTTTCCAGTTGTTGTAAAGATTGTTTCAGCTCTTCAGATAACATAGGTTGATTTTGAACTTTATCATATATCTTTTTATGAAGTTTATATAGGGGATGTTTTCTACTTCGTTTACTTGTGTATGAGAGAGTCATCTGAAAGAACAAATATTATGTTACATTAAAAATCTAATTAGAAACTTTTATTTTAATCAATCTCACACATGAAAAGTTAAAATCATATAGAATATTTCTACTGGACATGGGTTGGGTTATCTTCATGGAGTCAAGAGACTCAACATAAAGGTCCACCTCAGATAACATAAAGTATCATACAACCTCTTTTAACTCATTTCCTGTCTGTAGTCTTGCCACTCACTCTCAAGCTTCAACAATTCTCAATCAACCATTCAGTCCTACTTCAATCACTCCCCATGTAAAAAGGAGCAACATCTTACTCTCTTATTCACTACTCCTTTATGCAATTTCTAAGGTTAACTGCTCCATGTTCTTGTTCTTTCCCAACTCTACGAACAACTGCTCCAGTGTTAATCCAGTAAATATCTCTTAACAGCTTAAATGCCCTAATCTTATCATCCCCTTTAACTTCTATTTGCTATACACTGTACATTACGTGCACTCAATCCATCCTCATAAACATGTTCCACATTTTTATTCCCTTTTGTGCATTTTCTAAAGTTTCTTCATCTCTCTCTCTCTCTCTCTCTCTCTATAAAATACCAGTTGCAAATTGTAATCTGATTAAAGCCTTATACAATGGAACCACCACTATCTTATCTCTGCTGGTCAACATCCTCAGTATTGCAGCACAATCCTCTCAGTAGTCTTCACTAGATTTGCAATATTTCTTCCGAGTTAATTTCTATCACACCCTTGCCTCCTATTTCTTTCAGGATAATTTCATTCAGAGTCTCCCAAATATTGAAACTTTACATTTAGTTGCCTGCTTATGAAAATAGGCAGGAACGTGGAAAACACCAACTGCATTTTCAGTAAAGAATCTATAAAACAAGTAAAATATTTCAACCCTTTAGGCACAAATTTTAGTGTATGTGGCAAATTAATGCAGCCATACTTGTTAAGGTTAGAAGAATGCTTCATAACCATTGCTGACTCTAAAATTATTCTTTCTGACCTGTAATGACATATATAGCACATTGGTTTTTCTTCCATCTAATCCTGTGTGAAGGAGCATCCAAAGCATAGGCTGCCAGTCTAGACTTGCCATAATAATGGCAGCAAAATGTATTTATGTTCTCCAAGGCAGATCTTCTTTGTTAATTTATCATATGGTTTGATTCACTGCATCAGAAGACTAATAGAGGGATCAAAAAGACATGAACTTACCATTGCTTTTGAACTTTATTGACTTTACTAAAGCATTTGATTCTGTTGACAGGGAACAACTATGGGAAACACTCAAACTTTATGGCATTCCACCTCAACTTATCAGGACAATAAATGCACCCTATCAGGGATATCAAGCCACAGTACTAGTTAATGGAGACAAAACAGACAGTTTTCACATCACCACAGGAGTCTTACAGATACTCTGGCCCCATATTATCTATTCATCATAGTGATTGACTATATTTTTAAATTGATTCAAGTTAAATCTGGAATCCTCAAAAGATCCATATATACAGATGTACCTTGAAGACCTGAGCTTTGAAGATGATACAGCCCTCATTTACTCCAACATTACAGATGGCCAAAACCACTTCAACAGCCTTAGGAGAACTGCAGAAATATTTGGACTAAAAATAAACTCCAAAAAAACAAAGATATTAAAAAATTAAATAGATGGGCACATCTATAAAAATCAAAATGATCACCTTGATGAAGTAGAGGACTTTGTATACCTAGGATTACACATCTCAAATTCCTTAACATATATTAAGACAAGAAAACAGAAAGCACTCCAGTTCCACAGAAGTCTTAATAAAGTATGGAAGTTGAGCCTCATCTCAAAGGAGATGAAGATTCGTCTTCACAAGTGCACCAGCCAGTCTATCTTTCTATACAGCTCCCCAGACCTGGAAGATCGCAACCAATATTATAAATAGCTTTGGAACAACTTGTCTAAGAACTATCCTGGATTACTCCTGGCAAGACCACATTCCCAACTCTACTATATTAGATGAAACCCAGCAAGATCCTCTAGTTAGTTTGAACCTCTGTTCAAAGAAACCAAATAAAATGGCTCGGCCACTGACTCAGACATCCACCCTCTGCACCTTTTGATGCCCTGTCCTCTATGCCCCTACAGATGGAAAAAGAAAAAGAGGCAGATCCCAAAATCAATATTGGAAATGCATCAGCAATATTCTACCCATTTCCCCCCCAACTCTCCACATCAGAGATCCGTCAATTAGCATATGACAGAGAAGCCTGGTTTTCCTTCACATCATAAGAACCTCCAAGTCTTATCTTAGTGTACACAGACTACTTATTTGTTTTGGTTGGTTTCCCTCATTTATAATTTTACAATTATAAATAGGACCACATTCAAACCTGGTGGTTTGAATGTGGTTAACCTTAACAAGTATGGCTGCATTAATTTGTCAAAAATTTAGGCGACTGTTATCCTAAGATCAACTCTTACACAAATATTTCATTTATACAACATTCTTCTTCTTCTTTAGCCTCTTTTCAGCCAATGCTGGATACAGCCCCCATCTCCCTTAACTTTCCAGTTCTGTCTATCTTTAGCCCATGTCTACCATCTCATGTCAAACTTTTGTAGATCATCCCTCCACCTTGTTCTTTGATGATGTTTCCTTCTCTTGTTATCAGTGCTTAATTTTGTCCACCTTTCATCTTGCAGTCTGCTAATTTGGCCACCTCATCTCCATTTACATGCTTTACAGCACTTCACAATAAACAATAAATTACACGATAACCACAGTAATTAACTTTAATGAAATGAAAATACGGATATTTCGTACTGAAAATAGCAGTACATCGTCAATGTAGAAACAAGCAAATCAAAGGAATGGGAATACAAGATACATACAGCAGCCAGTGGTTTACCAATTAAAAACTGTTGCCACAAGCTAGAAATTAATATTAATAAATAATTAAAATTATTATTAAAAGCTTATTTTTGATGATTACATAAGAATCTTCCAAACTTTTGAGAGAGGGACAATCGTTCCAATTCAGATTTGGCCAATGTAAAAGGGCTTTGCAACTTTCTTTGAAAAGGTGTTCATATTTAAACCTGCTTCTATTGAGAAGATGAGCTTCATCCCACTGGATACTGTTTAGTGTCAATACTATGTTGTGCCAGACCAGACCAGACTTTTGAGGTTTCATGTATTTGATATAATATTGATGTTCATTAATTCTTTTTTCCCCCACAGAACAGCCTGTCTGCCCAAAGTATGTTAGATTACATTCACAAGGTATCTGGTAAAAGCTAGCTAATGATAGAGATGACAGTTTGTCTTTTGTAGATGGCAACAGATGAGAAATTTTGTTGATAGGAAAATATGTGCAAATGAGATGATACTTCTTCAAAATTCTATCAATCAATTCAGAGCTGCCAGAAATATAAGGGATTGGAACCCTGTGGTCTGTTGAAGAATCCCGAGGTGTTGGAACATAGGAGTCAATTACTGCTGGATTTGATTAGGGTAGTAACCATTAAATTCCATTAATGTTTTGATAGTGAAAAGTTGTTGTTGTAAGCTTGAGGGAGAGGAGCATACTGTATGTGCTCTATTAATTAAAGACTTGATAACGCCAATTTTTTGAGAGGTGCAATGAGCAGACTTTTGATGAACGTTTACTGGCAGATACATTCATCAAAAGTCTTCTTATCTTTTGGAATTCCCATAATCCAATGACAATATCATAAAGGCTGAATTGTAAAAGGTCCAGAATGGAGCCCTGTGAAACCACATTTGTAACTTTCCTCATGACTGCTGCCCCCCCCCTCCTCCCCATGGCTGATATCTATTAGGCAGCTAATTTTCAATTCAATTTACCAGTCTGATATACAAACCCATAACTTGTAACTTAAATATCACCTTGTTATGTGACACCCTGTTAAATGCCTTACAAAATCCAGCAAATGACAGTACATATGGCTTTCTTGCATAAAAGGCAGCCAGATTACTGAAGCAAGAGTATCCATTATTAAATTCATACTGGCCTCAATAACATTACCCTCATCTGTCCAATTCTGTTTATGAGCTCTTATTAATTTCTATAAAATCTTAATCACAAAAAGAAATACACTGTTCAATATCTGAAGCCTCTATTCTACTACCACCCTTATGCACTGGCTCCATCTTACCCTTTCTACTCCTCAGGGACTTTTCAATTGCAAGACTCATTAACAGTCAGGTCAATGGTATGTCATTATTACATTTTCTTAAATTACATTGCAAAATCTGATCTAGTCCTATTGCTTTAATATCTAGAGTACTCAGTATTTGACATACACTTCTAATCATTCAACCCAACTCATCCCTCTAGGTATAAAACCTGTTTTACTAGGACATACTCCTCACAGCTTCATTCATTTGCTCTCCTCCCATGCTCTCTCTCTCTGTCCTCTCCTTGCTTCAGCACTCTCTCAACTTTCTCTCTTTCCATGGGTCTCCCATTCTCTCTCTTTCCTTCCTCTTGCTCCTTCATTCTCTAGATTTCTTTTCCATTCTCTCTCACTTCTATTCATGTTCTTTTACACTGTCTCAAACTAACCTTGTCTCAAGTCTCCTAATTTCATCATTCACTCTACTACTCAACTCAGTTTTGATGCTTCCTACTTTCTTTTTCAGCACCTCTGTTTCTCTTTCCAAGCATCTTACATTTACACAATATTCATCTCCACAAGCAATGCCATTTAAGCTCAAATCTTCCTCAGTCGCACTATCATTACCATTAACATTACCTCTTGCATATTTCCATAGTTGTGCTCTTTGTATCTCTCTGCCAGCACTCACTGATTTCATTCATTTAATGTACTATTTCTGCTGCTGCTGTTGTACTTACTGACATTTTCCAGCTGCAAAAATGGAGGAAAAACTGTTCCAAAGAATAAACAGTTCCAAAACAACTGTTCAACAGGTATGAAGCTGGATCATATATGGATGTTGTCTGTCTACTGCTCATAATTTTACAGATTTAGAAGACAGTGGAGAGATAATGGATCCCATGTTAGTGATCATAAAAATCCCTACAGGAAAAGCATAAAGCAAGAAAGAATCATTAATAAGTCAAATTGTCTATTCTGGACAGAATCAAAGACTTTCAGATATGCAGTCAAAGCATCAATCCAAATTCCTGTTTCTTTTCAGATAAGTGGATATGGAATTTATAAAGAATATATAGTTATTCAAGAAAGAATTAATATCTAGAGTGAAAAGTGAAGAGATCGAGCTTTTAGGAGATTGTGGCAGTTATTTATAGAGACATTCCATCATGACATGCAAAAGCAGATAGGAGAGAAAACTGACCATTCAAAAGCAGTATTATAGACAAGAAATGAATAGTTATGTTTATTTATGGCTGCCAGGAGTAACATATAAGGATATGAAATTATTGCATTGTTTAAGTTTATTTGCCTGAAAATAATTGGGATAAGTGAAATATGGCTGGCTGAGAATATTATCCTGTTGGGAACAGAAATGGAAGGCATGATGTTTTTTGTGAAAGGACAGGAAGTGCAAGAAGGAGGGGGGGGTCGCTGCTGATGACAGCAGGGGATTATGTCTGCACAAGGTTGAGATATGAGGAAAATAGTGGCAGTGGTTCTGAAAAAGGAAATTACATTATGAAAAATTATGGAGACAACTACCATGTTAGAGCAAAACTTTAGTTTAATATAAACCAAAATGAACACTCGACATTTCGACTTTCATATAAAGTTCATCAACTGGAGCACACATATATATACAAAGAAACAGGCTGCACTACAATCCACATGGTTTGCTAAAGTTACTGACCAACCATTACAACAATTATTGGCCTGACCTCTGGTAAGAAAAAAAAAACTTTACTACATCAAAGCTAGAGTCCTATTATTATCTATTAGGTTACAACATTAAATTGGGCTGGGGAGCAACATGTTTATATATATATATATATATATATATATATATATATGACTATTACTATTAACTCGGAGGTTGGATATATTCATTTTGATATAAACTGACTAAAAATCCAAGAATTATAACAAATTGAGATTTATTTGAAAATGCAACATGTTTCGTCGGGATTGACTTCATCAGGATTAAGAACATAGAAAGCTATTAAAAGACACTGAAAAAAACATTGAGACACTTCAAAGCTATACAATTATAAAGCTATAATATTCGACTGTAAATTACAGTTATTATGAACTTGAGCTATAGTCCGTGTTAAAGTTCTATTGTTGTACACTTGTGGGTGTGTGGAACCACGCGATCTCCAGTATCTGATAGTAGAGCTGAAAGAGTCAGGCAAATTATAGCTGAGATTATTGTTCATATGAAGAGGGTCCAAGGTGATTTCTTTTGACTTGACAATGCGCCGTTCTACCTCATCGTGGCAAATGTGTAGGTTTGAAGTTGTTATCCAATTTATTTCATGTTGGCAGCTTTCGTTGTTCGTGTTTATTGAAATTGTATATATATATATACACTATGTAAGTATACATCTAAATTTCAACCACTTGGTATGGAATAGTTCCAATAAAAGCTGAAAGTTGCTTAAAGTCCTAAAGTATGCTGGAAACTAAGTAGGCGAATATGTGCCATCCAAATTCTTGGAATTTTTATGGCACCATTATTGTTAAGATTAGGGTGGTTAATCAGAATTTCACAGGCTTCTTTAAATTTTCATTCATACCAGGTTTTTGTATGTAAAGAGCAGGTACTTTTCCAATCAATTTGGTGTAGGGTGTTGAGAGCGTGATCTGAGGGGACTGCTTCACCAAAATTGTTATATTTAATGTGTCTTTTGTGTTCTTTTTTATGTATAGGGATTGTCCATCCACTTTCATCAATATACGATAAGTTACAGGTGTAGTAGATGCAATAAACTCTAGGATGTGCCAATGGGAGGAGAGGATCCTAAGAGGAGTTGAATATGTTTTTAATTTTATAGGTCATTTAAAATTGGCATTAAGATTATAATGGTGTAGGATTCTATTGATATTGATTTTTTCTGATAACCCTTTAATGTATGGGATGGCTATGGTTTTACTGTAATCTATATTCTTTTTTGATGAAGTTTCATGGAGAACTTTATTAATAGTATTTTTGTTATAGCCATTATTTATAAATGTGTTGCTAATAATCTTTAATTCTTGTTTAAGAGCGTGTTGATTAGAGCAAATTATTATAGCTCTGTTTTTAAGGGTGATATGAGTTAGCATGTATATATTAGCCAGTATGCGTCGTTTTGTAGTAAACCGTGAAGGATAAACTGCCCGAGGAAAGACGTGTGACCAGTG
This sequence comes from Typopeltis vanoorti, assembly GCF_054136105.1. NCBI lineage: Eukaryota > Metazoa > Arthropoda > Arachnida > Uropygi > Thelyphonidae > Typopeltis > Typopeltis vanoorti. The sequence continues at coordinate 96,825,312 of NC_143561.1, read as the reverse complement.
TATCCAGGAATGGAAGCGAGTTCTGATTTTCAATTTCAATAGTAAATTTATGCGTTCATGTTGTTTGTTCAGGTGGCTAAGTAATGTGTTTAAAGTTTGTCGACCATGTGGCCAGATAACGTAAACATTGTCAATGTATCTAGGCCACACTGTAGGTTTTAGAGTAAAGGAATTAAGAGCACTTTACTCAAAAGTTAGTAATTGCTAACTTTATGGAGTAACTTTATATGGAGTAACTTTACTCCATATAAAAGTTAGCAATTGGGGGGGGAAGATAGTGGTGAGCCCATGGTTGTACCTTCTTTTTGTGGGTAAAATTTATTTTGCCACACGAAGTAACTGGAATGTAGTGTGTGGACAAAGAGGGCCGTAATGTCGGGCAGAAATTTGTTCTGTAAGAGAAGAATTATGACACTGTTAAAAAAACTGTGATTGGGACATTTGTGAAAAGGGCAGAAACATCAAAACTGACAAATAAATCATCTTTGCCGAGCGTTTTTAATTTTGTTAAATTATGTTTATAAAGTGTTGTGTGTTCTTTATATAGGAGGGGAAATGACCTACCAACTCCTTGAGTGTTGAGGCTAATTTCTTGGCCAGGTGATAATTAGGGCTATCTATTCCTTCAACTATCATCCAAAGTGGAACATTTTGTTTGTGTACTTTAGGAACACCATATATTCTGGGAGAACAGGAATAATGGGGTATAAGTTTTTTAACAGTGTCTGATGGCCAAGAAGTGATGGACTTAAGTAATTTCTCAGTTTTTTCTTTATTCTGTTAGTAGGATTATTATAATTTATAAACTGATAGGTGATTGTTGTAACGGCCAAGAAGTGACGAACTTAAGTAATTTCTCAGTTTTTTTCTTTATTCTGTTAGTTGGATTATAGTTTACAAGCTGATCGGTGCTTGTTGTAATGGTTGGTCAGTAACTTTAGCAAACCATGTAGATCGTAATGCAGCTTGTTTCTTTTTATATATGTGTATGCTCCAGATGATGACCTTGATATGAAGGTCAAAAACGTTGAGTTCATTTTGGTTTATATTAAACTAAAGTTTTGCTCTAACATGGTAGTTGTCTCCATAATTTTTCATAATGTATTCTTATCACCATGTAAGCATGACGGAAAGGAAACAGGAATTCAGCTTAGTGAGCAAGATGATCATAATCATTATGGGTAATTTTGTTTATGATAATAATGATAGGAATGAAGAAATAGCATTAGGGAATAAGGAGAATGAATTTCTTGTCTTAAGGGAAACTACCTTTGGCAATTATGTAATGGATGGTGCATGATGATTGAGAGTCTTAGATCTGATCACATCAGAAAATGTGATTATGGAGTCATCCTGTCAGTGAAAATGATCATGAGATCATCACCTGGGTTATGTGAGGACTTTTGTGAGAAAAGGATATATGTGGAATTATATGGCACTGATAATTAAGAAAACAAAGGGGACAAATGGGTTATGGAATGGAAGGAGTTGGGAGAAAAGGAGACTGATACTGCTTTGGCATTCATCAAGAGCTGGTATATGGATTTTTTGAAACTAAGGGTTAGTGTTGCTTCTGATATCAGAATTATTTAATAGTAGAGTATCTGAGTCTATTAAAAAGATGACAAGGCTAAATAAATCAGAAGTAAAATGGATGAATGAAGAGATTAAGCAAACAATCTGGAAAAATAAAGTTTTATGGAGGAATCATACAAGATGAAGGGTAATAACCATGGAAAAAGAAGACCAGGAACGGGACTAAGGACAGCAAAAATGTCATATTAGCAGAAATTAAGCCAATTAAGCCAAGAAAAATCTTAGAGTTCTTTGAATATGTAACAAGTAGAAGAAAAAATAATTATGGTAGGAGAATGTTATTAGATGGAAATGGTCAACTGTAACTGCAGGAGAGAATATAGTGACATATTCAATGAGCAATTCTTCAGGGTATTTCATCTTCATGAATGCAACATCTTGAGGAGTTAGAGTGTAGACTGTATGGTGGCAACCTTACAGTCTACACTCAAATATGAGGAATTAAGTAAACATGGATAGGCAATATATGAAGAATTAAGTAAACCTGAAATAAAGCAGCAACAGGACTCAACAAAATCACTGCACATCTTGAAGGAGTGGTCCAGAGAGTTAACAGCACCCGTGGCACCTGTTTAACATAAGTTTTGCAAAAGGGCAAGTTCCAAAGGAGTGGAAAGAGGATAAAATTGTTGCACCTCACAAAAGGAGATATATTACTCGCACTAGAAATTATAGGCCTACTGGTATGTCTGTAGTTGTGGTTAAGGTGTTAGAGAAGTTGGTGAGGGCCAGGATTCAGAATTGGATTAACAACAACAGCATTTTCTGTGAATGTAAGCATGGGTTTGTTAAAGGAAGGTCATGTTTTGACAATTTGCTTAGCACTACAAAAAGGTGACAAATTCACTGAATAAGAAAATGTACACACAGTGGTATACTTGGATTTTTTTTCAAAGGCCTTTTATAGAATACAAGACAAAAAAAAACTAGTAACTATATTGCAATAGATAGGCCTGATTAACTGACTAGTGTTTTGGACAAGTGATTGGCTATCAAACAGGTATTAGTAAATTATATATGGGGAGGGGGGTATCCCAAAAGAGGAAGGTCACTAACAATGTGCTGCAGGGGTCTGTTTTGGGATTATTATTATTTAACTTGTGTATATATTGGGACAAGCTTAATTGGAGATATGTAGCTGTCTGCAAATTATGAAAAGTTAGGAAGAACTCTGAGGAGTAGAGCAATTGGAGGTTATCTGAATAGACTGTGTGAGTGATACTACCAGTTTAATGTTAAAAGTGCAAGGCTCTGAAATTTGATAGGCAAGGACACGATGAAAAGTATTATTATTATTATTATTCCTGACACCTCCAAGGAGTCTGAAAACTCATCGCAGGAGGACACCTACAACTGTCTCAACCACTACACCGAACCTCTACTACGAATCATCTTCATCAACACATCTACCGCCCACCTCCACCACAACTAGTATTTTTTGTCTGTAAATTGCGTGTGTTCTGAAGGGCCGATTTGTCTGTATGTGGGATGAAAAACCCGAGTTTCTGGGAGAAAAAACCCTGCTACCTCCGTATGAGATTGGTTAACTCACCTTCTGTTGAAAATCGTCCAGATAAAGATTCCTCCCGTCGTAACGAGAATCGAACTTAGGCCTATTCCAATCGAAGGGTGCAATGTACCGTCGTTCTTCCAATTGCGTTACGGAGGTGCTTTAATTAATGTGGTAATTTTGAAGGAGGTAAAGAAGATGAGAGAGCCTTGAAGTTCAAGGATCAAAGCGCTAAAATTGTGAGATCATCATAATGGATTATGGCCATAATGAGGAAGACCTTAACATGTAGAAGCAAAGAGGCTATAGTTCCTGTGTGTAAGGCTTTGATCAAGCCACATATGAACTACTGCACACAGATTTGGTCATCTGCTTTTCAAAGTAGGTAAGTCAGTAGTTTTAAAAAATTCACTAAGTCAATACTGGGTTTCTAAATTGTGGGATATGAAGACAGATTAAGGAAATACAATTTGCAGAGCCTTGTGAATAGAAGGAAGAATATGATTAAGACATAAGTTGATGAGAAGTTATCAGATTAAGGAGGAGATTTTTCATAAAAGCAGAGGAAGGGCAGCAAAAGAGGTTATCCCTTTGAAGCTGTATGGAGCAGATTCTTTATATGGAGAATAGTTATGAGTAGAATGTTGCCTGAGAGTGTCAAGTGTAAAAAAAACCATGAATAGGTAGTTTAATGATCTTTTGATTTTGTGGAGGTCTGATGTTAATAATAATATAATGTAATCAACCTGTAAGGCTAATAAAACCTAATAAGATAAATTATTAATTAAAACTTTTAAAAAGAAAAGTGATCAAAAATACATACCTGAATATTTGTCCTTGGGTAGAAAATTTAAAATTTAGTTACTTGAAGGATCCCCCCCACTGCATTATTATTATTACTACTGAACTTATGAGGCTGAAAACAGTATATAACTGAAAATAACTTGGAAATGTACAGAACCAAAATAAGCATGAAGGGAATAATTTATATAGATTGGAAACATGAATACAATACAATAAAGTATTAAAGCTTGAAATAAAGTGAATACAAAAATATATGAATAAACTACAAAAAATGTGCAACGAACATCTCAGTAGAATCAATTTACATTGCTTACAAATTTCTTTATTCATTATTCATATACTTTTATGAAAGAGTATAAAAGAGCAAGAAAGGAAGAGTAAGAATACAGTCTTATTTGGTGATTCTATTAAGAGAGAATGTGCTGGATGAATGATTCAAGATGATATTGTTTTTCTTGCATTAAGATTAAGGATGTTAGTAATGCAGTTAAAATGCAAAGAGGAAAAGGGGAAAAAGTGAAAGAATTGACAGTTCTGGCAAGTATAAATTATTTGAAATGTGATAAATATGGAATGAGAGTGAATATTAAGGAGTTGGTCAAAGAAGCAAAAAAAAAAGAAGGGGGAGAGAGAGAAATTGTAATATGCAGTGACTGATGAATGAAATTTAACTATTGAAATACAATCCCACATGACAGACGGTTTGCATTTCAATAGTGAAATGCCTGAATAGTTAATTGTTCTTCAATGGAAGACTGGAAGTGCATAATCAGGTAAACTAGAGCAATTTGGAGAGATGCAGGTTGGCATGTGTATGTGTGCATGTGCTGGAACCCTTGAGGCAAGCACGTATCAGAAAGGAAATAATTAAAATATTCTGAATGTAGTTTTTCAGAATATTTTAAAATCTCAATGGAACAGTCATTAAACAATTCAAGGATAATTGTGAACCCAAGGGGATCTGCATTTCATATATATTAAACAGGATGCTTTATGAATAAGAGGGGGGGGGATTCTTGGCATCATTAGTTCAACTTGGCAAAAATTGCTGGTATTAGTGAGACTTGATTGATAGTGGATGATATAGGGATAAAATGTCAGTGGTATTATTTCAGGGATCAGGAGCTCACACTAGTGAGTACAGATATGGCAAACCCAATATACCTGAGCTAGATTAGATCTTAGTTTCTACAATATACACTTGGTATGTTATATCTGCAGACTGGTATTCTCCTATTTTTGTAATAGATTTCACGGTTTGATATGAACACAGATGATTAAAAAAATAACTATTTATTAACTTAAAAGCTAATATTTCGCTGGTATTATATCCAGCATCTTCAGAGCATACAACACAAAGTTTGTTACAAATGCAAAACAACCACAATCCGGTGTAACAGTAGGGCTAGTAAAAGTAATTGCAGCATGCAACACAAGACTAAAGTCCTAATATGGTGCCATCTAGGTTTAAAAAAAAAAAAAAAAAAAAAAAATTCAAAGTTTTGAAATAGTAGTCCAAATGACAGTCTTAGAAAGTTTGAAAAAATGAAATAAAATAAAAGCAATAAATATTAATTTGGTCTTAAGATGACTGTCTCCCAAATCTTTGGTAGATTTGTACAGCCATACTTGTTAAGGTTTGGAGTATGTTTTAAGACTTCTGTTGATTCCAGGAACCTCTCTGACTTGTAGAAGCTTCTGTGCATTACTTTTGTTTCTTTCCAATTGATCCTGTGTGCAGGGGTATCCAAAGCATGGTCTGCCAGACCCGACTTGCCATAGCGAAAGTGTCGGATATATTTTTTGTGTTCACTGAGGCGGATGTCCACAGTTCTTCCTGTCTGTCCGTAGGGCTTGATGGCAAGAACAGGGCACTTCATAGACTCCTGGATGTGATAAAGGAGTGCATTTGTCCTTAGGTGAACGGATGAGAGTTGCTAATTTTACATAAGGTTTAAATAGTGTGCGTAGTTTGTGTTTGTTAAGCACCCTAGATATCTTTTCAGATGTGCCTTTAATGTATGGGATGGTGATAGTTTTGTTGTAGTCTTCTGTGGTAGATAGAGGGGATTTCTGGGTAGCATTTAGTATGTCTATTTTATGGGGATTATAACCATTGGTTAAGAAGGTGTGTCATAGGTGAGAAAGTTCAGCAGTGAGAGCAATGTCATTGGAACAGATTGCTCTAGCTCTATGGGTTAGTGTTTTTAAGATACCATATTGTTGAGAAGGGTGATGGTGTGATTGTTTGTGTAAGTATCTCCCTGTATGTGTGGGTTTTCTATAAACCGAAAATGATAAGGAACCTTCTGGAAGACTTGTGATCAGTGTGTCCAGGAAGGGTAGGCAGTCATTGGCTTCTAGTTCCATTGTAAAGTGAATTTTAGGGTGCTGGCTATTTAGATGCACTAAAAATGTATTCAATGTGTCTGGGCCATGTGGCCAAACAGCAAACACATCATCAACATAGCGTAGCAGGAGACTAGGTTTGAGAGTGGCTGTGTTGATAGCTAATTTTTCCAGATGTTCTATGTAGAAATTGGCTAAGTGGGAGGGGGGGGGGAGATAGGGGCAAACCCATAGTTGTCCCATCTAATTGTTTGTATATTTTCCCTTTCCAAGTAAAATAACCTGCCTGTACTCTGAATTTAAATAGCTGAAATATATCTGGGAGAAATTGTGAATTTAGTAAGTTAAGTGTTTCAATCAGTGGTACATTAGTGAATGATGAGGTGATATCAAAACTCACCATTAGGTCTAAACTATTTAGGGTGTGGTTTTCTAAAATACTTTTTACGTGGGTAGAATTTTTAACAAAAGAGGAAGAATTGTTTGTGTAAGTGGTTAGTAATTTGGCTAAATGTTTAGCTAGTTTATATGTAGGACTGTTTATACTATCTACAATAGGACACAAAGGTGTATCTTGTTTGTGTATTTTGGGAGCACCATATATTCTGGGTGTTATAACGTGCAAGGGTTTGAGTTTTTTGACAATTTCTTTTGGCCAGGACAGAGTGACACTTTCCTCTCAAACTGTAGTTTCCACTACCTACTAAAAGAGGCAAGCCTCACCACTAGGATACCTATCATCATGCTACTAACTTGACATAGGGAAACACATATTACTTTTGAGTCTCAAAAAAATTTAAACTGGACAGAAAATGTGGGAAAAGACCGCAAATTGGAAAAGGTAAACAAACTTAGTGTAGCTAGTGCTGTGAGTGAACGCAGAGGAACATTTGAGCTGAGATAAAAAAAGTGTCTTTAATTAGTGTATCTTTTTATCACAAATTGGGGCTGCATTTCTTTCAGTTTGGATACAAGTGTCCTTCAGTAGTGTTGTTGTTGGAATTTTTTGTTGTTTATATTGTGTTTTGCTACTTGTTTGTTCATACTGCTTCTGAAAGTAGCATCCATAAAAAAATGTACGTCTGGAGCACAGAAGGCTTCTGTATGAAGATTTACCTCTGCTTTGGATTTTTTGCAGTGGATGTATTGCGAAAATTGCTATATGTATGCACTGAAAAATGTGAAAGATTTGTGGACTGTGGGTAAATGAGAAGGATAGCATTAACGTATATGAAAAGTGTCTTGATAGATTAGAGTGATTAGAAATGGGAGCAAGTGTTGAGATTGTAGTAGAAGAGCTTAGGCAAGAGTTAGTAAAAAATAAAAAGCAAAATGAAATATCTGGAAGAGGATATTAAACAACTAAAGAAGAGATAAGATTGAGAAGGAGGAAGTTAGTATTACAACGAGTCAAAGGATAGTCGTATATCATTGAGGACTCAATCATTAGAGGTGTAAAGACTAATAAAGTGCACAAAATATGCTTTCATTGGTGGAACAATGAAGCAAATAACTCATTGCAGAAAAGGAAAGACCCAGCATCAAAATTAATGGTAGTTGTCGGCACAAATGACTTAGCTGGGGAAAAAAAAAGGATGTTGATAGAGACTTGAAGTGTTGGGGCAGCTAAAGAATAGTATTGTTGGAAAAGTAGTATGCATGTTGCCCAGATATGACAACAGTAAATTGAAAACAGTTAAAATGTCTGAAAACCAGAAAACTTTCTCGTTTTCAGACATTTTAGGATTCCTTGTAAAAAAACTTGCAGGCTAAGAGACATGCTTCTGTTGTAACAATAAACTTGCCTCCTACTAAAATGGTAGTTGAGCTGTTTGATCCCTCATTAAATTTATTGGGCACAACTTCTTCATTTCCATCTCTCTCTCTCACATTCATGGTAACATCACCTAAAGATAACATGTGGAGTAAATCTGTGGAGTGAATTTGAAGTAAAGTTGGAATGGTTTAAAGTTAATGGATTGCATTTGAATCAGTTTGGTGTTGGGCATTTAAAAAGGCTATTGTTTTCTAAGAAGGCACAGAGTCAAGAAGTTACTGTAGTAAATGATATAAGGAAACACATATTACTCCTTATAAGTCTACTTGTGAAGCAGGATAGCAGAACTAAACAGATTGTAAGAGGAGGATATGAGGTTGAAGATGTGAAGACGTATTCCATCACCTTGTGCTGTTGCACAAGGTGATGGAATCCACCCTTAGATGAACCCAATTACTTCTTCACTTCCATCTCGTGACTAATCTTCACACTCCTGCCCATCACTCTAGAAATGTAAACTGATCTATACCATATTACGTTATTTTCTATCCTCACTTTAGAACTTTCTGGTTTTCAGGCATTTTAGGATTACTTGTAAAAAACTTGCAGGCTAAGAGACATGCTTCTGTTGTAACAATAAACTTGCCTCCTACTTAAATGGTAGTTGAGCAGTTTGATCCCTCACTAAATTTATTGGGCACAACTTCTTCACTTCCATCTCTCTCTCTCACATCCATGGCAACATCACCTCAAGATAACCTCCAACTCTAGTACAGATGATCAATGAAAATTCCTCCAGCTCTAACACAAAAAGTCACCAATGATCCTTTGCTCTTTTGCCATAAAGACATCAAAACTGATAGTGTGATCTTGCATAGATTCTGGCACACTGCCCTAATCTATCTCTCAGTATTAATAACAGAAATTATCATGAAAAGTGCTACTGTCACCCCCCCCCAGGCATGATTGTCCTTGTTCGTAAAGTCTTCACTAATAGTATCTCTAATAATGCTGACTTGAGCTAATGAAATTGACTTGTAAATAATTAACTTTAGTCAGTCAATTTTTTATTTGCATTCCAGTTGCTATGTAGTTTTTTTGGTTTCAGTAACTTCAATACTCTAGATACGAATGTCTCCTCATCCAGATGATGCATATATCTCCAATTATGCTAAAAATTTGTCCTCCAGAATTAACACCCATTCTATATACAAGCTCATACTCATATGGAATCTACCTAACAGTATGGAAGCAAGCATTTATTCAACCTGTTCATACAAAAATGGAGATTAAAGTTTGCTATCAAACTATCATCCCATTTCCTCATCTCAATATTTTCCAAAATAATGGAGAAAGTCATTAATAGCCAACTGCTTCACTACCTGGAGACACACACACCAATTAATTAACGGTAACTGCTATGAATTCTTCAACAATAGATCTCCTAGCCAACTTTTATGATGGCCCACACATGAAAGGATCATGAGACCAATAACACTACAGTGTGTGGGCAAGTGATTGAGAAAATGTAGCCTATTGATGTGTTTCTTAAAGAGTGGGAGGTTGTATTCAGTGAGAAAAACAGTATAGTGGAGATTGTTCCAAAGAATAGAGGTGGACAGAATGAAGGAAGAGTTCGGTGTGTTTGGGACTGTAGGCACATGGACATTGGTCAGTGGCTGCTCTAATTCTTAGATGGTTAGAAGAAAGAAAGAAACCTTATCTACCTTAGGGTACAAGCACAGAAAAGGTAAAAGAAATTCATGTGATCACTCCTGGTATTTCCAAACCATCATCTTATGGTAACCCTTCTGCTCTTTGCAATTGGATTGTTACTTTTCTCTCAGGTGTTTTACTAGGTATCACAGTGGTTTCTTCTGGTCAAATCTGTTCTGTCGATTCTGGAGCATACGAGGGCTCTGCTTTCACTCACACTGTTTTTTCCTATACTTTAATGATGACCTTCATTCCTTCTCATAATCCTCACATTACTAACTATTATAATAAAGAAATTAACTCACGTAAATTATTCTTTATTCATAGAATTTTCACCTGAGTATCACAGCCATCATCAGTACAGGTATAAGGCTAATTAAACAATAACTGTTATATTCACAAAGCGCCACCTAAGTAGTTAAGGTTCAATTTCCTAAATTTATTTAATTATTATTTTTTTAAATTATTTATAATTATTTAGTTATTTAATTATTAAATAAATTATTTAATTATTCAATTATAATAATTAAAAAAAAATTTTTTTTATAAATATGTGTTACAATTATATGTTAGGAAAGATTTGCTGCTTTATAAAGTACTATCTCCCACAAGGGGGAAAGATGTAGACCATCAGATCTGTTTAGGTTAGGGGAGTGAAGTAATGTTTCACATGTTTCTTTATATAGCCGTTCCATTAGGAACCGACTTTTGTCTTGTTCCACTTAACTCTATATCTGGTGTTGATGGCATGTTCTGCAATTCCAGACTGTTCGGGTTCCAGTTACTGGATGTACGACTGGTGTTCTTCTAACCGAAACAAGCAGATTATCATATTTGTCTGAAATATGATAATCCACATGAGCAGGGAATCTGATAGACACCTGGATAACTGAGATGTGGGAGCTTGTCCTTTGGAGACATTAGGAATGTGGAGATTTTTCTGATGGGTCGAAAAGCCACACAGATATTTAGTGGTTTTAGCACTTTAGCTATGCGTTCACTAATCCCGTGTACATAGGGGATAGGTATACATGTAGGTTCTTCTGTACTTGAAGAGGATGCTGGAGCATGACTACTTAAAGCTCTTTTTATGAAGGACTTCTTATAGCCATTGGATATGAAGGAAGAATTAATATACTGTAATTCTTTTTGTAAAAGTTCTGAAGAACAAAAGGAGTTGGCTCTATGAACTAGTGTTTTTACAGTACCTGCCTTTTGGCTGGGATGGTGATGTGATTCAGCATGGACGTACTGGCCTGTATGAGTCTCTTTCCTATAGACAACCATCTGGTTGGCAAAGAATCAAGAGGTCCAGAAAGGCTAACTGCTTATTTACTTCTACTTCTAGGGTGAACTGGATCCTTGGATGAAGTGCATTAATTTTTGAGAGAAAATGTTGTTCTTCTGAGGTGCCCTTCCATATGGCAAAAATTTTTTTTTTAAATAATGAAACCTGTGGTGCGATCATAATTAAAAGAAACACACGTATTAACCACAGTGAAAATTATTTAATTGTAAATATTTCATCCTAAGTATCTTAGGACATCATCAGTACAGTAGTTTTAAACAATAATAGGAATAACATACAGTTAGGGCGCATGATTACAATAGAATCTCATTAAATGTGTATAACGTGCTACAGTAGTAAAAAAAACAACAAAAAAAAAAATTAATTATTTAACACAATTTTGTATGACAATTTCCCATACTTTAGGAATAGTAAGAACGTCGTTGCGGTTTAAGTTTGGTCTGTGTAGTAGGGCTTCAGAACTTTCTTTGTATAAACGTTTATGTTTATATAAAGATCTATGTAAAAGTTTAGACTTTTCCCAATGGATCCTATGGTTTGGATTTTCAATTCTGTGTTGAGAGAGGCCAGATTTCTGCGGTTTAAAAAGACGAATGTGGTCTCTATTATTGTTTAAAACTACTGTACTGATGATGTCCTAAGATACTTGGAATGAAATATTTACAATTAAATAATTTTCACTGTGGTTAATACGTGTGTTTCTTTTAATATGGCAAAAATGTCGTCCACATATCTGAACCAAATGTTAGGTCTGGGTGTAATGTTGTCAAAGATACACTGTTCAAAATGCTCCATGAAGTAGTTGGCAATAGCAGAAGATATTGGATTATCCATTGCTGTCCCTTCGATTTGTTGGTATAACTGGTTTTTGAAGGAAAAATAACTGGACTATATTACAAATTCAAATAATTTGACAATGTCTGGAGGAAATTCTTGGTGTAGTAATTCTATGCTGTCCGCCAACGGAACATTTGTAAATAGCAAAACAATATCTAGACTAATCATAATCTCCGAATCGTCTAGATGCAGATCGGAAATTTTATTTCTGAAGTCCACAGAATTTTTTATATATGTAGCAGTTCTAGTTGAAGAAGTGAGTAAATTTGACAGAAATTTTGATATTTTGTAAGTGGGACAACCTATACAGTCTACAACCAGTCTTAATGGAATTCTGCTTATGTACTTTTGGAAGACTATATAATCTCGGTGGGTGCCCGAAGGAGATCTTTAGTGTTTTCTTTTTATCTTCATCCCATATCGATATTTTTTCTATAAGGGCATTAAGCATTTTTATTTGACTACCGGTAGGATTTAGAAAACACTAAAGACCTCCTTCGGGTACCCACTGAGATTATATGGTCTTCCAAAAGTACATAAGCCAGGAATTCCATTAAGACCGGTTATAGACTGTATAGGTTGTCCCACTTACAAAATATCTGTCAAATTTACTCACTTCTTCAACTAGAAGAACTGCTACATATATAAAAAAATTCTGTGGACTTCAGAAATAAAATTTCCGATCCATCTAAACAATTTGAAGATTATGATTAGTCTAGATGTTGTTTCGCTATTTACAAATGTTCCATTGGCGGACAGCATAGAATTACTACACCAAGAATTTCCTCCAGACATTGTCAAATTATTTGAATTTGTAATAAAGTCCGGTTATTTTTCCTTCAAAAACCAGTTATACCAACAAACCGAAGAGACAGCAATGGGTAATCCAATATCTCCTGCTATTGCCAACTACTTCATGGAGCATTTCGAACAGCGTATCTTTGACAACATTACACCCAGACCTAACATTTGGTTCAGATATATGGACGACATTTTTGCCATATGGAAGGGCACCTCAGAAGAACTACAACAGTTTCTCTCAAAAATTAATGCATTTCATCCAAGGATCCAGTTCACCCTAGAAGTAGAAGTAAATAAGCAGTTAGCCTTTCTGGACCTCTTGATTCTTTGCCAACCAGATGGTTATCTACAATTCACAGTCTATAGGAAAGAGACTCATACAGGCCAGTACATCCATGCTGAATCACATCACCATCCCAGCCAAAAGGCAGGTACTGTAAAAACACTAGTTCATAGAGCCAACTCCTTTTGTTCTTCAGAACTTTTACAAAAAGAATTGCAGTATATTAATTCTTCCTTCATATCCAATGGCTATAAGAAGTCCTTCATAAAAAGAGCTTTAAGTAGTTGTGCTCCAGCATCCTCTGCAAGTACAGAAGAACCTACACGTATACCTATCTCCTATGTACACGGGGTTAGTGAACGCATAGCTAAGGTGCTAAAACCACTAAATATCTGTGTGGCTTTTCGACCCATCAGAAAAATCTCCACATTCCTAATGTCTCCAAAGGACAAGCTCCCACATCTCAGTTATCCAGGTGTCTATCAGATTCCCTGCTCGTGTGGATTATCATATTTCGGACAAACAGGAAGATCTGCTCGGGTCCAGTTAGAAGAACACCAGTCGTACATCCAGTAACTTGAACCCGAACAGTCTGGAATTGCAGAACATGCCATCAACACCAGACATAGAGTTAAGTGGAACATGACAAAAGTCATTCACAAAAGTCGGTTCCTAATGGAACAGCTATACAAAGAAACATGTGAAACATTACTTCACTCCCCTAACCTAAACAGATCCGATGGTCTACGTCTTTCCCCCTTGTGGGAGATAGTACTTTATAAAGCAGCAAATCTTTCCTAACATATAATTGTATACACATATATATATTTATAAAAAAAATTTTTAAAATAATTATAATTTAATAATTAAAGAACTAAATAATTAAATTTAAATAATTAAAAAAATTAATTAATAATAATAATAATTAAATAAATTTAGGAAATTTAACCTTAGCTACTTAGGTGGCACTTTGTGAATATAACAGTTATTGTTTAATTAGCCTTGTAGCTGTACTGATGATGCCTGTGATACTCAGGTGAAAATTCTATGAATAAAGAATAATTTACGTGAGTTAATTCCGTTATTATAATAGTTAGTAATATGTCTACTCACGGTATTTCCTTACTGAAACTAATAATCCTCAAATCTTATCCATAGTTTTGATGTTATAGCACACACTCCAATCTTAATCCAAGAAACTTTGTAGCATCAAATGATTCAAGCTTCTAGATCTTTCATAACCAGATCTTAAATACTGATCTCCTCACCATTCTCAAGTGGGGGTGAACAAAATCTAGTGGATTTTGATGCTACCAAAACATAATCCTGGAAGAAAAATCCTACTTTACTCTGACTGATTTTTGATAATATTTCGATGTCAGTCAAAATTTGTCTCCCTAGGTTGACTTTCTTATCTGCCAATTACAAATTTAGTGAATCAGGTTCTCTCTTACTTAGTATATCACTCCAGAAGCAGCCAACTACAAACATGGGAGATGAGGAGCGATCCACCCCGTGAAAGTAATGGCTATGGGATAAACCTATCTAGCGACATACTCACTAACTGTGAACTTTCACTACTTAATAAAGGTATAAATTTCACAGTAGCACCAAGAACTGTTAATAAACTGGATGTCATATACCATATTAAAAGACGTATTAAATTTCTTCCAAGTAACATCTGATAAAACTCATTTAGAAACATGTAATATGTTGAATAATACAAAAGCAATATGTAGCAATCTCACCAAAAAAAGAACTAGCAGCCATCAAGTCATTAAATGCCAATAAGGATGTCATTATAACAAAGGTAATACTACAGTCATCTTAAACAGATCTGCTTACCTTCATCAAATGAATCAATTAGCCTCTAATAACAGCACTTATCAACTTGTGAACTATAATCCAACTAACAGGATTAAGAAGAACACTATTAAATTACTTAGGTCTGTCACTTCTTGGAAATGGGACACTGTTAAAAATACTGCTACCACATTATGCTTGCACTCCCAGAATTTATGGAGTTCAGAAACATAATGTTCTGCTTTGGCCGATATTTGAAGGTACAGATAGCCCTAATTATTAGCTAGCCAAGAAATTAGCATCAACACTCAAGGAGCTGGTAGGTCATTCCTTCTCTATATGAAGAACATACAACACTCCATAAGCAAAATTAAAACATGATACTCAACAAAAACGATTCATTAGTCAGTTATGATGTTTCTGCCCTTTTCAAAAATGTCCCAATCAGTGACACAATTCTTCTCTTACAGAAGAAATTTCTTCCCGATGTTACAGCTCTCTCTTTGCCCACATACTACGTTATAATTACTTCATGTTGCAAAATAATTTTTACCTACAAAAAAGGCACAGCTATGGGCTCACCACTATCCTCCAACTCCAAATTCTAACTTTTATATGGAAGCTTTTGAACAACGTACTCTAGATTCCTTTACTTTGAAACCTACAATTTGGCTTTAATACATTGATGACATTTTTGTTACTTGGCCACACAGATGCTATGCTTTAACACCTTCCTCAACTACCTGAACAAACAACATGAGAGTATACAATTTAACACTGAAATTGAAAATCAAAACTCACTTCCTTTCCTGGATACACCAATCACAACCTTTCATTGTCTACCACAAGCTTACACATACCATACAATATATATACATGCTGTCTTACCACCACCCTTCACAAATACTTGGAGTCATTAACACCCTCAAAAATAACAATGGGGCTCTAATGAACAAGCTCTTAAGCAAGCAAGAATTACAGATTATTAGCAATACATTTATAAACAATGGCTATAACCAAAATACCATCAATAAAATTCTTCATAAAACTTCTCCCTGAATGAAGCATGACATATTAAGCAAAATATATTGGAGTAATAAATTCTATTTAGTTTTCTCTTATATGTGTGATGCTGCTATTTAAAAACACTATACTATTAAAGGGTTATCAGATAAAATAAATAGAATTCTACACCATTACAATCCTAATGTTACTTTTAATGCCACCTATAAAATTAGAAATGTAGTCAACTCCTTCAAGGATCACCCCCCCCCCAGCCTGACTTGGGATATATCGAATCCACTGAGACTGTAACTTACAAGAGGGTGATCTGAAAAGTTCATGGCCACGACCATAGATGGCAACACTATTGGCATGATTTTTTTTTTTTTTTCTAAATTGGTACATCTGTCATAAGCATCCATGTGAAATTGCAAGTCATTCTATCAAGTAAATTGTTTTATACAGCTGTCTGAAGAAAACATTTTATCTTTGAAATAGATAAAATTGAGTGTCGTGCAGTTATAAAATTCTTTGTAAAAGGAGGTTTAACACCAAAAGAAATTCATTCAAAGTTCATTAAAGTATATGGGCACTCTTCTTTCTTTTTGACAATTAAGAAATGGGCTGCCAACTTTAAACGTGGCCGTACCAGCCTTGAATATGATCCACGTGAAGGATGTCCAAAAAGTGTAACAACACCAGAAATCATTGATCAAGTGCACAATATGGTATTAGATGACCGGTGAGTCAAAGTGCGTGAAATTGCTCAGACTACAGGCATTTCAAAAGAACGTAAAATATATTTTGCATGAAGAATTGCATATGAAAAAGCTTTGTGCAAGATGGGTGCTGCACTTGCTCACAGCAGAACAAAAATGCACTCACATGAAAATCTCTGAAAATTGCTTGGAGCATTTTAACAAGAATAAAACTGATTT
Source organism: Typopeltis vanoorti (assembly GCF_054136105.1). NCBI lineage: Eukaryota > Metazoa > Arthropoda > Arachnida > Uropygi > Thelyphonidae > Typopeltis > Typopeltis vanoorti. The sequence goes on along the minus strand of NC_143561.1, from coordinate 96,808,587 downwards.
TGTGCATCGATTTATTACTATGGATGAGACTTGGATTCACCATTACACAACAGAATCCAAACAGCGGTCAAAACAGTGGAACAGAAGTCAGTTGTTCAGCGCCAACGAAGACAAAGTCTGTTCCATCAGCAGGAAAGGTCATGGTATCGGTGTTTTGGGATGCTAAAGGCATTTTGTTTATTAATTATCTTGAAATGGGTAAAACAATAACTGGAGAATATTATTCTGGTCTTTTAACCAGGCTAGACAAAAAAATTTGTGAGAAAAGACCAGGTTTGCAGAAGAAAAAAAATCACCTTTCATCAGGACAATGCACCCGACCACAAAGGTGTTTTTGGCAATGGGAAAATTAAGGGATCTGCACTATGAATTGTTGGAATATCCACCTTATTCCCCAGATTTGGCTCCCTCTGACTTCTATTTCTTCTCAAAACTAAAACTCTTCCCTGCTGGTAAACGTTTTTTTTTTTTCGAATCAAGCGATTGCAAGAGTATTTTGCAGACCTTACTGAGAACCCACTACATGGATGGGATAATGGCACTGGAGCATTGCTGGAATAAATGTATTAGTCTTAAGGGAGATCATGTTGAAAAATAAAAATAATTTTGAAATTATAAATTTGTTTTTTCGTCAGGTCAAGAACTTTTCAGACCATCCTCGCATATCAGTACAACTGGAAGCACAATTCCAATCCATTAAAAGAAAAAACACAAATGACACATTAAATTTAATAGTTTTAGCAAAGCAGGCCTCTCAGATCATGTCTTTAATACTCTATATGAAATTGATTGAAGAGATACCTGTTCCTTATATCATACAAACATATGGTATGAACACAAATTTAAGGAAGCCTGTGAAATTTTGATCATCCATCCTTATTTAAATAATAATGGTGGCATAAAAATCCCAAGCATTTGGATGGTATATGTTCAAGCTCACATAACTTCTTTCAAGTTCTCCAACAAACCCTTAATTCAGAATTCTAAGCAATGATTTCAATCCTTATTGGCTACCATCACTACCGTTTTTTGTTCTAATTTATCTGTGAATAATTATGTGAGAGCATGTTTCTCTCTAACTTAATATATCTCTTAATGATCTGTAATCAAATAAATAATTTGATGTACTAAGGTTTCTATTTTTGCACCAGTGGTCAGGCCAGTAGTGTTAATGGGTGACTAAATAACACTACACTAATTTAGCATGTTTCTTTATATATGCACGCGCACGTGTGTGTACTCCAGATGATGAACTTGACACGAAAATTTATAAGTCAAATGATTATTTTGGTTTATATTAAACTGAAGTTTTACTATAACATAGTTGTTGTTTCCATAATTTTTAAAATGGATTATTGTAGCTTGTTAAAACTGTACCACAGAAAAACTTCTCTGACAGTTGCTTTTTATGTTTCACACTTTTCAAAGTCCACATCTCTACACAGACTTTAGTAGTAGGACGGTTATACTAACAAAATCGTTGTTTAGCTTGTTCTAGTAATATAGACAACACAGACTATAGTAAACATTATTCAAGTGAAGTCACTTGTTGTACTGTCATATCACACAGCATTAGTGTTATTCTAAAGGAAATTCACTCTAACAAATTTTGTAACATAGTCTCTATGAGTTTACTACAATGAGAGTATATAAGTATATATTATTGACTATATTGTTATTAACAGTCCTCTGATGGAATCAAAAAACTCACTGTGCAGGAGGTTCATCCTAAATGCTACAGTGCTTGCTGTTATAGCATACCTTAAACTCATTCAGTCATCATCCTTTGGCATTGTATTTAAATCACTTAATCATCATGCCTTTATGCAGTTTTGAAAAACAACCTCTTACTCCAGCTTTTGAAAAATTATTTAATTATCTGTCTGGTAGTTCCATCTAGCAATGTATTTTTTTTTTTTTAACATTAACCCCACCCATGCATGCACAGAAATTAAAAAAACTATAACACACTCTTGAAGAGCTGAAAGTATATTCATTGGAGAAAATAGTACTAGTATCAGAAAGGTTGGTCCAAACAATGGTAGTAGACTAAATGAAAGAGTAAGAAGTTAATGTAGTGAGTTTGGAGCTAAACTGTATATGGAAGAAAGTGGAGGAGAAATGGCAATGGTTAGTTCATTGAAACAACATCCTTTTAAATGCATAATATAGAACCAAGGCTCTTGTATGAAAGTGATCGAAGAAAGTTTGTGAGGGAGGGAGGGAGTAATCTATTAAGCAGATTGTCCTCTTCTGCTAGATAACACTAAACATTCTTTTAGAGGATTTGGGATTTAGAAAGTGTTATAAGTTGTCTAGGCACGAAGTAGGGTTTTGAATGGAAGACGACACTAAATTTTTTTTGGAGTCTATGGAGGTGTGTGCGTATTTGCCACAATATGCAAGCAAAAGTTACCCCAAGGAAACATCTTGACTGGAGATTAGAATATTATCAAAAGTAAGTCAGAGTAAAGTAGGATTTTTCTTCCAGGAAATAACATAGGATTATGTTTTGGTAGCATTAAAATCCACTAGATTTTGTTCACCCCACTTCAGAATAGCGAGGAGATCAGTGTTTAAGACCTGGTTTTGAAAGATCTAGAAGCTTGAATCATTTGATGCTACAGAGTTTCTTGAATGAAGATTGGAGTGTACTACATCAAAAACTATTATTCATTCTTTTTTTAGCCAATCTTATTTTATCTCATCACATTTTACTATAAAACTGTCGGAATTTCCATAATTTTTAACTATGAAAGAAAGGAAGCTATAGTAATCATTTTTTCATGATTTGTTATGGATTGATGCATCTCTGTGAACAGCTTATGGATATGTTAACATTATTGGGAATTGAGAACTACTAATAAGCAGCTTTGAATACCATATGGTGTAATTCTGTTTCAGTTAAAAATATATGTTGAGTCTGAAGAGAAGTCAATGTTTTATTTATTGCCTAAACAGAGAGCAGTAAATATCAATTAGGTTATTTAATTAGCAATGTTAATCAGCAATTTAACTATCAATTAAATCAATAATAGTCAAGAGGAAGACATTATTCTCACATGCACTTAGATTTCACATTGCAGTAGAACTGAACTATCAGGGGCCTGGCAAGGTTTTGTGCTGTTCTGACAATAACATAATGTGATAATGAAAAGAGCAGGTTACAGGAGAAGACTAGTAGGACATTTGCTTCAAGCTCCAAATTAAAAAAAAAAAAATTTAAAAAAGGGGTTGATTCATAAAGCATTTAATTTAAAAAAAATACAGGATTATTTGTACCCCTGGTGTCAGAAAGTTTAACACTCAGAGTGTCTCCTTGATGACAGTATTATTACATGTTCCATTTAGAAACAATGAAACAGAATAACAAAACAGGATTAATCTCTGAGCAACCTTAAATTCTGAACAGTAAGCAATCAATTTCCTATACATAAATTAAATTCCTATGAAATTGTAGCAAACCGCATTAAACAGTAAAATAGATTTTTCTGCACAATAAATGCACATTTTTAAGCTTCAAAATATTAAAAATTGCTGTCACTTATATATTGAGGTATATATGCCAAACACAAAACAGAAATGAAAAAGAATGCATCAAATATAGTATTCAATAATGTAATGCATACCTTAGCTGGATCTGTGTAGTTAGGAAGCGGAGGAGAGACAATTTCTGGAGGAAAGTTAACATTGGGACAAAAAACAAAAGGCTTAAATAGGGAAAATTCTGGATCTGGTGTGCCTGTAAACCAGTGGCAAGAAGGAATATCCAATTGTGGAGATGTCAGTACCGACACCTGAAAATACATTAATAAGTGAATTCCTTAATTTTATTCAGTTAGCCATGAGTAATTCTTTTGTGTTTTTTTAGTAAAACCTCAATTAAATAACTGAAAAGTAGTTAACATTTACTATTAAAAATGTAGACAAAACAGATTACTACATAAAACTTTGTGTTATGTGCAGGCCTTACAGCTAATTTCATTAGAGCAGCAGTTGCCAAAGATTTTGCCATCACACCTCCCTTTAGTGTAATCTTAATGTACACACCTCCCGTAAAAATCCAAACACTAAAATTAACAATGAAAACAACAATGAACTTTATTTTTAATAAAGATATAAAATATAAACAATTATAAAATATTATAGAATTCTTTGTAACCGCTTTACTGAGATGGATGTTGCTGCTTTTGATCAGTTAAAATAGAAAATTGAGGAACAGACTTTGACAGTGCTAGTGTTAAAGTTTGTGATTAATAGAGTTCCTAAAAGGAATTTAAATTTTGTCACAATTTAACAAGTAGGAACCTTTAATAAAAAAAGAAAAATATACTTGCATCTAAGTGTGAAATACAACTGAGAGTATTTGTTAACTCACATAAGAAAATTTGTTGTAATATAATGAAAATAAGATAATTAACTTACAGAATATTGGTCATAAGAATTTTGCATGTAAAGTCTTGTTGTTAAACAATTGAAACAAGGGATTATAGGTTTATGTCAATTATTAGAAAATTTTGGTAAGCTGATAAAGTTTAGTGAATGTGACTCATAGGGTTAGCAAGAACCAAGGTAAGGTCCAAGGTCAAGGTTCCAGATTTTAGATGTCGCCATGAGTCAGTCACGTGCACACGGCGTCGCCATGAGTCAGTCACGTGCACACGGCCTGCAGGAATTTTTGGCAGAAAAATGCCACCCTAACTGGTCACAGGAAGCGTATCCAGACATCGGGTTGCAGAAGGTGCCAGTAGAGTCATGGTATAAAAGGATTAGGAACCCCCCCTCCCACAAGGCTCTCTCTTGGTTCTCTAGTCTTCGTATGGGTGGTCTTATGTGGTTTTCCTGAGTGATGGTCAGGAGTTCTCTCCTTCCGCCACGACAAGGAACAAAGTAAGGGAGATTTCGGTTCCAATTCCCTATTATAGAAAGGAGGGATGCCGTACAGCTGAGAAGAAAGGTAACTACTGCATGTTATATCAACTGTGTTCTTGACGAAAAAAAGAAAATCTGTGGAGAAGTAGGTGCCCGCGTAGTGAATCTCACGACCACAGAATTGCAGATCCATTGCATTTCCTTGGAAGAAGCTTGATGTGCTGAAGATATGAAGGCCCACCATAATCCGAGAAATCTCAGATATGGTCCACTACAGAAGAATTCGTCCTCGGAAATTACAGACGAGTAAGAGCAGAGACTAGCATAGAAGATCTTTATCAAACGGTATCGCAAAATCTTACATTATTTCAAATCTTATGTAGCTGTGATTGTAGTTCAATTACCGATCTATTGAAAGACTTGAATGAGAGTTGAACTAGTACTTTAGCGCATTTAAGAATAGAAAGAGAATAAGCTTGTCAGTGTTAATAGATAAATAATCGTGTGTCTAGCAACTTATGCATGTCATCTATATTTTGTCTGAGAGGTGTCTGAAAAATTGAATGTGGTTACTATTGTAGCAATAGGCCTGTTTAACCCATATTACTCTCGTGAGTTAACGTGTGTAAACTAATTGTATTTAATTAAGGTATTGTATCATATTATTGTGCTCAGACAGATGAGAAGTTTTAGTCAATTGTTAACATTTCCAAGGATATCTTTTATTGTATGTTGGAGTCTTTTGTGGCGGCATAATCACCCTTCTCACGTAGAATTTTATAACCTATCATTTGTATTTTGCTAGTATTGCTCTGTATTGAATTAAGTTTTAACGATTTTTAATGTATTGTATTGTGCATATGTGTATAATAAACTTTTGCTCATTGAAAACTCAGTTGTCTGAAGTTGCCATTCAATGCATCGCTTGTAATAAACATACGAATCAAGTTTTTTTTGGGGGGGGGGAGAAAAAATTTAGTTGTGTGTTCAAGGTCACGACTGCATAATTGTTTCACACCTAAACATATGGACACAACACTAGGCGACTATAATGTCTGGCATCCAATCAATTTCTAAACTTTGTTTTCACACTGACTAATGTTGAAAATCCATCTTATTGTTCCACTTCAATCTTCAAGAGGTTCCGTAGCTCAGTTGGTATAGATGAAGAATTTTGGTTGGAAAGACCTGGGTTTAATTCCAATCCATGAGGAACCTTTATTTGTTCTCTTTCGACTAAAGGTAAGTTAGCCAGTCTCACATGGAGGTAAAGGATTTTTTCACCCATAAACTTGGGCTTTTCATCCTTCAGAACAGGCAAACTGGCCCCGTGAACACACATGGATCTACAGTCATAAAATATATATTTAATCCCTCCTCAATCCATCCTAAAGGATAGGGGTAGGATGATAGGAACCCCATAAGAAATAAATAAATAACTTCAATCTATCAAAGGCTTTTGAAAAATTGAAGTATACCACTATATGCATCTTCCTCATTCAGTGAATTTACCACCTTGTTGTAGTGCATAAGCAAATTGCTAAAACACGACCTCACACCAATAGGCCTAATAATGTGTAGCGCAAGTCAAATCTCTCTCTTTGCGAAGGGATAATTTTATCATCTTTCCACTCCTATGGAACATGCCCTTTTACAAGACCAGGCATGCCAAGAGTGCCATCAATTCCCTGCAGCATTCCTTCAAGAGATGAGTTGTCTTAATAAATTGCACAACTGCTCTCTCTCTCTCTATATAATGGGAAGCAAAACAGCTATCTCATTTATAAAAAGATTCTCGACGATATCACTATATCCAATATTTTTAAACCATGCATCCCTTTTATCACATGCAACTGTCCCTCAATAACTCTACAGATTCCCCTTTTCTTTTGCATGCTTTTCCTACCACTAATCTAGATAATTTAGTTAGGTCTTATCATCATCAGATCTCAATGGAGTCAAGAGACTCATTGTGTGAAGTCCTACTCTCACACACAGCTTATCATACCCTGATTTAAATGCGTTTACTGTCTCTGCACTCACCACACTTTCAGCCAATGCATTCCAATCATATACCACTCTCCATATAAAAATTTCTCTTCCCTCAATTGTTCATACCCTCTTTATACAGCTTCTAGAGATAGCCTCTTGTCTTATTCCTGTCTACAGCCATTCTATGTAAAATCTCATCCTCAATCTCTCATTAATCTGGTAATTAACCCTTACAAACGTATTTGTCTTGACCAGTTTCCCCCCCCCTCCAACAATTCATCACCCTTTTGAAACCAGACAACCACATTTGTGCACATTAATCCATATGCAGCCTGATCAAAGTCTGTACAAAGGAATCACAACATCCTTACTTCTACATGTCAGTGTTCTCTACATCAATACCATAAACTGCTGTGTTGTACTCACAATTTTAACAAAATGTCCTATAAATTTCAAGTCCGTATCCACCATTACCCCCAGATCTTTCATCTCCTCCACCCCTTTAAGATATCCCCATCAGTGTTATACTGTGCAACCTGTCTTTGCTTTCCAAATTTTAAAACCTTACACTTTGCTAGATTAAACTAACACCCCAACAGACTTGTCCATTCAGAAAGCCTATTCAAGTCCTCTTGCAAGGCAACAACATCTACTCTACTTCTCATAACTTTCCCCAACTTTGCATCACCTGCAAACAACTGCATATAACCATTTAAGTCCATTCCATTGTCATTTACATACAAAATAAACAACAGTAGCAAAAAAACAGATCCCCGAGGTGCATCATTAGTAACTTTCCCCTCTTCTGGGATATTGCTCAAACTGCTAATACCTATCAAACAGTTAATCTCTAATCTAATCCACTAATCTACCATCCAACACCATCAGTTCCAATTTAATTACCAGCTTGTCATGTGGCAATCTATTGAAGGTCTCCACAAAGTCTAAATATAATACTGTACACGCATTCCCTCCCTTTGTCCAACATATTCATCACCTTCTTATAATAATACTTTGCAGAGGTATTCGATAGATTGCCACATGAATACTTTTAGAGGTCTTCGATAGATTGCCACATGACAAGCTGGTAATTAAATTGGAACAGATGGTGTTGGATGGTAGAATAGTGGATTGGATTAGAGATTGACTGTTTGATAGGTATCAGTAGGTTGAGTGATATCCCAGAAGAGAGAAAAATACTTGAAAATACCTTGGCTTATGAAAAATACTTTAACATGCAGAGACAAACAAGCTGTTGTTCCTCTGTATCGAGCCTTGATAAGACCCCATCTGGACTTCTGTGCCCAGTTATGGGCACCAGGGTTTCTTCGTGATGGGGAGGAAGTGGAGAGGGTCCAGAGACGAGTGACCAAGATGATAGCAGGTCTGTGGAATGAACCTTATGAGAATAGGTTGAGGATTTGTTGGTTGCAGAAATTGGATGATAGGCGAAGGAGGGGTGATATGATTGAGACATTCAAATTACTGAAGGGTTTTTATAAGATTGATCCAGAAGATATTTTTGAAAATATGACTGGTGGTGGGAGGACTAGGGGCCATGCATGGAAGCTGGGCAAGAGCGTGGTTGACAAGGGTGTTAGAGCTAGGTTTTTTACTTGGAGAGTGGTGAATGAGTGGAATAAGCTTCCAGAGTCTGTTGTGGGTGCTACGACCGTGAATGAGTTCAAGGCAAGATATGATAGATACTGTGTGAATGTTGAATAGTTGTTCCAGACATGATGTTAGGGCCTCCCTCGATGAGTCTGTCGACTCCTTGGAGATTCCTGGAACAATAATAATATAATAATAAAAAAAGTAAGATATCTCTCTCTCTCTTGTAAAGACAAAAAAAAAAAAAAAAAAAAAAAAAAAAAAAAAATCTCAGATCTTACTTAATGAAATTGATCAGATTATCCTGTATCACTAGGGAATTGGCAAGTGATACAGGACAATCTGATCAATTTCAGATTGTTCCACATTCTGGGTACTGGTTTTGGAAGCACCTGAAGATTGGAATATATAAGTACAACTTTTTTGTAAAATGAAGATGAATGGACTGTGGTGTCATCAGCAAAACAACAAGTTTTTCTGAGAAAGTAAAACTACAGATTTGAGGTCAGTGAGGTCATTTATGTATAGGAAGAAAACCATAGGTTAAAGGCATGGAGTGTTGAAGTATTGTGGAATTGATGAGAAAATCTGAAGGATGGAAGATGATAAGTAAGTCTCTATGCCAATCAATTAGTCTTAGATCCAATCAAATATCCTGGAAAATGTCAAGAACAATCACCATGAAGAATATAATAAATAAGAGAAAACAGGATATATGACATTTTCAGCTTATTTGGCCTTTCCAAAATAATTTTGGAAAGACCAAATTTTCTTGCTGTAATGTTCCTTCATTGCAGTTTTGTGCCAAAAAAAAAAAAAAACCCTCAGAAATATAAGAGGATTTACTTTGTAAATCCTCTCTGCATGATCCATTGTGATATTCTCACAATTTTAGCTCTTTTACCCATAAACCTCAAGTCTCTGTTCACAACTACTAGCAGATTTCTCATCTCTTCCACCTCCTTCAAAATTTTCCCATTAATTATATACTTTGCATACCATCCTTGCCTACCAAAGTTTAGAGCCTTATGCTCTCAATATTAAACTGGTAGCACTTACCCCCTCAGATCCTCCTGTTAGACCATAATACCTGATCTATTCTTTCCAACAGGAAGAACTCTGAGCAGATCAATTATTTTAAATCACGGCAAATTTTTATTAGTCATCCCTGTACATGATTACTTCTGTCAACTTGGACATTTCAAGTTTCCTTCATACTTGTTCTGATATCACCATGAAGGATATGGAATATCTCTTATTACCATTATTCTTCCATGAACAAAATTCATATTTTTTGAAGTTTTATTCATTTCTCTCTAAAGGTGATTACATCACATCAGTAATAAATTCCATTCTCATCCACTTTGTATTTATACGCAAAGAATGGAATTTATTACTGATGTGATGTAATCATCCTTAGAGAGAAATGAATAAAAAGTTGTATCATGCATCTGTAGAAAAGTTACAATTTGTGTTTTCTTTTGCAAATACACACAAGTTTATACACACACACACACTGCTTAGAAAGAAGTCAATGGATACCACAGTGTGAGGAACAACCAGCCATGGTGCCCACTTCAATAAGATGAAGAATGCCTTTTGCTGAGATGAGTACAGCAATCATTCTTCCTGAAGGCATGTAAAGGGATCCTGGACTGTTGTGAGGTGAACATCCCTTAACATCACCTGATACTTCAATTCTTCCCACAGATGTTCAACAGGGTTTAGATCAGGGTTCTGTGGAGTCCAGTTAAATGTGGTTATGTTCATATCCACAAACCATGCAGTTACAGCAGAAGCCTTATGACATGATGCATTCTCTTACTGAAAGAGACAATAGTCAGTTCCATAGAATGTTCAGATATGTCTCGAAGTTCAATGCTTGCGGCACCACAAACAAGGGTTCAATGACAAACCAGGAAAAATAGGGCCATACCATCACACCGCCACCTTCAAATTTCATAGTTGGAGTTATGTACTCTGGTAAGAGACGTTCACCGAGCATCTGCCCACACCCATCCATCTGCTTGATAGTGGGTGTAGCGTGATTCGCTACTTTATAACACAGCTTTCTAACTTCCATATCTTACTATACACACTCTTTGCACTGAAAACAACACTACATATTCGGTTCAGGTAATGTCAGGCTTGGATGTTGTCATCATAGCATGGACACCGATGTTGTGAGCCTCTGTTCAATATTCTTTTGTGTGGATTTGTGTTTCTGTCATGCCCAGAACACTGCATTCAAAGTGTTGGCCAATAAACGGCAGTTTTAACATGTTATTCTTTATAGTTGCACCTGTTGGATTCTGATTATGTAGAGATTAGAGTAATTATTATTTGGTTCAGAATCCAACATGATCTTCCATCACAAAGGCTAGACTTGTAAATATTTAATGTAAACAACTTATTTTACAAACTAATATTCATATAACTCCTTAATTTTGTCTAATATTTAATTAATCAAAGATATATGTATTAATAATGAAAAGACTGTATTAAATATTATTAAGCTATTTTATTTATCACTATGTTAATATTATAAGAGTTTGTATTTGATAATTTAACTGCGCATTAATTGAAATGTAAATATTCCTTATTTATTCCTATTTGTAGAAGTTTAGTGTTATGCAATACCTCAATTTTATTATATTTTGTCTGGTTGTCATGGAAACGTATCTAAGTGAACGAGCACGTTTTTGGAACAGAATGTGTGGAGAAAGCTGAAGGTTTACTAAAAAGGAATTAGTTGAAGAGATCACGAGAAGAATTTAGGCGGGAAAAACTGATATAAAAAGCGAGGAACGCTGGAAAAGAGGGAGCATTAGAGATTTATTAGAGAGGGATTGTCATTAGGTTGGAATCGGAGCATTCGGCATTCAAAAATCACAGTGCGATAATAGCGAGTCGGCAAGTCACTCAAGCAGCTAAATAAAGTCTACTAGTCGAGAAGCGGTTAGCTTATAAGTTTCGGAATAACAAATAAAGCTACGGAAGATAGCTAAGTGATTACGGATAGACTAGCGATTACTTGAGTTGAGATTTAATTTCAGGACCGACCTATCAAGGACACACAGAATCTTGAAATAAAGCACAGTTACTAGAATAGTAGAGGCTGTAAAAATTGAAGTTTACCGTTAGCTGTGCTTAGAATTATAGTGCCTAAAGAATTAATTGAATGCCGGAGGAATGAACAACTGTGCTTATAAAACCTCAAGTTAAGGAATTATTGTGTGTTGCCTTATTTCATGAGTGATCGGTAGTACTTTATGCAACGTTTGTTTATGTGTATTGTGACCGATGATTAATTCAGTTATTGCTTAGAAGAATTATTTTAATGAGTGCCGTTTACTGTTCAAAGTGTTTACAGTCATAAAAAGTGTTTACGTATAAGTAAATGAAGAAGAAAAGATTATCGGTAAGATTATTCCAACCTTAATATTTTTGTACAGAGAAGTGTGTGAGTTTCATCTTAGAATTCCCTGATACTAACAGTAACTATTGTGGAGAATTAGCCGAAATGTAAAATTAAAAGTGATTGTTTGTGAAGAAGTGTTACTAAAAATTTTATTGTATTTGGAATTTAAGGAACTGTGAGAAGACTGTAAAGTAGAGATAGTAGAATTACCATTGTCTGAGTTTGCATGACTGTATTGCCAGGAAGGCTGAAGTGTTTCTAATAACTTAATTAGTGATTTGAAGTTAAGTGTAAAATTTGTGATTTAAAAATTAAATGTTTGTTTTTGTTAATCAGAAGTTGTATTTTGCCTGAATCTCTTTTACTGCACCATTCATAAAATATTCGAACCAAAGTGGGTAAATTAAGTAAGTTAAATATTCTCGGTCAATATATATAATATTAACACCTAAAAGGAGAGATAGTTGTGAGTTGGTTTATCTTCAATTCTTGAACTAATTCAGATATAAAGTGGCGCAGTCTTTAAATATAAATTTTCTTTATATTTGAATTAGAAATCAACTTACAACTTATCAATTGTTTAAGAACATCATAGTGATTAACATGTCGGATCCAAGGTAAAGATTTAGAAGTAGGATCCAACAAAATGGCACAGCCGACAGGATATTTTATGAATGGTGCAGTAAAAGTGCAACAAAATGGCGCAGCAGTCAACAGGATTTGAATTCACTAACAAAGATCATAATATTAAGTATTAAATTTTGTAAGAGTATATAAAAAAAAAAAGGTGATCCCAAGAGAATTTAAAGATAAATTAAGTGAATCAAGTGAATTGGTTGTAAACTAGAATCAGGCAAACATAGAAGTTATTTTGGAATTCTGAAATTTTTGAAGTTGTTGTTAATAGGTTAATATGGCTGTTTCATCTAGTTCTAAAATGGAAGATAGTGAATTTTTTCGTACAGTGAACCCACAACAGGTTTTTCCCCAATTTTCAAGTGAAGAATCAGATAATGTACTGTTTTTTTTTTACTTATGTGGAAAAACTTAGAGAAATAGCAAATTGGACAGATTTTCAATTGTTAATTTTACTCAGAAGTAAATTAATAGGCAAGGCTAGAACATATTTTAACTCATCTCCAATTCTCAAGGATACATTTGATTATCAAATATTTAAGGACAATCTTATTTCTCAGTTCTCAAAATTAAGAAGTATTGGCCCAAATTTATGGAAGTTAAAGAGTCTTACAAAAAAGATAAAGAGACTGTTACTGATTTTCACAATCGTTTATTGACACTAGCCAACAGTTTAAATGTGACTAATGAGGATAAACCACACTTAGATTGGGCTGTATTGCAACAATTTAGACAAGGTGTTAAGCCAGAACTGAGAGAAGCAGCTTATAAAAAGAAGATCACCACACTAGAAGAATGCCTGAAACCTGTCAAAGAAAAAGAGCAGATGATTGGTGACATTTGTCCCTCATTCAATGCAACTTTTGTCAATGTTGTGGATAAAATTAATTATCCCTTGGACCAGCCTAAAGTTGGAGGGAAGAATAATAAGGAAGAGGAGAAAAGAAAAGATACTGGAGCAAGTCCTATTAGTGTTAGTCACATGATTGTGAATGAAGATCAAACCAACAAGAAGTTGATGGCAGATGTACAGAGCTTAATTCACCAGGAAGTTGAGAAATTGAATCAACCTATTATGGATAGTCTTAATAAAGTGATGAAGCAATTGGCAACATTCACTCTACAATCTAAAGAAAACCAAAACCCCACAACAGATAAGGTTGATGAAAGAATTAAATTGGAAGTAGAAAGGCAAAATCAACCTATTTTGGCAAATATAAGTGAGTTGTTACTAGGACTACAAAATATTAAACAACAGATATCATTTGTATCTCAACCTCAGATGGAGAGAAAACATAGAGATCCTCCCCAATGCTATAGTTGCAATAAAGTTGGACACCTTGCTAGAAACTGTTTTCTTAACAAAAGAAATTACTCTAATAAAGGCTGGAATTCAAAGTATGGACACATAATCCACAGAGGATATAATAGAATGCAGAAACACCAAGGATCTAATGAACAATTGATGAGAATTAGAAGAGAAATCCTAGGTTCTAAGTGTAATATTTTATTAGATACAGGATGTAATGCTTCAACTATTAGAAAGGACTATCTCCAAGGTATAAGACATAAATTAAGGAATAATATTGCCAAACTTAGACAACCTGTAAAAATTACTACTCTTTCAGATCCAAACTTTGTAGTGTATGAAAGGATTCCAGCAAGAATCTACCTACCAGAATTTAAGCTGTCTGGCAGGACTTATTTATCATCCCCTCAACCGCTGACATAAGCTCCCACATCATATTGGGAACAAATTTCTTAGAAAGATATCAGTTCTCCTGCGATTTTTTTAGAAAAGAAATATCCCTAATGAACAGGAAAAGAAGTATCAGAAGAGCTGGCAATTATATGTATGATAGAACACAGACACAAAGGGAAAGGTTTTGTGTACCTAATAAAAAAATTGCTCCAGATAAGGTAGAGCTGTCTATGACTGAACCAACTGTGAAGCACAGTGATACTAATTCTGATGTGCACAATCAACCTGAAATACAACTTATCACTGATGAACCGTCACAACAAGTAGTACCCAAACCTGAATCAGACGTTGCCACTAAAAATAAATTAACAGTTGAAGTTAATTTTGCCAAAGTAATCAAACTACATCATGGAACAAATCGCCAAGTTGATAGACAACTGAGGATGAATGCTAGTGACAGAGAACAGAACTTCTGCCCTGAAAGGACAATATCACATTATAAGTGTAGCAATCAAATTTCTCCCTATGATAAAAACAACAAGAACGTAAGTTGAGAAGTGCAGAAAGGTAAATACATAAACTGTAATAAAAAATTTAATCATGTTCAAACTAAGTGCTGTTTAAGATCTTGGAAGGGAGATAAGAAGAAGTCAGTTTTCTCCACTCGTGAGTCTAGTGTGAAAAATTTTTCTTTAAAGAAAAATTTTTCAAAGGAAGAGTAAGCCTTAGAGATTAGAGAGCATTAGAGATTTATTAGAGAGTGATTGGCATTAGGTTGGAATCGGAGCATTCGGCATTCGAAAATCACAGTGCGATAATAGCGAGTCGGCAAGTCACTCAAGCAGCTAAATAAAGTCTACTAGTCGAGAAGCGGTTAGCTTATAAGTTTCGGAATAACAAATAAAGCTACGGAAGATAGCTAAGTGATTACGGATAGACTAGCGATTACTTGAGTTGAGATTTAATTTCAGGGCCGACCTGTCAAGGACACACAGAATCTTGAAATAAAGCACGGAGTTACTAGAATGGTGTAGGCTGCAAAAATTGAAGTTTACCATTAGCTGTGCTTAGAATTATAGTGCCTAAAGAATTAATTGAATGCCGGAGGAACGAACAACTGTGCTTATAAAACCTCAAGTTAAGGAATTATTGTGTGTTGCCTTATTTCATGAGTGATCGGTAGTACTTTATGCAACGTTTGTTTATGTGTATTGTGACCGATGATTAATTCAGTTATTGCTTAGAAGAATTATTTTAATGAGTGCCGTTTACTGTTCAAAGTGTTTACAGTTATAAAAAGTGTTTACGTATAAGTAAACGAAGAAGAAAAGATTATCGGTAAGATTATTCCAACCTTAATATTTTTGTACAGAGAAGTGTGTGAGTTTCATCTTAGAATTCCCTGATACTAACAGTAACTATTGTGGAGAATTAGCCGAAGTGTAAAATTAAAAGTGATTGTTTGTGAAGAAGTGTTACTGAAAATTTTATTGTATTTGGAATTTAAGGAACTGTGAGAAGACTGTAAAGTAGAGATAGCAGAATTACCATTGTCTGAGTTTGCATGACTGTATTGCCAGGAAGGCTGAAATGTTTCTAATAACTTAATTAGTGATTTGAAGTTAAGTGTAAAACTTGTGATTCTAAATTAAATGTTTGTTTTTGTTTATCTAAAGTTGTATTTTGCCCGAATCTCTTTTACTGCACCATTCATAAAATATTCGAACCAAAGCGGGAGTGATAAATAAGTTAAATATACTCGGCCAGTATTTATAATATTAACACCTAAAAGGAGAGATAGTTGTGAGTTGGTTTATCTTCAATTCTTGAACTAATTCAGATATAAATTGGCGCAGTCTCTAAATATAAATTTTCTTTATATTTGAATTAGAAATCAACTAGCAACCTTCTATTTTGTTAAGAACATCATAATAAATAACATGTCGGATCCAGAGTATAGATTAAGAAGAAGTAGGATCCAACAAAAAATGTCTTTAAATATAAATTTTCTTTATATTTGAATTAGAAATCAACTTACAACTTATCAATTGTTTAAGAACATCATAGTGATTAACATGTCGGATCCAAGGTAAAGATTTAGAAGTAGGATCCAACAAAATCCTACCGACTGCGCCATTTTGTTGGATCCTACTTCTTCTTAATCTGTACCTTGGATCCGACATGTTAGTCAATATGATGTTCTTAACCAAAAAAATAGTTGCTAGTTGATTTCTAATTCAAATATAGAGAAAATTTATATTTAAAGACTGCACCACTCTATATCTGAATTAGTTCAAGAATTGAAGAAAAATCAACCTTCAACTATTTCTCCTTAAAATATATACTGGCCGAATATATTTGACTTATTTAATTTACCCGCTTTGGTTCGAATATTTTATGAATGGTGCAGTAAAAGAGATTCAGGCAAAATACAACATTAGATAAACAAAAACAAGCATTTAAAATCACAAATTTTACACTTAAGTTTAAATTAGTAATTAAGAAATCACAAACATTTTAACTCCTCAGGTAAATTCAATCATTCAACTCATACAATGGTAAATCTGTTGTCTCTATAATACAGTCTTCTCACAGTTCCTTAAGTTCCAAATACAATAAAATTGCAGTAACACCTCTTCACAAACACACTGTTAAATTTACACTTCAGCTAATTTCCGAAATAGTTACTGTTAATATAAGGAAATTCTAGGATGAAACTCACACACTTCTCTGTATAGAATTATTAAAGGTTGGAATAATCTTACCGATAATCTTTTTTCTTCTTTAACTTACACACAAACAGTTTTTATAACTATAAACACTCAAACAGTATACGGCACTCATAAAAATAAATCTTCTAAGCAATAACTGAATCAATCGTCGGTCACTACACACATAAACAAACGTTGTTGCATAAAGTACTACTGATCAGTCATGAAATAAGGCAACATACAATAATTCCTTAACTTGAGGTTTTATATGCACAGTTGTTCATTCCTCCGGCATTCAATTTAATCCTTTAGGTACTATAATTCTTGACACTGCTATCATTAAACACAACTCTGTTGCCTCTAGTTACTTCGTGCTATGCTTCAAGTTTCCGTGTGTCCTTGAAAGGTCGGCCCTGAAATTAAATCTCAACTCAAGTAATCGCTAGTCTATTAGTATCACTTAGCTATCTTCTGTAGCTTTATTTGTTATTCCGAAACTTATAAGCTAACCGCTTCTCGACTAGCAGACTTTATTTAGCTGCTTGAATGACTTGCCGACTCGCTATTATCGCACTGTGATTTTCGAATGCCGAATGCTCCGATTCCAACCTAATGCCAATCCCTCTCTAATAAATCTCTAATGCTCCCTCTTTTCCAGCGTTCCTCGCTTTTTATATCAGTTTTTCCCGCCTAAATTCTTCTCGTGATCTCTTCAACTAATTCCTTTTTAGTAAACCTTCAGCTTTCTCCCCACATTCTGTTCCAAAAACGTGCTCGTTCACTTAGATACGTTTCCATGACAACCAGACAAAATATAATAAAATTGAGGTATTGCATAACGCTAAACTTCTACAAATAGGAATAAATAAGGAATATTTACATTTCAATTAATGCGCAGTTAAATTATCAAATACAAACTCTTATAATATTAACATAGTAATAAATAAAATAGCTTAATAATATTTAATACAGTCTTTTCATTATTAATACATATATCTTTGATTAATTAATTAAATATTAGACAAAATTAAGGAGTTATATGAATATTAGTTTGTAAAATAAGTTGTTTACATTAAATAATATTTACAAGTCTAGCCTTTGTGATGGAAGATCATGTTGGATTCTGAACCAAATAATAATTACTCTAATCTCTACATAATCAGAATCCAACACACCCTACGGTCACATTTGGTGAGTAGTTCACTGTGGGATGCACTTACAGATGACTCCCTGTACTTCCATCTCAGTATGGTATTATTGACTGTTGACCTCGGATGGCCCAATTTGTTGAACAGATAGGCAGTTGCATCATGATATTCTATCACAATGCCTCTTTCAAACTACATCAGTTCCCCTTCTTGCAGCCATTTCACCTGGAGACAGTTACAGTGACTTGGGAGCATCATATCCTTCCATTTTATATCTGCTAAAGTACGTGACTCGTTACATGGCATGATGCATATTGTGAATGGGAGTGTCTGTTGACTTCTTTCCAAGCAGTGTATATACAACACTACTGCTTGAAAAGAAATTAACTTTTTTCAAGCCATTTAAGGTGTCCAATAAGTGGGGTGGTGATCTCACACTGGGTGATAAAATTCATTTCTCACCTAAAGACATCACAAATATCCATACTGATGGCAGGATTCAAACTTATTGCCTGTTGGTTGGAGAGCAGATATACTAACCACTCCTCTAACCAGGCTGGCATATAACACTTATTTACATAAAAAAGTAAAAAATTTAAAACTAATTTTTATGTTTCTATTACAAATTTGTCTGGTTAACTGCATAATGCCTATTCACACACTTTTCACTACTCTCAAGCTGAGTGAAATTTCACATTTTCTAACACCTTTTGTAACAGTTAATTAAATGGTGCTTTTTCTGAAAATTTTAAGTTTGCTGGTTTTTGAAGATGCTTTCCACAAAGACATAAATGCTGTCCATGAAACATAATATAGCACAATGTTCATGCACCTATTTTCCCATGCTACATAAATATATGTAGTAACAAGGTTTACTGCAACTTTTTTTTTTTTTAATATGTTGGGCCCATATACAAGAGGTTAACAAGTCAACCTATAGTACATTAGTACCGTATATGGGTGGTGGGTTGGGAAAGGAGAAACTTGTTTACATTTGATTTAAAAGTCTGTATGTTGTATTCCTTGGGAAATATGTCAGGAGGAAGACTGTTCCACAGTACCGCAGTAGCAGGGATGAAGGAGGAGGAAAAGAAACTTGTTCTGTGGGTTTCAAGGTGTACTGTGAAAGGATGTTGGGCGGCAGCTGTATGTGTTTCAATGGGCTTAGTACAGAGTGGTGGAATTATTGATGCTGTTTCAGATGAACATTTCCCATGGAAATATTTATAGAATATACAAATTACAGAGACCAAGCATCTATGTGAAAGTGAGAGGAATGAGTTGGTGAGAGATGGGTCATTTATCAGTCTAAATGCTCTCCACAGTATTGAGTCAAGCATTTTGAGGGGGCTTTCAGGAGCCCCACTCCAAATGTGAGAGCAGTATTCGATAGCTGAGCAGATTTGTGATTTGTATAATGTTAACAGTTGTTTAGAGGTGAAGTGGTGTCTTGAGCAAAAGTGAAAACCTAGTTTTTTGGAAGATGAGGATGCAACGGTTGTGATGTGTTTATGCCAGGAGAGGCTAGATGTCAGGGTAATTCCGAGAAGAGAAATCTCATCTTGTCTAGGAATTTGAGTGTTATCAAAAACAATGCTAGGAAAAAATTGTTCTTTTTTGTTGCTTGTGCTGTAAAGCAGGTACATGTAGCCTACAGATAGTAGCACTTCTTATATCAAGAACACTGAATGCATAAGTTAAAACATATTTTAATATTTTATTTTTACTCACTGATGTTAGAAAAAAAGAACTTAAATGTTGTTGAAAAGTAATTGCATTTTTTGTATGTTTTTTTTTCCTTCAAGAAATTAAAAATTTATTTATGCAATAATTTATAATATATCATTACATAAACAAATTACTAAGCACATACATATGGAAGAAATTCATATTTCCAACACATGCACCTTTGGTGCAGTGACAATTATCTGCCAGTGATGCTATAAGGTCTGCTCTAATAAATGCATATAATAATCACATATTTTCCCTCTACTTGGTTTTGTTATGTTGACGACGTATATGCTAGTTGGCCATATTCAAATGAAGAATTACTCATTTTCAGTTAAAATTAATAATCTTTCTCATAAGATAAAATTTACATTAGAAAAGAAAATAATAAAATCCTTCCTTTTCTGAACTGACACAGAAAAGAGAAAGATTATATTTCCCTCTCTCTCTCTCTCTCTTTTTTTTTTTTTGCTCACAGCACACAATTTCATTTGCTCTTCTGAGGATATTCTTAAACTACAATTACAATGTACAATATATAATGACACTCAAAGGTTATTTTCCATCCAAATAACACATATTGGATAATTACTCTCCTACTAATAGTTCCTTATTAGATATAAAAAAAAAATATCCATTACTTATATCAAATGCATTTTTGAGTGCATCTAAAAAGTTTTAAAAAAATTTAATTGCCAGACAACTTCAAGTCAGTAAAGAAGATTTCTTCTATTATGGCTTATTCAATATGAACCATGAATAAGAAATATCAAGGAAGAAAGAATTGTTTAATTGACCCATTTCCTATTATTTATCATATAACTCTTTGGGATGAATTGTAAATATGAAAAAAGTTGTATTAACAGAGTGATTTCTAACACAACAAATGTCATACATAGAATGAACTTAAACTTTATGAACACAGTATTGAAATGTCACACATGTAGCTTGTTGCATTGTGCTTTGTAATGGCTATCGTATTCTAATTCACAGCTATTCGGGTCTTTGATATACACTGAATAAAGTTGGTTTAAAATAAGACCTTCATTTTTGTCAACATGTTTGGACAGCATTTCAGTGGATTCTTTGAATCTAAGTATATAGTTTTTGAATTCAATATATGGCATTACTGTGAGCTGCCAAAGTACGTAATTTTTTATTTGCAGTATGAAATACCAACCCTATTTGAATGGCCACTGTTTTTCTACATCATTGACATGCTCTTTCATACAGATCTCTCCAAATCATCCCATTTGTCCAACATAGCAGATATCACATGCACAGAAAATTTTGTATATTTCTGGTCTCTTGAGAAGAGAGTAAAACTGTCAGGGTGATTGTAGCAATGTGGAGATGTTTTTGTATAAATGAGAAGGCAACTTTTAAGTTGTACTGTTTAAGTACTTCTGCTATCTTGCTGTACATTTTTTTTTTTTATAAGGCAAGGAATTACACCTTTGTAAGATGTTACCGATGTAGTTTAGGACTGTAGCTGAGACATTAGCTAGTAAGCACATGCTACACAACTCATTCTTGTGATTCATGTTTTGAATGTAGTTATTTGTCTTTCTCCCTAACAATGATGTCCATGTTACATTGGATGAAATATATCAGCGTTTTCGAATCAAATTATTTTTTCTCTGTGTATATTATATAGTATATATATATATATATACACACACATATATAAATGTATCTAGCAACATATACATCTACAGGAGGTTTAATCAACCTCCTGTAGATAGTTGATTACAGATATTATACTATTCAATTTTCATTTGGGTAATATATAATTTAAAAAAAAAAACTGATGTAACTACAGAGGTGATGGGGTACTCAAAGAACAAAAACAAGTCTCAAGAATATTAGCACGGCGATCAATAGACATGTTAGCACATTCATGACAAGAAAACTATGGATGGATGTGATCAATGCAGTAAATGGTGCTAACAATGAGACATAAAGTGTGTGTATGTGTGTGTGTGTATCAAAAAACTTTATCTGCGTAATCATCAACACTTAAATCACTTTTTTCTTCATGCATGTTAACCAGCTTTTTTATATATATATATATTAAGTGTTCAAGGACTTCCAACTCACTATGCGTATTATGTAAAATTTAGCTAATTATTAATTCTGCTTCTTTTAAAAAATTTAAATGTGCAAAAAAAATTCTGAAAACATTCCAGTTACAATTAAACATCAATGATACAAGTATGTAAAAATGTTTATGCTGCAAAAACTACCTGACTTCCTGTTGAGACAAAAGATCCAGAAGACATGCATATTCCGCTTGGTTTGTCTCTTAAAACTTCAAACATGTGTGTCTCTTTGAAATCACCTGTAAAAAAAGTAGGGGGGAGGAGAGATCATAGAGCAAAGTTTGGGTGTTAATTATTATGTTTCTAACTGTATTACAAAGGTGAGGTTTTAATTGCATTAAAAACATAATAAAATTATGACATTTACTGAACTAATATTTCACTAGATTCAAATAAGTATCTTCAAATGATAAAAATTCAAATAATCAGTGGAAATAAATCAAAAGTAATGGGGGAAAAAGAGATAACTAGAGACCAGACATAGGCTATAGGGCTAGTTGTATAGGCAGCCCATGGCTTAGGCTTATATATTGGAATTATAATAAAAATTTCTAAAATTTCGGGTAAATTAATACAGCCATACTTATTGAGATTAAGAGAGTTACTGATTCCAAAAATAGTCTTTTAGGTTTCTAATGGACTTTCTATATAGCTGTTGTTTCTTCCATTGTATAACGTATACAATGCCAACCTTTAATGAGGTGAAAAAGTAAAGGGGTTCTCATCATAGGCCTAGAGTAGTTAGCATAAGGGTGCAAGAGAGCCTGATAATATTAGGAGAAAGACAGATAGGTAGATATCATGAGAGAGAGAAAAAAGATCTTAGATTCTTTTATATCATCATATAGCCAAAGGCTATCAGTTTTCCCTTTTCACCAATCTCATATAGATGAATGACCAAAAAGACCAGGTGGGTGGTTAGCCTTATCTGAGTTAACTGCCTTGAGTTGGCCCTCTCTGCCCAGGATTGCTCTCCAGTCATCCCTGCAAGTGACTATAAGACCATATTGAATTAAGAGGATGGAACGATTTAAAAAACCTCTCATAACAAAAATAGACAGAATTTTACCCCCCCCCCTGTGAATATTGCATAATATGGGTTGTCTACATCACCTAGTCAAAAACTGATTATCTCTTAGAATGCTTCTTTCTAAGTACAAAAGTTGTCTGATTGAACAATAAAATTTCCACAATACAATATTATAAAGCGTTTGGATGTCATATTGTTAGTTTTCAAATCCATGTTTATTTCTAACCTTCCATAAATAGTATTTTAATTCATTAATTACAAAATTCAAAATTCTCTTCCCATTGCTGACAGGTGGTGGTATTGCAAAAAAATAACCTGTTCTGTTGTAAGTAATGTAATGCCCAACACATTACATAATCTGTTCCAAATATGCAGGGCAAGAGAGCAGCTGCAGAATGCATGTTCTACTGTTTCCAATTGATAACAAATTCACATATTGGATCTCCAGTGTTAAAGTATCTCCATTTGATGGTATTAACTGAAAGGGGGGGGGGGGACATATGCAATTTTCCAAGCAAGATCCCTCCTGTTAGGGTATCACTGGAACTTCAATAAGTTATGAAACAAAGTGTTGTTGTCAGTACCCAACTGTGGAAGTTTGTAGCAAAAGAGATTAAGATTTCTTTATGCCAAATTTTACTTTTTTTAATGGAAAGAATGTCAATGCCAGAGTGTTGTAGCAGTCTTAGAGTTAAACACAGAGTGTTGTAGTATTCAGGAACAATCTCAGCTTTGGACCTTTATAATTATTTACTCCAAACAGGGGAAGATGAAAACCCAGGTAGTACTGGAGAAGGTCTGCACACATGCGATTGGTCCACAATATTTTATGGATTTTTGAAGCTGTATTGCTTAAATAGCAGAATTTTAAGACTGGAACCCGAATCTTCCCTGCTTCTTTGATAGTTGAAGAAATTCCTTTTTAACTTCTTGGTATCAGCTAGACCAAAAAAATTGCACAGGCTTGCTATATAATTGATTTTCTTTAGCTTTTGTGATGTCTGTAATATTTATTATGTGCAACTGAGCAGGATTATGGTTTTGAGTACTATCACTCTAGAAGAAAAAGAAAGTGGCCCTATTTTCCAGTCTTCTAAGGTTTCAAAGTTCTTGTATATAAGTTCTTGAACTGGTAATATTGGGTAAGTGGACAAGGGAATTCCAAGTATAATGAAGGGTTCTCTCTTAGGGGGTTAGTCCAAAAGGAATGTCTCCAAGATCCCATTTTCCAAAAACTTTTAATTTTGTCTTGTCTGCATTAGTAGTTAATCCACTGATCTTGCTAAATTTTTCCAAAATACCAAAAAATATATATATGGAATAATTATCCTTCAACATGCCCTCTACATCATCGGCATATGCTAATATGCCGATGATGTAGAGGGCATTCTTCTTCATAGTTTTTCTTCATAGTTGAAGGAACTGTTATTCCTCATACAGCATGTGTATTGTCAGCTTCCTGTCAGAAAGGTTCAAGAACCAGTACAAAGAGCAATGGACTAAGAGGACAACCTTGCTTGACTCCTTTTCGAATTTTAACTGGGTCTGACAGGAACCCATTAACTATGAAGCAGGTTGTTGAATTGACATAGGCTCCTTTGATAACAGATAGCAGCTTTTTACCTACACCAATTTGCTGGAGGATATGGAACAGAAAGGGATTATCAAATGCTTGATTAACGTCTACTGATAGCACTGCCATTGACTGCTTTTTCATATTAACTAAGCAGATTAGATCACATAGCAGAAAACAGATAAAATTTTACTGCTCGGCCTGGAACTGCACACACCTGTGTGCTTTTAATTATATATTTCATTCCCACTTTCAGTCTGTTATTGATAATGCAGAAAATTATCTTGTAGTCAGTATTAAATAAAGAAATAGGTCTCCAGCTGCTGATCAAGGTGTGATCTCTATTAGGTTTTGGAATGAGGACAGTATGGCTTGCTACAAATTCACTTGGTGTGTGTCCTGATGAGAGAAAATAATTAAATAGTATAACTAGAATGGGAAGATAAAATCCCAGGCCTCATGATAAAGTTCTATCCCTAGACCATCAGTTCCTGGGGATTTTTTTGTCTGGCATTCTTTATAGGCTGTTGTAACTTCAGATGCTGGAATGGATCTGTCAAGCCCATCTTGGATATGAACAGGAAAGCTATTAATGATCCAAGAGTTACAATTTCCAACAATACTATTGTCTTCAAACAGATTTTTGTAGTGTTTTTGAAAGGAGTAAAGACATATCCACCACTGAAGACATTCAGATAAAACATCTTGACATCAATATGCCAGATCATAATCCAGTTCTACTTAAGTTCCACTGCATGGAATAAGTAGAGATCCGTTCTGGACCATGGAGACTTCCACCAAATTTTCTATTGATCTTTTCACTAAATTCCATACTCTCTGTTCAACTTGGAATAATGTTACCTGGAATTATGATATGCTGTTAAAATTCAAACAAACAGTAAAACAGAATATGATGGAATGGGAAAAGGAACAAACTTTCTTCAAAAGAAAAAAGTTGAAAGACCTGTATAAAGAGAGAAGCCGGTTTGTAACAAACCAATGCAATGGTACAGAATGTAGCAACATCATAAGAAACATTAACATAGAGATAGAACTGGAAAGACAGAAACAAGTAGAAGAAAGAAATTTTAAAATAAGAATACAGCAGCACTTAGCAGATAGCCCTTCAGCTGCAGTCTTTAATAGACAATTCACTAAATTCTGCAAAGAAAGGACTATCACTCAAATCTGCGTTGATGATACTTTCTTTGCAGAATTTAGTGAATTGTCTATTAAAGAATGCAGCCGAAGGGCTATCTGCTAAGTGCTGCTGTATTCTTATTTTAAAATTTCTTTCTTCTACTTGTTTCTGTCTTGCCAGGTCTATCTTTATGTTAATGTTTCTAATGATGTTGCTACATTCTATACCATTGCATTGGTTTGTTACAAACCAGCTTCCACTCTTTATACAGGTCTTTCAACTTTTTCTTTTCAGGAAAGCTTGTTCCTTTTCCCCATTCCATCATATTCTGTTTTACTGTTTGTTTCAACCAATCAACCAATACATTGATTCATGTACATGTAAGCCTGGAGATTAGGATTGCAAATCCACCACGTCTACTAGTTGAGCATTGTTGCGAAATGTTTTTAACTGTGCATATCCCATGCCCACAGAGGATTTCAAACTGGCAGCCTTTTGGCTGGAGAGCAGATAGACTAACCGCTCAGTCAACAAGGCCAGCATCTTTAAATAGATGATATTAACATAAAAAAACAAATTACACCAAAAATTTACAAAATGCTTTAAATGATATAATAACAACAATGAAAGAATTAATGGACAACCTAAGTAATTATAAAAAAAAATGGTAAATCAGGGAGAAAATGGGATAAACTCCTAACTGTATAAATCTACTGGAAAAAAATTTCATCAGAGATTAAAATTTTTAAATAAAATATATGTGGGGTGCCTAAGGGTCAAAGCTGTATAACTGAGAGGAGACCTCCATATCACCTTTAAAGGAATGTGGCGAACCGATCAGGGCTTCTGACATAATGTCCAATCCTCACCTTCTCGTGGTGCACCCTGTTGGGTATCTACCTGGATACTGAACGAACGAGGATGGGCTGGCAATTTGGAATTTAGCTGACCAAATTGTAATTCTTATTGGCTTAAACCAAATTATAAAATGATGGTAAAACATGACAAAATTTCTTGCCAGGTGGGGCGTTGCCCGGTTAAACATGGCCCCCGCCATTGTTTTCACCAGGGAACCAGGGTGAACAGCGAAAAGTCTGCTACTGGAACAAATCTGAAAAAACACCCCAACTCAACATCACCAGAGTTAAAGATTGGTACTATCAACATAAGAAGCCTGAATGGCAAAGAAATGGAGCCAGCTGAGGAATTAGATAAGTACCAGATTGACATAATATGGGTGACTGAAACAAAAAAGACAAAAACTGGTGAGATCTTTCTGAGCTATAAATACAAAATGTTATATTCAGACAATGACAATCAAGGAAAAGAAGGAGTAGCCATAGTATTCAACACAAAATAAGAGGCTAATCTTCTTGAATGGCAGTCAGTCTCAAGTAGAGTAATGTGGGCAAATATGAGAATGGGGAACTGGACAATGAGACTTATTTGTGCCTATGGTCCCACAGAAGGTTCTACTAAGGTAGAAGTGAAGGAATTTTTTAATGCTTTAGAGAAAGCATCTGACACAATGAAAAAGGAAAAGTTGGTCCTTGTTGGGGATCTAAATAGCAGAGTAGGAAATGATTGTCAGACATACAAAAATATATTGGGAAAATTTGGAGAAAAAAGCAAAGCTAATAATAATTGCAAATATTTGTTGGATCTCTGCTCAGGACATGGACTGGTTATTACTAACACCATGTTCCAACATAAAAATGTGCACAAATTCACATGGAGAGAAGAGGCAAGAAATACGAAGAGTCTCATTGACTATGTTATTGTTGATAGTTATGTTTTCTCCCTGGTGCAGGACACCAGAGTGTACAGAGGATTTGAAGTTGGAAGTGATCACCATTTAGTCTTGAGTAGGATAAAATTGAATTTCATATTGAAAAGAATAACATGTAAGAAAGTTTTAAAGCGAATAAAAGTTGAGCAGCTCTCAGATGTGAACTGTAGACTAAAATACACAAAGATTATTAAAGAAAAAATGAAAGAGTTTGAGAACAGGAATCAAATCTTGGAGATTCAGTGGCAAACTCTGAAGAAAACATTGATTGATTCTGCCAGAGAAGCATGTGGTGAGGTTGTCTGCAAGGATACAAAAATCAGAACTCCCTGGTGGACAAAGGAAGTTAAAGAGGCAGTGAAGGAAAAGAAGAAAGCATATCAAAAGTTCCTGTCAAATAAGTCAGCTTGTGCTCCTAGAGAATACAGAGACAAATGCAAGAATGCTAAACACTGTGTAACACTAGCTAAACAAAAGTCATGGGTGGACTTTGGCAAGAATATAGAAAATAAATATCAAGAAGGTGGCAAAATATTCTGGAGGTTGTTGAAGAAGCTTAAGAATGGAGGAAAGAGTGCTGTAAAAGGAGTTAGAGATGATAAAGGTGACATGAAAATGGGAGAAAAAGATAACCTTGAAGTATGGAGTAATTACTTCGAGAAATTGCTAAATGAAACAAGCAGCGATAGTACAGTGGTAAAAAACACTCAACAGGCATACAGTCAGGAATACATATCCATACTTGAAGTAGAAAAAGTCATAAAAGGCTTAAAATGTGGAAAGGCAGCAGGAGTGGATGATAGTCAACCAGAAATGCTGAAGTATGGTAGTATAAAAGTCTTGCAGTGGCTGCACTGCATAGTTCAGAAGGCCTGGACAAAGGGACGAATTCCCGATGATTGGAGTAGAGCTCTCATAGTACCCATATATAAAAAGGGAAATAAAACTGAATGTGAGAATTACAGAGGTATTTCCCTACTGAGTGTTCCTGGTATGATATATGCAAGTATACTTGAGAAACAGTTGAGAAGAATTGTGGAAGAAAAGCTTGGTGAAGAACAAGCTGGATTCCAGCCAAATAGAGGCTGTCAGGATCAGATCTTAGCTTTACAACAAATAGTGGAGAAATCATGGGAATATAACAAAGATCTCTATTTGAGTTTTGTAGATCTGGAAAAGGCATATAATAGGGTGCCAAGAGAAAAGCTATTCAATAAAGACTAAGTATTGCTTGATATAATGGAGCATTATATCAAGCAATACTTAGTCTTTATTTGAGTTGTAAGTCAGCAGTTAGAATTGAAGGAAGTACAGGAAGATGGTTTAATGTTAAATCTGGTGTGAGACAAGGATGTACATTATCCCCTCTGTTATACATTATCTATATGGATCACATTATGAAGGAAAGTGATATTAAACATGATATCAAAACTGGAGATGTTATGTCAGCTCTTTGCTTTATGCGGATGAGTTATACTTCTAAATAAATCCACTACAAGTCTGCAAGATTCCTTGACTAAATTGAATAACTGTTGTAATAGATATGGTATGAAGGTCAGCAATAAAAAGACAAAGACAATGAAAATAGGCAGAATTTTTGAAAATGTCAACTGCATTGTGAACGGAGAACATGTGGAACAAGTAAAACAATTCACCTACTTAGGCACGATTTTTAGTGAAGATGGTAAATTAAATATGGAAATAGACAACAGAATCAATAAAGCTGGTATAGTAGGAAGTCAATAGAATATATTCATATGGAATAAGAGAGAAATCAGTCGGAACACTAAATTAGCTGTATACAAGACAGTGTTCAAACCAGTTTTAACTTATGGATCTGAGAGCTGGGTCAGAAGTAAAACACTTGACCAAAGACTAGAGACTGCAGATATGAGAGTCCTGAGAAAGATTAGAGGCATGAACAGATGGCATCAATGGCAATATCATATTAAAAATGAGGATATTATGATAGAACTTAACGTTGTCAGCATCCAGGAATGTGTTATCAGAGCTAATCTCAGGTGGTATGGTCATTTAAACAGAATGGGCGAGGAAAGATTGGGAAAACACGTGTTCTCTGCCAGATTGGCAGGAAAACGACCCAGAGGAAGACCAAGATATAGGTGGTTTGATAGGGTACAAAGTGCCTTAGATGACAGAAATATAACATCTGATAATATTGGAGTCTTGACAAGTAACAGACTGATCTGGAGGAAAATTGTAGATAGGAAGTTAGTAATGATGTAAATTTTTCATGTAGTACTATCATATCCTGCACACCCCTTGAGGGTACATGGCAGGAATTTGATGATGATGAATAAAATATAAACAAATGGACAAATACCAATAGAAAGGAATACAAGTATATTACTGTCCGACCACAGATCCGAGAGCCTAGTCTGGCAATGTGCCAAGAAGAGTCAATTCATGTTGAAGGGTGATGTGGGAATTCGTTACCAACACATGAAATCATGTACTTTATATGTAAAAGTTTCCAACTGTTGTACAAGTAAAATAGTTACCACTTTAAAAACTAGAATTTCCATAAAAGAAAAAACTAATTTTCTGATGTATAATAATAAACACTCATCCCACAAAACGCGCTGATTACCCTATTATCGGAATGAAATCACCTTCTTCTGACATGTGCAGAAATGTCGAAACACAGTAATACCTATATTTAAAAAGGGAAATAAAACAAAACCTGTTAATTAGAGGTATTAGTTTATTGAATACATGTTACAAAATATACAGTAGAATACTTAATGAAAAATTGAAAATATACAGTGCAAAAATATTATTAGAATTTCAAATGGGTTTACAAAATTCTACAATGGATGTAGCTTTTTGTTAAATAGTTTCCATAATTTCTAAAATATACTCATTTTAGAAATTATGGACTTTACAACCATGTTACAATTTTAAAATAATTATTTTATAACACAATTGTAAAGTCCATTTTCTAAATTTCTAAAACGAGTGCTGATCACCGTGCAATACTAAAAGAAAGGATGCAGTTTTTTGTTTAAAACTACTTATAGAAAAAAGAAGAGAATTTAATTTAGAAATTCATCTTTTGTTTACAGATTATTAAAAAGCATTTGACAGAGTAAAAAGATTATGTGAAGCTTAGGTAAGCCATAAATTCTGTGAGGCTAGCATGGTATGTCTTGAGTTTTTTAATTGTTTCTTCATAGATGAAGAAACAATTAAAAAGTTAAAAAAGGAGGAGGTTTAATCAAGTAATAGTTATTGAAAGTGAAACACTTATTCTTTCGAAAAAAAAAAAAAAAGAAAGAAAGAAATGAAAACATGTCTGAAAAACAATCTATAAACCAAGGAGTAAGACAGGAATATTCTCTGTCTCCAACACTTTTCAATATTTATGTTAATATTTATATTAATACAGTGGAACACCTTAAACACAAGAATAGAAATTTCCCAGAATAACCAAATAAATAAACTATGATTTGCAGATGATCATGCAATAATATCAGATAAGGAAGACAATTTACAAAGAGCAATATATAATTTAAATATTGTAGAACAGTTTGGAATGAAAATATCCATAGATAAAACTGAAACAATGGCATTTTGTAGACAAACTCCAGTTAGAAATTAAATAGTTAATAATAAAATAATAGAACAGATAAATACTTTCAGTTATCTTACATGTGAAATATCATATATGAAGGAGAAAAGGACAAAATTAAAATCTTCAACATTTTTTCAAATCAAAGGTCTGATAAATAGAACATTCGATCCAAATATTGTACAAAAAGAAACATGCTTGAAAATATACAATACTTTAGCAGTGTGCACATTATAATATGGCAGCAAAATTGAACAAGACAAACAAATAATAAAGACAAGTGAAATGAGATTCATGAGAAGTACTGCAAAATACACATTATTAAACCAAAAAAGGAACGAAAATATTTTTAAATAATTAAAAATAAAATCGATAGAAGAAAACTAAACAATTATCATTATTATTATTATTATTACTACGTGACACCTCCAAGGAGTCCAAAGACTCATCGAGGAAGGGCACCAACTACCCAACTCTGTCTCCACCTCTCAAATCTACCACTACCACCACCAAATTATTATTATTATTATTAATATTTAACTTCCATGGAGCCAGACTCATTGTGAGAGGTACACACTATTGCATAAAATGCTCATCCAACTGTGTCTTGAACTGATTCAATGTGTTTACATCCACAACACACACTCAAGGCAATGCATTCCACTCACCTACTACCCTCCATGCAAATAGAACGTGTAAATCGAATGGCCAATACCTGATATCCTAAACAAATAATAAAATAAACCAATTGGAAAGAGAAGACTGGGAAGACCTCAAAAGAGGATATTAGATGGATAATGAGACCAGAACAGACCAATATGGTCATATATCCGTAATTAGCATGATGATGATGACATAGGCCTACAACTATCCAACATAGTTCTTAATGTGGCTAAACGCTCTCTACAACATTAATTTAAGAAACAAAATTGACACCTAAATCATAAATTAGATAGCCTTGTTGCTAAGCAAAATATTCCTCACTCAGTTCCAGATAATTGGGTAATCAAGATTTCAGGATGCCCATTAACTGAAAGTGAAACACTTATTCTTTCGAAAGAACATGATTTCTCATAGTTTAAAAAAAAATACCTTATTTAGATTTCCTTTTTAGCACTGGACAAAACTCATTTAACCTTTCCAGTGAAGATACTAATAATCTCTGTTTAGAAGCTTCATCTATCCTACTCAAAATCCAAGTTTCCACCATCTAACATCTCGCCAGCCAAAAAGAAAGCTTTGCATTCGCTAAGACGCAAAAGCCACCTTATTATCACCAAAGCAGACAAGGGCAAATTACGAAAGAAAAATTTCGCTTTTAATACAGGATTGTTCAACTAATCAGGAACTGGATCATAACTCCACAAAGAGGCAACTTAAGAAAGTAAACTACGTTCTCGGCAAAGTTATAAGTTTAGATGCAGACATCACAGAAAAGCTAAAAACTTATTTTTCAAGAACACCTAGGTTCCATGGTTTACCAAAGATCCATAAAAAAAAAAAAAAAAGACACTCCACTTCGTCCAATTTACTGTATTGATTCACCTATGTATTGCATAGCCAAATGTTACCAAACCTATTGAAATCACATACTGGCAAGTCTTGCTCGTTTATAAAAAATTCTTTAGATTTCATAGACAAATTGAAAATTTTTTCCATACAACCCAATGATCTTATAGTGAGCTTTGATACAGAATCACTATTTACAAACATACCTCTCAAGGAGACATTGCAGCTACTTTCTGAAACATTCCCACAAGATATAGTAAAACTATTCGAATTTGTGATGCATTCTGGATACTTTGTTTGTCAGAACAAATTCTAGCTGATTTTCATTTAGAACATCTAGAAGACATCCACATCCACACACACACACACACACACACACACACACACACACACACACTCAACACATCTATACACACATTCAACCTTCATTTTTGGTTTGATGCATTGATGACATTTTTGCTGTGTGACCTCACAATAAAGAAACTCTACCACAACCTCATATCAAATTCACTATGAAAATCGGAAAAGACAACAAATTATCTTTTCTAGACGTTCTCATCCACTCACCATCAGGTGATTTAACCACATCTGTTTATAGAAAGCCCACTTTCACTAGATGCTACATTCTTCAAAAATCTGCATACCATCCTTATTAAAAGATGAATCGTGAAGTCTTTAATTCTACGTGCTGAAACTAATTGTTCGACTCACAGGAAGAACTGCTAAATATCAAACAATATATGAAATTAAATGGCTTCTCAGAAAGGACTACATAACATCTATTCGACTCTTACAAACCTAACCTAAACAACAAGGAAATGGTATGTCGAATTCCAATCCCATACATTTCTGGCATTTGAGAACTGATTTCCAGAATTCTAAAGAAATATGACTTAGTAGCTACTTTTATACCTACCCATCAGTAAACTCTCAACTTATTTCCCCCCTCTTCAAAAGATAAACACTCTCTGACGTCTCTCCCAGGTATATACCAAGTTTCTTGTTACTGCTGTCTATACTATTTCGGATAAACTAGATGCTCAATAGAAAAGACATTACAAGAACATCAATCATGTTTTCCACAGAAAATCCGATAAATCTGGATTGGCTCAACATGGAGTAGATACCGTACTACACTGCTGTTGATACAACTTTGAATGTTTAAGGAGAGTGCTGAAGCCTTGTTTCACCGTGAGAACTTTAATCGGAACGGCTGCTTATCATTACCAAAAATATGGGAAAGTTAGAATAACACATCGTTAATTTTCTTTTTTTTAATACTGTTATCGGTAACCTATTTCTCAGTTAGAACATAACATTACTGGGAAACATAACATCAAGCAGCTCACTCTATTTCAAATAAATCCATTGTTTGCATCCTACCTTGTATCAACTATTTTTTGGCACTGAAGATGGTCTGTAATTTTCAGACTGAAATATATGTCCTTATAATAAATCATTACCTTTACCTTGGGTTTATGTGTAAATAATTCATAACCCTATCCAGAGCTTTGCCAATGATAGTACACTCCATTCCTCCTGATTTGATGATAACTCTTGATCTTGAGCTGGTCATAGTAGATATAGAATCCTCAATATCTACTATGACCAGCAGCCTGAACTCAGATCTCCTAGTGGAGCAAGAACAATCTTGTAAACTTCAATGCCACCAAACTGCAGGCCTGTCTCACAAGAAAGAGCTCTATAATAAATTTAGCTTAATCCTTTATCCAAGTGTTAGCAAACAAAGTTTGCGCCTGAAGATAATTCAGAACTGAGGCAACTCGTAGCAAAGGTGGACCAAGCTCTCATCACTCCTGTCTCAGTATCTCCCACAATGCAAAATACATCTTTTTATGGATATGTATAATGCTATGTATTAAGGGAAGGGCCACTATCCAGACCAGTTTTGACCTTTACTGAGGTCTTGTCAGTGGGAGCCAGACCCAGAAGAGGTGATACTATGAGGTCAGTGTACTATGTATGATAACTGTGTGAGTTCTAATGCTGGTTTGCCTGTTCTGAGGAACAACTAGTTTCCAGGAGAAAAATCCTCTACCTCCATATGAAACCAGCCAACTCACCTTCGGTTGATATATTTACGGAAAACCTTAATTTTCTTCCAAAGGATTTGATGTCCTGGCTCATGGACATTGAATCTACTTGTTGGCTAAAATATGATAACCCACATTGGGAAGGAATTTGATATACTCTAGAATGGGCCCAAAGGCCAGAACAATCAGGACTTGCAGAACACACTATCTCCACCAGATATCACATCCTTTGGAAGAAAATTAGGGTTCATTATTAAATTAATTATCACGTGGAACGCTTATGTAAAGAAAGTTCTGAAATCTTGCTAAACTGTCAAAATTTAAATAGAAGTGATTAAGTAAAATTATCTCTATTACGGAAGTGGTTCTTCTTCACTAATCCAGGATTAATTTTCTTATTTTTTAAATTAATAATCTCTTGCTAGTTATTTTACTTGAATCTTAATGTACTTAGACCATGTCACTCTACATCATTTGGATGTATTGTTTATGCATTTTCATTGCTGAATCTACTGGTTTCCATTCTAGTTGTTTAATTTGAAAAGTTATACTGAAGATGCATTTGATACTGGAACAAAAATTCTATGCTAATAAAAAGTACTTAAGTAAAATACTTAAGTGTTAAAACTAAAATGCTTAATTAGTTATAATGTCTTACATTACAATTCATCGAGTTAATGTACCCATGATTAAATATTTTTAACTATTTCAATAATTGCAATACCTGAATGTGATAATTTGGTCAGAAGATGTTTTCCACATTTATAACGATAACTGTCTTCATCATCACTTTCGCTGTAAGCTTTCTTAAAATTAAATGGACCTTCGTCTGGATGCCAAAATCTTGAAGTTTGTGCATGTGCCTTCAAATTGCAGCTCATTAAGTCAATTTTAGTTCCAATAGATAATTCATTGGAGATGTTTCTTATTCCACCTTAAACAGAAAAAGTAATTAATCATATGATAAGACTACAATAATTTCAGTTAATAAAACATTAACAGATACAGTCAATACACACTGTAACTGCGAAATGATGCACTATTTTAAAATAACAGGAATAACCTTAGGAGTAATAAGTTTGAAGCTTTCCACTGTAAATGATGAAAATGCAAACACTTCAGTAGTGTAAAAATATTGTTGTTTAAACTCGTTATTAAAATCTCCTATTATATCTTATTTCCTCTTATTAAATCTCCTTTTAAAAATCCTACCGGCTGCGACATTGTAACAATATGTGTGTTTATCTTATTATCTATGTTTGTTATTACTAATTGCTTATCCTATCAAACTCTATACTATTCATTTCTTGTTAAGTCTATTATTAAATCTTGTTGCTTGCTGCACCTTTGTAAATCTACATTATCTCATTTAAACTTATCTTCTTAACTTTGATTACTCTCTTATCAGTTTGGCTGCAAATATTAAAGCTCCCATGTGTAAGGTTCACAGAACAAAGAAATCGCCTCAGGCTGGAGCAAACCTCTTTGTCTTATCTACCTGTATTTATTCTTAACAGAATTTTGGAAATTTGTTTGATTTCTAGTTGCGCCACCAAAATAAGCAGATGGGAGGTGAATCTCCTTCCAAAGAAAAAAAAAAACAGTAAAACACACAGAACCCTTCCTCTCTTAATAAAAATCAAATTTAGCAGCTTAACCCTTCTAATCTAGTCGTGGCAATATCTACCTTAAAGCACACAGATTCGAGTTTAATGATTAGTGCATTGGAAATATGAATCAGGCAAGTTATTTAAACAAGAAAACAATTCATTCATCACTAATGATATATATAAAAGGTCAATTATAAGTACCAACTAGATTTTGCTTCTATGCTTCAAATAATAACTCAAAGTTATGTTTACATCTTAGTCCCTCAACACAATTACTTCTAGTAGGACCACGTGCATATAACATTAACCTAGACTTTCTTAAATCATCTTCAGATAAACATCTGCAAGTTTATGCAATAGCTATAACATTAAACACAAGATGCATTACCTAAATTTCTAAACTAGGCTTTCTCTTACATAAGACAAAACAATTCAATTATCAGCATTAGGCCTAAAGTCCTCAAGTATCTTATCTAACAAAACCCTTAATCAAACACTGTCACAATCTTTTTCTCAAGTTAAACAAAGGAAAGATCTTACTTGAACATAAATCTGGACTTCTCTGAATGATCCTTGAAATCATCTCCTTCGGTTACCATTCGTCGTTGGCAATGAACTCGGGTACCTTTTCTGGGCTTGTGAGATCCCTCATTATTATCAGCGAGCATCAAGAACTCGGTGACACGGAAACACGGCATCAAGTTTCTTTTAAAACAGCTAATCTTAGTCACATTGCTCTCTTGGCATTTTCTGTCTGGAATTCAGGACTCTGATGGCAATCACAAATCATCTCCCACAATGTTAGCAAAGCTCCGCTGCCATCGAGTACATTGTAATCTCAGGTCGGAACTCGACGTGACTTCGTAACTTCTTGATGATCCAAGAACGGGACCAGCACCGCACACCTGACTCGCGAGATGAATAACCTGAAAAAGGAACAAAAAGCCTCGACTCGCCACAGCAACCCTCTATTTATTTGGCTCTGATGACCTTGGGTTCGCTCACGTAGTCGTACCCTGGTTATTTCGATGTTCTGCACCCACCACCTTTTCCAGTCGTTGCAATAAGGCGGGAAACCACTGTGCAATGTTGACTTTCGTGATGGTAGATGCCCTAGGTCATAACTTAATACGATAATCCATCTGGAATTATCGCTGACTAGAGGATTCTTTTAGACACAAACTACTTTACACTTGCTTTCCTTTGTTCTATTACAAAACATTTGTAGGTTACAATATTCAGTAATTCACAAATTATTATTTCCATTTCATTAAAGATAAAATTTTTCACTATTAAATCACGTGTTTTTATTGGAATTTTGTTTATCAGTAAAATCGGTATATAAGGTGTTTTGCATAAATTTCCTTCTATACACGATTTTACAGTAGTAAATGCAATTCATACACCAAACTACACTTACCAGCAGATAACATCAAAATCCATATTATGAAATTGTTTACATTATGCAAAGAAGCATTAATTTCCAAATTAATCTAGTCCACAACAGCCATATTGAAAACTGCTGTTGCAATAATAAAAGCACTGAAAGAAGATCTCCGGGATAAACTTCTTTCAGCACATCAAAACATATGAAGTAAAGGAAAAATCAAGAAAGCGAATACAGACAAAAAAAAAAGATATGGTAATTCCAGGTTTACAGGCATTGCATGAGCAAGCAATGAAAGCACATTTCTGACGTAAAAAGATTTATGACATTACTGTATTAGCTGGAATGAATGATTTGTGAGAGAAAAAGTATGGTATGTGAGAAACAGGAAACAGCTGGTGAATCAT
The DNA here is from genome assembly GCF_054136105.1 of Typopeltis vanoorti. Classification (NCBI taxonomy): domain Eukaryota; kingdom Metazoa; phylum Arthropoda; class Arachnida; order Uropygi; family Thelyphonidae; genus Typopeltis; species Typopeltis vanoorti. The sequence goes on along the minus strand of NC_143561.1, from coordinate 96,770,572 downwards.
GTGAAAAAAAAAAGAATAATAGGAGTTATTCTTTTTTTTTATTCTTCTTTTATTTATACTTTTATTATTTTTTTTTATTTTTCTTTTAAAAAGAATAAAGGAGTTATTCTTTTTTTTTATACTTATGTAGATGTGTAAGAGAAATGGTGTGCAACATGTACATGTATGAGGTGAGAATGATAGTCAAAAGGATTTGTACTTGCAAGACGGAGTGCACTTGAATGGTTTTAATGTCAAGCACTTGGAAAAATACTGTTCAGTGAAAGCATGAATGTGAATTGTTAGAGGAAACTAGATATGTCTTGGGGGGAGTTACATGAAAATGGATGTGTGCATTAAATTAAGTACTGAAAACAGAGAGAGAGAGACTGATGGCAGTTTGTTAGGAATGACCCTAAAGAATGCATGACCAGTTTCCAGTTTTGTCAAGAAAGAAATCAAATAATTCTGTCAAAATAGTATTTCTGTAATTCTTCTAGAAGCTAGCTCCACTTCTTTTCCATTGATGTATATCTTCTGCTGATTTTCTTTCTCTCTCTTGAATTTCTTTCCGTTTGAAATGTTCCAGTAGATGGTTTATTCCCCCCTCATCCTTGTTCCCAGATGAAAAAAAAAAGGTTTTCTTTAACCAGACAACACTAGTTCAACATGACATTTAATCATGTTGTCCCATCATTTTTGTTTGTGGTTTTAGGCAATGCAGAATAGGGTTTGGTTGGCCTAAGTCGCACACTGCCAATCTGTTCTCATTCATTCAATATCCAGTGAATATATAGTAAGAGGGTATCATGCGAATATATGGTTAAGCATTTGGTCAAAAGACCCAGTTGGCATCTATATTCCATATAGGCTATGTACCAATCTCCTTCCATTTATCTAAAATTCACCTTTAAGTTTTTGAAGAAATTACATTTTAACTTATTGATTTCTGCAGATGTTCTATCCACTATTTGATAAAATGAATTAAATATATAATGAAAATAAATGTCAGGTACTTCTTTATGGTTTGGTTCATTATAAAAATGAAAGGCTGTTCCAGAAAAACAGAGGCAGATGGAATGAAACAGGAAGGAGAAGAAAAAGAAGCTCAGGAAGGTATGTAGCTGAACTTAAAAGTATATTGAGCAGCAGATGCTCACTTTGTAAAAAGTGGAGGAATGAAGAAAGGAGAAACATATATCAGTAGCTTAGTTTATATTCTAACATCTGTACTTTCACACATATATTTAAATACATCTAAACCTGATCAATTCACATTAAAGGAAAAAACACTCACTGGTTATACGCTCTGCTGCCCACAAGTCTTTTGCTGTTTCTAATACCCATGCTTCTGTATAGTCTACTATAAGAAAGCTGTTATGATATGTAAATTTTGGAATACTATCAGAACAAGGACCTCCCTGGCCATGTTTCTCCAGTAAATTAGTAATTACTTGAACAGCTTCTAAGGCAGAAGAGGCTCTTTCTAATCCTAGTCTATAAAGAAAAAAAAAAAAAATGAAAAAGAGTTTAACAGGAGGTAGATTTATCTAGTATCTTATCTATTCAATAAACAAACAAGAAATTAAAGTTGAGCCAGATTTTTAGTATTACTTCTATGGGCATAAAGGGCTCATGAGTCTCCACCTAAGATCCCCATTCTTATATTTATCTATACATTACTTGTTGCTTATTAAACTACAGCAAATGTAAAGCAGGAATATGAAGTTTTAGTTTTCCCAAATAAAAACACTTTTGCAATAATTCAGTCACAGTAATAACTACTATATATTATATAATTTTCTTATAAAGAGAAACCTCTGGAGTATTCATAACTATAAATTCACACATATGCCACAATAATTAACTTTTTAATATGTACATATTTCGTCTTAAGTATCATAAGACATCATACAGTTATTAAATGACAATAGGAATTGAATTCATGTGTGTTTAGTGCACGCACGAATGTGTTTTTAAAAAGTTAATTACTGTGGCATTAATTAAAAAGTTAGTGTGGTACACGTATGAATTTATGATGATATAATGAATATAAAATCATGATATAATGAAGGATGTAGGCATCTGGAGAGATTGCTGTTCTGAACAAGCCAGTGTGTCCCAGGGAGGATGATAGTAGGGGTGGCCTCTTGTGGGAATGGATACTTGGGAGAAGGGAGACGACATCAGGTAACACTGAGCCTAGTGGAGTCTAGGGGGAGGGATAATGCTGGGTATAGAAACAATGGCATTTATATGCTTTATACTAATGCCAGGAGTATCCGAAATAAGGGAGGGAATTGGTGGTGCAGATAGCATCAGCCTGGCCAAAAATTATTGGGATCACTGAGACGTGGTTGACAGAAGAGGATATAATAACCGGAATAGAAGTCGCTGGGTACAGAATTTTTTGGCAGGATAGGAGGGGAAAGCGTGGTGGTGGGGTACTGCTTATGACATGTGATGACCTATGTCCTCTAAGAGTGGAGGCTTTGGAAGGAAGTGAGACAAATGATTTTGAGAGCATATGGTGTGAGATAGAGGTAGGCAAGACAGGATATTTAGTGGGGTGTTGCTACAGACCCAAGAGCACACAGGATGGGGACCAGGAGATATTTAGACAGTTAAGTTTGGCAAGTGCAAGAAGAATGATTGTTATGGGAGATTTTAACTACAATAGTATAAATTGGAGAGAGGAAGATGCACGTAGCAATAGGGGGAATGGAATTTCTAGAATTCTTGAGGGACAAATGTCTTAGGCAACATGTAACAGAGGGAACAAGAGGTTCAAGAGTTTTGGATTTGGTTATAGCATCAGAAAAGTTGATAATAACTGAGATGACATCTCTCCCACCAGTTGGAGAGAGTGACCATATGGTTTTGACTTGGAAAATGAATAGAAATGCAGGAGTATCAAAGAGATGGGAACTTATGTGGAATTATAAAGCAGGTGATTATAATAGTCTTAGACGTCAGCTTCAGGAAGTTTCATGGAGAGAGGAATTGGAAGGCCGGGATATCATTAGTGCATGGGAAATTGTAAAAGAATATTTGTTAGCAGCAATGGTAAGTTGTATACCACGAGTGAAGAAGAGGACACAATTTGGAGTAAAGTGGATGACAAACAATATTAAACAGGAATTGCATGCGAAAAAGAGGCTATGGAGGAGATATAAGGAGACAGGTGAAGAGAAGATGCATGAAGAATATAAGACACAGGCCAGAAGAGTGATTAGTGTGGTAAGGAAAGCGAAACTGGAATATGAGAGGAGATTGGCCCTAAGATCCAAAGAAAATCCTAGGAAATTTTTTAGCTATGTGGCCAGTAGGAGGAGAAATGACTGTGGAAGAATGATATTGTGGGATAAAAATGAGAATAGAGTGACTGATGCAGACGACATAGTGGAATTGTTCAATGAACACTTTATTGGAGTATTTCAATCTAGAGGAGTCAGTTTTAATGCTAGAGGGATAGGGCAGGTTCGAGGTTTTAGAGGTACAGGAGGAGAGTGTGTTTCAGATATTGAGTACTCTGGATGTCAGTAAAGCTTTGGGACTGGATGGTATTTCACCACAAGTTTTGAGAGAATGTGCTAGGGAACTGACAGTGCCTTTAACCTGACTTTTCAATGAAAGTCTGGCTGCGGGAAAGGTGCCCAGGGAATGGAAGGAAGGTAAGATAGTGCCATTGCATAAGGGTGGTAACAGACTGGAAGTGTCTAATTATAGGCCAGTTTGTGTGTCATCAGTAGTTGTTAAGATCTTGGAGAAAGTAGTGAGGGACCATATACAGCATTGGGCAGATGAGGGTAATGTTATCTGTGAGAGTCAATATGGATTTGTGAAAGGGCGCTCTTGTTTTAGCAATATGCTAGCCTTTTATAATAAAGTTACAAGAACATTAGATGAGTGAAAGGTATATACTGCAATTTTCTTAGACTTAGCGAAGGCATCTGACAGGGTGCCACATGATAAGCTGATATTTAAGTTGCAGCACATGGGTCTGGATGTCAGATTGGTCAACTGGATTCAGGATTGGCTGTCTGATAGGTATCAGAGAGTTGTGTATGGTGGAGTAGTTTCAAGGAGGCAGAGGGTTACAAGTGGGGTCCCACAGGGCTCAGTACTAGGACCTATATTGTTTAACCTTTATATCAATGACATTGCCAGTGGATTGCAAGGTGATATTCAGTTGTTTGCAGATGATGCGAAGCTGGGAAGGATTATTAGTAATAGTGCAGATGTGGTAGCCCTGCAAGAGGATTTGAATAAGCTAGATAGATGGGCAAATGAATGGGGGGTGTCAGTTTAATTCAGCAAAATGTAAGGTCTTGAGGTTTGCGAAACATTGATGGGATGTTGCATACTCTATGGGAGGAGTTATACTGGAGGAAGTAGGGGAGATAAGAGATCTGGGATTGATGATTGATGGAAACCTGAAATTTAGGGGACGTATTACAAAGGTGGTGAAGGTAACAGAGGATTGCTGCAATTATGAGAAGGACACTGACCTGCAGAGATAAAAGGGCTATCATTCCGTTGTATAAGTCTCTGATCAGACCACACTTAGACTATTGTTCTCAGATTTGGTCCCCAGAATTTGAAGGGGATAAATTAACTGTGGAAAGGGTACAAAGATGGATGACAAAGATGGTTTCAGGACTGTACAATTTTGGTTATGAGGATCGGCTGAGGGAATGTGGACTGCAGAGTTTGGTGGATAGAAGAAGGAGAGGTGATATGATTGAAACTTTTAAACTGTTGAGAGGTGGTTACAGGGTTGACACTGGGGAGTTCTTTTGCTTGGTTGAACAGCGGGAAGGAGTGATGACAAGAGGCCATCCCTGGAAGTTATGAAAGGAAACTGTGAGCAAGAGGGTGAGGAGTGGTTTCTTTGCATGGAGGGTGGTTGAACCGTGGAATGCATTGCCTGATGGAGTGGTGAGAGCGAGAATGGTCAATGAGTTTAAGGAGTGGTGTGATAGACTGTGTTTCTTAGGGGGGGGACCTCCCCTCAATGAGTCTGGACAGACTTTATGTTCTTAGGAAGGACCTCCCACGATGAGTCTTTTGACTCCATGGAGGCCTGAATAATAATAATAATAATAACAATTTTGAGAATTTAATTTTTAATTAAATCATGTAATGAAGCCTTTAAATGACTTAGCAATACAATGGCTGTTGCATCATAGATTTTTTTTCATTTTACATTCTGCATCACTCATGTGCTCAATCTGTGATTTCAAACATCAAACTATTTAAGTATAGTAATCACAAGAGACACATAATTCAAATATGGCAAGGTACTTTTTCAAATAAGTTAAAATGGATGGAATTTAAAATGGAAGGTTTGGTTTTGATCAGAATTACAGGCTATGAGAGCAGAGCATTATGCCTATTAATACTGCATATTCTCAAACTAGCTTGCCTATTTTATGGGATGTAAAACACAAGTTTGCAAGTAGTGACCCAAAATATCTCCTTTAACTGAAAAGATTTTAGAAAGATTCTTTGCATCATGGATGGAATTTTAATTCAACTCTTTCCAACTTAAAGGTAAATGTTATGATATCATCCTCATAATTATGATGGAATTTAGGTAACCTATAGAAACAAACCAGACTATTCTCATAGCAATTGACTGGAACTAACAGATTTTGAGTTGAAACATGGAATATAAAAACTTTGTTTAAACTTAGATCTCTTCAATGTCTTACTGACATAATAGAAAATAACACTATTCAGATCTTTAAACGAAACCAGATGGGCAGGTCATGGAAATCGATAGAAACATAACAGAACAATAATGACAGATATGAAAATGGTGTAGGTTTTTATGATGGATGACAACACCTTACCATATGTAAAAACTTTCACATCAGTAGATAACTGACTTATAACTGTATTTCTGGTCATATATTTGATGTTGCAATTATCAATGGTTATGCACCAATAGAAGATAAGGATGATGATGTTAAAGATAAACTTTATTAAGAACGAGAACGGATACATCTTTACCTGGGCATCACATAATATTAGTTATGGGTGACTGCAATGCTAAAAATAGGAAAAGAAATAATATACAGACCAACACAGTTCACCCAAACTGCAACATTAGTGATGACTGTGCTTAGTTATTAACTTTTCATCCTCCAGAGGAGTTACAGTTAGAAGAAATATCCATAAACAAACTTGGCCCTTCTCAGATAGAACAGTAACCATCCAACTAGACAATGTAATGGTGATAATAGGCATAGGACATGTATAAGAAATGTTCATATCCAAATTCATATCTGGATGCAGATTCTGATCTTTATCTGGTAATAGCACATTTCAAACTAAAACTCCTTAAAATGGAGAAATGTTAATAGAAATACTAATTGATATAACACTGAAAAGTGTTATATCAATAACAAGAAGTAAACATAAAAAGACAATATTGCAGAAATGATAAAGCAGGAAATACAACTTAGACACCAAAAAGACTTCTTGTGCTGATGAAATGCAACCAGCTGCACTCAAGAAATATATTCCTGAACTAACACCTGTTCTTTACCATCTATATACTATATTACACTCAGTTGCTCTACTTCAGTGTCACCAAAAATTATTATTAGTAGTACTATTATTATTATTTGACACCTCCAGGGAGTCCTAAGACTCATCGAGAGAGGGCACCTACTCTACAACTCTGTCTCCACCATTCAACCTCATCTACACCAACGCCATCTACTGTCCACCATCACCACTATTATTTCCACAGACAATCACAAACATCCATGCCCATGGCAGGATTCGAACCCACAGCCTTTTGGATAGAGAACGAATATGCTACCCACTCAGCCAACCAGGCTGGCTAAAAGTAATAGAGAAGGTCACGAAAATAGTGAATTTCTTCAATATCTAAAGAAGAGTCAACTAACCAATGGTCACTGTGATGTGGATTTCACAGCATACCTGACCTGCTAAACAAATCGCTGCCACCAGAGGTACAAGGTTCAGAAGAAAATGATGAAAAACTCACAATTAAGGAACCATCCCTCACTGAAGTGAGGAATGCTACTGAAGCACTAAAAAATAAAAGATGTAATGTATATGCCTCCAACATCATTGAAGACTACTGGTGTGCTGCAAAGGAAAGTCGATAACTGATCATATTTTCATTCTCTGACAATTGTTAGAAAAATCTGAATTTAATAAAAAAATTACATCTAGTATTTGTGGACTATAAACAAACATACCACAAAAGAATATAAATATGTGATTATGTAATCGCCATACCCTCTGCAAGATACATTTCCTACAGGAACAGTCATCAGATTAGTTTTGAAATAATATCTGGACTTTGCCAAGGAGACTTCTCACCCTATTTAACCCAGCATTATGTCATTAAAGACCTGAATGAACAAAGGAGGATAAAAATGAATGGAAAGAATCCTATTGGCAAGACTTGAAAAATATTGCGCTGGTTCACCAGTCAGACAAACATATCACTAGACAGATGTTAGCCTGCATATACTCTACTACAGTCGCTTAATATATCATAGTCACATGTTTAATTCCAGATCTGGTATGGGTAATTTTTAACCTATATAACTGCCAATGTTGAAGCAAATATATTAACCACTTATGAATTAATGTGCTGTTTATCACACTTGCAAAGAAAAAGAATCATGCATTTTATAAGTGATACAATATCATTTATTATTATTGTTTTTAATGATAGTATTTTTTGTTACATTTTCTAACACTTATGTCTTGAATTACTTTTATGGAAAAAAAAATAAACAAACATTGTAAACAGCATTTATTTACAAATAAATAATTAATGAACACTGAAAACATATAGTATCGTAAAATACTCAATGTCATTATGCACTGCTTGAAAAGAAGTTAATGGACACCATAGCGTGAGGAACAAACAGCCATGGCACCCAACTTAATAAGATGTAGGACCCTCATTTCGTTGCAATGACTGTAGCATTCCTATGGTGCATACTTTCCAAAAGCGTAAGATAGCAATCAATGGGAATTTTGGACCATTCTTTCTGTATGGAGGTCATGAGGTCCTGGACTGCTGTGGATCAGATGTCCCTTGACCTCATCCAATGCTCCAATTCATCCCACAGATGTTCAATAGGGTTAAGATTAGGACTCTGCAGAGTCAAGTGTAGTGATGTTTATGTTCATAAACCATGCAGTTACAGCAGCAGCCTTAGGACATGGTGAATTGTCTTGCTAAAAAATGACAATGGTCATTTCCATAGAAATGCCACAAAGTAGGACGCACTGCACTGTTCAGAATGTTTAGATACCTCTCTGAGTTCAATGTTTGTGGTACTACAAACAGAGGAATGATACCAAACCACGAAAATCAGGACCATACCATCTCCCTCTGAACTTCATAGTTGGGGTTATGCATTCTGGTTTTTTTTTATTTATTCATATGGGGTTCCTCCCCCCCATTCATCCACTGTTCCTTAGGACAGCAGTGGAGGAATAAAGTTGAGGTTGAGCCCGCATAATGAGGGATTAAATATGTTTTTTTTATGACTGTAGATCTGTGTGTTCACGAGCCAGTTTGACTGTTCTGAGGGACAAAACCTGGAGTTTCTGAGTGAAAATTATTTATCAACAATTTACCAAACAGATGATAGGCATGCAACATCCTATCACAATGCCTCTTTCAAACTCCATCAGTTCCCTTCTTGCAGCCATTTCACCTGGACACAGTTGCACTGACTTGGGAGCATCATATTTCTACAATTTATACTGGCTACAAACATGTGACTCATTACATAGCATGATGCACCTTACTTGTGGAGGTGTCTATTGACTTCTTTCCAAGCAGTGTATGCATAGACCCAATGATTTTACTTTATTGAGAGAGAAGGAGAGAGATTGGCTCCCAAACATTGTCAGGTGAATAGGACTAATGACATCATATGACACGGCAGAAACTCAAAAAAACAACTGAAAAAGATTTAGTCAGAATCAATATAAAGAAATGTTTTATGAAAATCAATACTTCTCAACTTTCCAGGTTTTAATATCACTATTAATGGTCAAATTCTATATATTTTGTAACAGGATAAGAACTAAGCTAATTACCACTATCTGCTACATATCTATTTTAGGTTGTCATATCACAATTAACTGGTACAATGAGTGCTCTCTGAGAGGAGGATAGGATATGCACCCCCCCCTTCCTCTCTCTCTCTCTGAGTGAATATTCTATCCTCTCATAGTTCCATTCCATTACTACAAACTCAGTGATAATTGACAAAAACAGACATTTGTAATTACTAGCATTTCCAAACAGAGGTGATAAATAAGGTAAACACACACAAAAAAACTATTTACGACATAAAATGCGAAACAGAACTGGCACTACATAAATAAACTCTTGATCCTTGCCTGCCCTCCTTCATGTGCTGCCTGAGATAGTTATTTTTCAAGAACTGAAGAAATTCATTGTCCTTATTACCAAATGCTATCTCTTCATTCCAATGCATACTGCCATAATTAAAATTCACCCATAATAATTACCTTTCTTTTGTTCAGTAATCCAAGTTGTTTGTACATTTCTTCATCACCACTCTCCACATTTCCAGGCCAATAGCAACATCCAACTAAATATGTATTCCTGTCAAACTCCACATTACACTACATTACCTCATAACCACTGCCACTATTCCCCTCTTTCATGTCTACCTTATGTGGACATAACTCCCCTGCTATCATCAGCAGCACCCTCCCCTCCCTCCCTGTCCTTTCTATCCTCACAAAAAATACTGTATCCTTCCATTTCTATTCCTTAGAATATCAACTTCATTCAACCGTGAACTTATTCCAATGGTTTTGGGGCGAATAAATTCAATCAATGAAACCATTTCATCTCTCTTTTCTCATACTTCTGGCATTTGTAAACAAACACAGTAATTCATTTTAAGTCTATAACTTGTTTTAGGTCTATAATCAGTCTTATCCAAGCCATTTGTTGGCACTTTAGGCATTCACTCACCTGATTCTCCACCACACTTGTCCAATCACCTTTATCACCACTTATCACACATATATCTGCTAAGTTCAACTTCCCCACCCATGTTGCAATATAGTCCATCTTCATTCACACATTCACTGCACTTTTAACATCCACTCTCCCTAGCTCTTCTGATCCCACAACCAAGTCCAATACTATTGCACTTCAAATCCTCCATCACATGCTGCCTCAAGTAATTATCTCTCAGTAGGTGTATAAATTCCATTTCTTTCCTGCTATGTGATCTTTCTTCCTTGTAGTCTATACCTCCACAGTTGAAGTCCCCATAATAATCACTTTACCTGTACTAATCTGCTGATGCATGTCATCCAGATCATCTGTGGAACTCCCTGGCCTTTAGCAATAACCAACTGTATATTTTGGCTTACTGGCCTTGATCCCAGACCAAACTGCTTCAAATGAATAGCCACCCTCCCACATTTCTCCTATTCTTTTTGGCTGCAGTTCATCTGCTATCATCAGCAGTACCCTTCCCCCATCTTAACTTTTATATCTTTCCTGAAAATACTAATCCCTTCACATTTTATCCCTTTTTATCCTTGCAACCATGTAATCCACTGTTAGCCAAGTCTCACTAATGCCTATAACTTTTGATGGGGGGTTGCACTAACCAATGGCAAAATTCATCCCTCTTGTTCCTGATACTTCTGGCATTAGTATATAAATACTGCAGCATTTCTTTAGACCCTCACCCACCTGATGGACCGCATCTAGATTTAGATGTGGTCCATCAGCATTATACAATTTTTTCTTTCCATCAAACACAAACCTCAGATCTACAAATCCTACATCATTCTTTCTGTACCTACATTCTGACTCATTAGCTATCAATGCCCTTCTCCTCATCTCAGTTTGTCTTTATCATAGTATGGCAGGAGACTTACAATCTTCACCTTCTTGCTCTTCAGGTTTGCTTCTTCTAACACCTCCTTTACATCCTCCCTCATAGAATACTTCTGGCCTCTCAAATCATTTGTGCCAACCAAGACAATCAGTTCCTTCGACTTACTTTTTGCATCCAGATGGCATGACTAATATCTTGAAATTTTGCATCAGGAAAACATGATTTTGTCATACTTTCATTAAGTACTCCTCTGATCACTAAGTTTCCATACATAATTTTCTTCTTAACTTGTTTTTATTGTTTGGGTATTTGATCATTATTATTACTTCGGACCACCTGCTTCTTTCTCTTATCGGTCATGCTAATCTCTTGCCACTTTTGCAATTTTTCAATTACACACTTTGTGCTGTGAAGGATAACATTTAGATGCACTTTTTATTTATGTCCATTTCATTCTCCTCTATTTCTACAGCTGCAAGTTCGACATTTTCCATCCTACTGTCGATACTGTCTACTCTACTAACATTTGCTGTGTTCTCGTCACCTAATAGGCATTAGGTGACAAGAACACATTTTTTGTAAACCATACTTTTGAAACATTTACTACACTCTCTCTCTCTCCCCCCCCCTTTCTATTTCCTTTCACATAACCCTTAATTTTCATGATGAATACGTTTCACACACACAGTGCACTTCACAAAATCCCGATTAATTCAAATCATCGACAATGTGGTCTTTGCCACCACTGCTGTACCATGCATTGGTGCCATACCGATAATATCATATTTTAAAAAAATAAATAAAAATACAAGGTTTAAATATGAAAAAGTTACTTATCCTTTAAGAGCACTAATAACCACTCTACACACAATACCCCACTTAACAGCATGTCAATCAGTGTCATGTTGATGACTTTCTCATCATCATTTTATATATTATGGTAGAGAAAAGACATGCACATAAATTTTTTTTCCCCTCTCTCTCTGTTACCTACAAAAGGTTGTTAACTTACAGTAGATTAGTAAGGATCATAATCCAGCAACTACTCTATACACCAAACATGAAATATCACTTCAACCCACTCCATGCAGACAATAAAATGCAAGTGGTTTACACCAGGCAAATAAAATCATCTAACAACTAAAGATAGTCCCAAACATCTATGCAACAATGAAGTTAAATACTAGATGCTATCCACTCAGCCAACCAGACTGGTGTGAGTTACATTCAAGACACTTGGTAAAACTGACTTGATAAAAAAAGTATGTTATGTGTATTTTAAATATATATATATGCAAGACAAGCACTAGCCTCACAAGATGTTGGATTTACATTGAAGCATTACAAGTATAGATTCAAAGAGAGATGGAATGCAAATACACATTATATATCTAGCACTTTGGTATATTTTCCTCCATCTAGGGAAAATATAGCCAGTATATTTTCCCTAGATGGAGGAAATGACAATTAGAATCCTAAGGGATTAGATGACTGAATTCTTTTTTTTTTTTTTGAGCCTAGTAATAAATGGGTGTTGCTGCCTTTCTAAAACATCAATATTACATTGTTTGATTTTTCTGTTATGTGTATGGATGTTTCTTTTATTCCCTTTATTCTGAAGATACCTATGAAATATGAGTAAAATTTTAGGTTAATATTTTTTTTTGAAACAAAGTATCCATATTATTATTAGTAAATACATGTCATTTAATTCATTAACAAAGCAGGCCTTAGAAGAAGAGAGGTGATAGTAGCCCAAGTGTACAAACCTATTGAGACCACCCCTTTTTTGACTGAAAAGTAGAGGGATGTGAATATTTGCAGCCTGGTTGACCAAGTAGATAGCGTATCCACTGTCCAACTGACTGTGGGTTTGAACACTGCATGGGGCATAGATGTTTATGAATGTCTTTAGAACAAAGATAAATTTCACTACCCTGCTTACTGAAGGCTTAAAGGAGCTTGATAAAAAGCTTCGTGTTTGGTCTTTAGAGTAAGGTTTCCAGATAATGAAAGGCAATTTGGGATTTATCCGACCAAATTGTATTCTTATTAGCTTAAACCACAATACAAAATGATGGTGCAACATGACAGAATTTCATGCCAGCTGGGGCATCACCCTGTTAAACAAGGTACCCCTTGTTTTTGCCAAGGAACCAGGGCAAACAGCGAAAAGTCAGCTACTTGAACAAATCTTAAAACACACTCCCAATATCACCAGAGTTCAAGATCGGTACTATCAACATAAGAAACCTGAATGGCAAAGAAATGGAGCTAGCTGAAAAATTAGATAAATACCAGATTGACATAATAGGGGTGACTGAAACAAAAAAGACAAAAACTGGTGAGATCTTTCTGAGCAATAAATACAAAATATTATATTCAGGCAATGACAAGGAAAAGGAGGAGTAGCTATAGTATTCAACAATAAATACGAGGCTAATCTTCTTGAATGGCAGGCAGTCTCAAGTAGAGTAATGTGGGCAAATATCAGAAAGGGGAACTGGACAATGAGACTTATTTCTGCCTATGGTCCCACAGAAGGTTCAGCTAAGGTAGAAGTGAAAGAATTTTGTATGCTTTAGGCCTGGCCAAAGCAATTGACACAATGAAAAATTGATCCTTGTTGGAGTTCTAAATAGCAGAGTAGGAAATGATTGTCAGACGTACAAAAATATTTTGGGAAAATTTGGAGAAAAGAGCAAAGCTAATAATAATAAATACCTGTTGGATTTCTGCTCAGGACATGTACTGCTTATTAACCAACATAAACATGTGCACAAATTCACATGGAGAGAAGAGGCAAGGAATAAGAAAAGTCTCATTGACTATGTTATTGTTGATAGTGATGTTTTCTCCCTGGTGCAGGACACCAGAGTGTACAGAGGATTTGAAATTGGAAGTAATCACTATTTAGTCTTCAGCAGGATAAAATTGAATTTCATATTGAAAAGAAGAACATATAAGAAAGTTTTAAAGCAAATAAAAGTTGAGCAGCTCTCAGATATGAGCTGTAGACTAAAATACACAAACATTATTCAAGAAAAAATGAAAGAGTTTGAGAACAGGAACCAAACCTTGGAGAATCGGTGGCAAGCCCTGAATAAAACACTGATTAAGCCAGAGAGGCATGTGGTGAGGTTGTCTGTAAGAATAGAAAAATCAGAACTCCATGGTGGACACAGGAAGTTAAAGAGGCAGTGAAGAAAAAGAAGAAAGCATTTCAAAAGTTCCCAGAAAATAAGTCAGCTTGCTCTTAGAGAATACAGAGACAAATGTAAAGCTAAACAATGTGTAAAACTAGCTAAACAAAAGTCATGGAAAGACTTTGGTAAGAACATAGAAAATAAATACGAAGAAGGTGGTAAGATATTCTGCCGGTTGTTGAAGAAGCTCAGAAATGGAGGAAAGAGTGCTGTAAAAGGAATTAGAGATGATAAAGGTGACATGAAAACTGGAGAAAAAGATATCCTTGAAGTATGGAGTAATTACTTGGAAAAATTATTAAATGAAACAAGCAGTGATAGCACAATGGTAAAGAACACATAACAGGCATGCAGTCAGGAAAACATATCCATACTTGAAGTAGAAAAAGCCATCAAAGGCCTGAAATCTGGAAAGGCAGCAGGAGTAGATGATATTTTTGAATAGAAATGCTCACGTATGGAGATATAAAAGTCTTACAGTGGCTGCACTGCATAGTTCAGAAGGGCTGGACAGAAGGACGACTTCCGGATAATTGGAGTAGAGTGCTCATAGTACCCATATATAAAAAAGGGAAATAATACTGAATGTGAGAATTAGATAGGTATTTCTCTACTGAGTGTTCCTGGTAAGATTTATACAAGTATAATTGACAAACAGTTGTGAAGAATTGTGGAAGAAAAGCTTGGTGAAGAACAAGCTGGATTAAGGACAAACAGAGGCTGTAAGGATCAGGTCTTCACTTTACGACAGATAGTTGAGAAATCATGGGAATATAACAAAGATCTGCATTTAAGTTTTGTAGATCTGGAAAAGGCATATGACAAGATGCCAAGAGAGAAGCTATTCAATATGCTACAGTTATATGGTATGAATGCGGCAGAAGTGGGATGAGTCAAGAGTGGAAGAGGACAGAGAGGTGTACAAAGAGAGAAAGCAAGAAGCCAAGAGAGTTGTGGCATAGGCGAAGGCCATCGCATATCAAGATCTGTATGATCAATTAGAAACAAAGGAAGGACAGAGAAAAATTTACCAACTGGCGAAATGTAGAAATAAAGCAGCTAAGGACATCTTACATGTGAGGCAGATCAAAGATGCTGAAGGAAGAGTATTATGGATGGATGTGGACATAAGAAACAGATGGAAAATATACTTTGAGGGACTTTTGAATGAGGAAAATGCAAGGACTCACAGAGGAGATAGGCAGCCTTCTGAGGGGATGGTGCAGAACATCAGTAGAATGGAAGTGATGGAGGCCATGAAGAGGATGAGGAATGGAAAAGCGGTGGGCCCTGACAGAATTCCAGCGGAGGCATGGTAGGCACTGGAGGAAGAGGGAATTGACCTGCTGTGGGACCTGTTCATGAAAGTTTGCCAACAGGAAAATATACCCGAGGAATGGAGGGAGAGTACTCTTGTTCCTATCTACAAGGGTAAAGGGGATGCACAAGACTGTAAAAATTACAGAGGAATAAAGTTGATGTCCCACAAAATGAAGATCCTAGAAAGGGTTCTTGATGGTAGATTGAGGGAGGAGGTGAAGATTGCAAAGGAACAATTCGGCTTCATGCCTGGTAGATCAACAACAGACGCTATCTTTGGGTTACGACAGTTGATGGAAAAATATCGAGAGAAACAAAGGGAGCTACATCTGGTATTTATTGATCTGGAGAAAGCATATGATAGAGTGCCAAGGCAAGAAGTCTGGAGGTGTCTGAGGGAGAAGAAGGTGCTGGAGAAATATGTCAGGTTGGTGCGGGAAATGTACAGAAATGTGAAGACAAGTGTTCGGACCTGTTTGGGACAGACAGAAAGTTTTCAAGTAACAGTTGGCTTGCATCAAGAGTCAGCATTAAGTCCGTTTCTGTTTAATATTGTGATGGAGGTGGTAACAGAGGAGGTGAGAGAAGATTCACCTTGGACAATGTTGTATGCAGATGACATCTTGCTGTGTGTAGATTCAAGAGAAGAAGCGGAAACTAAACTGGAAAGATGGAGAAAAGTACTGGAAGAGAGAGGTATGAGACTGAGCAGAAGTAAGACAGAGTATATGTGTTGCGCAGTGGGCGGTGGCCAGGAGACAGATCTGGAGCTGGAAGGAAATGTCATCAGGAAGGTGAGAGACTTTAGATACTTAGGTTCAACAGTGGAAGAAGATGGAGGAGCTGAGAAGGAAGTGGGATGCAGGATACAAGCGGGTTGGAGGAACTGGAGGGAGATGGCTGGAGTGTTATGCGATAAGAGGGTGCCAATCAATCTGAAAGGTAAAATTTATAGGACAGTAGTGAGGCCAGCTATGACATATGCTATAGAAACTGTGGCCCTGAGGAAAAATAACATCAGCAGGATGGAAGTAGCAGAGATGAGAATGCTTAGGTGGATGTGCAGTGTAACCAGAAAGGATCATCTGAGAAATGACTATGTCAGGGGAACAGTGAAAGTTACGAACTTAGGAGCGAAAATACAGGAGGCAAGGTTGAGATGGTTTGGTCATGTGATGAGGATGGAGGACGAATGTGTGGGAAGAAGGGTCATGCA
Source organism: Typopeltis vanoorti (assembly GCF_054136105.1). Taxonomy (NCBI): domain Eukaryota; kingdom Metazoa; phylum Arthropoda; class Arachnida; order Uropygi; family Thelyphonidae; genus Typopeltis; species Typopeltis vanoorti. The sequence continues at coordinate 96,753,944 of NC_143561.1, read as the reverse complement.
GATGGATGTGCAAGGAAGGCAGAAGCGTGGGCGGCCAAAGAAGAGATGGAGGGAGCTGGTAGAAGAGGACTTGAAGATGAAGAACTTGGATGTGGTGACAGCCCAAGACAGGAAGGTGTGGAGGAGACTCATAACAAACAGTGACCCCACTTAAGTGGGAGAAGCTGTAGAAGAAGAAGATATGGTATGAATGGGCATTATATCAAGCAATACTTAGTCTGTAAATTATATAGTTCTCTTTGCTTTGTGGTTCGTTGTTGTTCTTTCGGGTTTTTGTTATTTCAATTGCTCTATCATAAATGTTTTTACTCTACTCTCTTATTACTTAATTTCGTAAAAAATCTCAGTTTCAATCACGCAATTAAACGTAACACTTAAGGTTTCCTGCCTAATCGCCCACTTGATTCTCAACAACCAAATTTACATCACAAACAACAAATATTTACATACAGATATTACGGACATACAATTACCATATTTCAGTTTCAATTATGCACCTTATATAACCCTCAAGATAATCTCTCATAACCACTTAATTAAATATTAATATTCACATCAGCAGAATTCTTAACTCTGAGCTTAATTAATCTTACGACATAAACAACAGGCAAACTCATTAATATAGAATTATCATGAATACATATAGTTATCAATCCAATCACTTAGCCCAAATTGCCTTTCACGAAATTAACTGCGCTCAGTTTCACATCTGTTTACAGTTGCACACATCCATTAGCATTATTCATTATTCATTTAAATATCTTATCAGTTCATTAGGGGATTCTCTTACATTACAAAAATTAAACGAATAGAGAGACTCACATGGGTTTCTTCCTGTCTTGTGTATACCTTCGTTCTCTGCTCGATTCGGCGTTTCAAGTTTCCCTCTCCGCTCCGTGTTTTGGAATTCTTCCTTCAGAGTCACAGAGCAGCGATGCGTTGTCGCATTAGCTAGCGGGATATGAGGAGAGATTTTCCAGCGTCTTGAATGGCATGGTGAAGAACTACTGTGGTCGAGGCATGTGTGGACTCGATAGAGCAGCAGAGCTTTAGGATCGACTCGACTTCTCCTTATTTGATCACCTTCGGATATCCTCGAGCGTGAACTGGAGAGGCTCTTGGTGGACAGACCTCTGTCTTCCTCCCTCTGACTAACGACCCCTCTCGATCTCAAACTCATATGGTCAAAATTGTCCAAGATGAAAAAAAAGTTTCGTCTCTTAAGATCCATGCCTTATCTTAAGTATCCACCTATACCCCTGAACCTTGGGTTAAGTTTTTGGAACCCCTTATGTTCCCGTGCAAATCTTGCATATAGTTACGAGAACCCCAGACAATATTTCGTGACTCATGATTCTCGAACTTTCGCCAACTTCCTTATTTTCCCTCTTCAAGTCTTTAATCCGATTTTGTGGCCTTCGGAACTTCGTTTTGATTCACACCGCCCCTTTCTGTACTGACCTTGAAGGTCACCTGAGATTGAACTTGTAAACAACTATCAAAGAATCTACCGATTTCAAGGCGTTGCCTTTGGTTCAACAATTCTACATCTTTTGCTTAAACAATGAGCAAGTTAATTACCTTTGGGCTTATCATACTCTTTATACAATAATTTAACATAATGAAATAGAAACATTTGTACAAGGTTTTTAGGATGTGCTCCTTCTGTAAAAAGTCGATGTATTAGAAAAATTACAATTTGTGCATCATCGAATTTTTACAAAGGTCCACCCTTTCATGAAAAAATTTTCAGATTGAAATATGGATGAAAAATTTTTTTTATTATAATGTTTCTATGTCGAGGATCACAAATTCTCTGGGGTGAATACCACTCAGTTTTTTCATTAGCAAATTTTGAGGTAGTAATGCACTCAGTCCGATATGTGGGTTCCTTCAGTTGCGACACCTGTTGTGACAAATATTTGTCAGAATCGGTGTTTCCTGTACCAAAAACTTTCAGTTTACCTATTTCTCCATTTTTGTTTCCTTTAATATCAGTTGCTCATTTCTATTACCCTCTTTCATCCATATTTAAGCGTGACCTGGACTTGTAAGACATCCGGCGCTGTTCTCCCCCACCTCCTTCCTTCTCTATGAGCTTGATTTCCACTGTGCTTACATCTTTGCTTTCTGTGAACACTGGTAGTTGCTTTCTTTCTATGTCTTCCTGTTGGCTTACTGCCACTTTCACACTCGAGATGTGAGAATTTTCCTTTTGTTGGATGTTTCTAATCTTTGAGGGGTCATTTTTCATCTTTTCATTCACATCCTCACTTACCACAGCTTGATTATTCCGTCCGATGTTGTGGTCATTTATTTCTCCACGTTCACTAGACCTTTCAGCTCGAAACCTCTGCGTGCTTCCTTTAGTCTGCTTCACTCCCATCAGAGAAACTTCCTGGGTACTGAAGTCACATGAAAATCTATGACCTTTTAAAAAGTTTGTCCCCAATATTACTCGATCCCCATGTCGGGAGGTTTCTGGGAGAATTAGCAGTTCCGGTAGGACACTTAGCCCGAAATCGGGCAACCACATGCTTACTTTTAACTTTCTAGGAGCATAGATGGTAGGATTAGCTATTCCATTCAGTTTAACTGGTCTCCTTAGCTTTGTGACACCGTTAGCTATTCTGGACTTCAATCTCTTGAACAGGGATCCCATTATTACTGAGACTTGGGATCCAGTGTCCAATAGGACATCACTGTATCCCCTTTATTTTACCTTGAATAACGGTCATGAGCTCGGTGCGTCGTTCCTGACTCTCCTTTCTAAATCTCCTTGATTTGTTTGTGGGATGGTGGCTAGCACCCAGCATATTAAATTCAAACTGTTTACTTCTGTAAAATCTTCCTTTATTCTGGAAGCAGTATGGGGTGCTCTCCCCCTCTGCTGTCCCCCTTGTTATCCACTCATTCATGACTCTGGTTCTCTATGGCTGGTTTTGCTACTGTTTCTTGTAGTTGCTTGACAATCAAATTAAATTTATCCATTAGTGATTGATGTAACCTTTCTACCTCTTGTCTAATCATAGAGTGTATTTCTTCCCTTGTGAAGGAGTTTGCAACACTTGGGGTGGTCACTCTCTCTCTCTCATCTTCAATCTTATTCACAGTGAATGCTCCGTTTTTGTCTTCCGTTTTCTCATTCTGTTCCATTGCCCTCCCTTTTGAGATTTCTCGGTTTTATCCTTTTCTTAGAGTCAGATTCCTTTTTTATAATGTGTATCTGACTGGCACTAGAAACGGGATGAAAGTCGCCTATCCTTTCTTCTTTTTCTGCTAAGTAGCACTCATCTAAATTATTTAATTTCTTTTTGTACGCCGTCTCCCGGAATTCCTCCCTTACTCCTAATTTGAATTGATTAAATATCGCCCAGTCTAGATGGCTCCTGTCTTCAATTGATACGCTTAGGCTGTTCGCCAAGGTTAGCAATCTGTTGTAATAATCTGTTGTGGATTCTTTCCTTTCCTGAGTGCATTTTTTGCAATCTCCATAGGTTCGGACCCACACTTCTGACCTTGGAAAACTTGGATATCAGGGTTTCTTTAAATTTGTTGTATTCTAAAGTGTCTCCCAGTATGGGAGAGGAATACAAGAAATTTTTTGCCCTGCTAATTAATTTGTTCCTCAGTATGATCAGAAGTTCGAAATCCAACCAATTTCCTATGTTCCTTATTTCTTCTATAAATTTGAAGAAGGACAGCACATCATCGTGGTCCTCTCCAGAGAATTGTGGGATGATGAGTTGGGGATTGACTGTCCTAAAGAACTTTCTATCACCCATTGTGTTTGTGCTTGTGGCTTCCGAGTTCAAGTTATCCACATTCATGTTTTGAAAAGATTTTCTTACAGTATATATATGATTTCAAAATATTTCTAATTACTAAATATATACGCTTGTTATGCATTTTGTTAGCCTGATCTTTTGCAAAAGTGATCTGATCCACTTTTGTATATCTTATCTATCGTGGATCTTATCTTGTCATCGGCTGCGGCATTGTAAATTATATAGTTTTCTTTGTTTTGTGTTTCGTTGTTGTTCTTTCGGGTTTTCGTTATTTCAATTGCTCTATCATAAATGTTTTTACTTTACTCTCTTATTACTTAATTTTGTAAATTCCTTTTTTTCGTCTTATCTTTATCTTGCTACTCTATCTACCTTAATCCTTAAGTTCTACCTTTGGTATTTCTTCCTTATGCTGGAGATCTCTAGAAATTTGTTATTTATTTATGACTGTGTCACTAAAGTTCTCCTATTGGCAAAAGAAGACATTCATACCCCCAGTAGATTCTAATTAATCAGTTATACATCCTTTCCTGGACAAGGTTTGCAGTCATTGCTTCAACTGCGTTCTCTATCTAAACTCACTTCTTATCTTAGGGTTCCTGCTTATATGATCAAATTAAGTTTTTTGGATCAGTGCATTGCAAAAGATAAATCAGACGACACCTTTGTATAATAATAAACAAGCATACTTAATGACTAATTGAATAATTGTTCACAATACATAAAATCAGGGGAGATCACCCTCAAAAATCTCAGTTTCAATCATGCAATTAAATGTAACACTTAAGGTTTCCTCTCATAATCGCTCACTTGATTCTGAACAATCAAATTTACATCACAAACAACAAATATTTACATTTACATACAGATATTACGGATGCATACAATTACCATATTTCAATTATGCACCTTATATAACTCTCAAGGTAATCTCTCATAACCACTTAATTAAAGATTAATAATCACATCAGCAGAATTCTGAACTCTGAGCTTAATTAATCTTACGACATAAACAACAGGCAAACTCATTTATCATGAATACATATAGTTATCAATCCAATCACTTAGCCCAAATTGCCTTTCAGGAAATTAACTGTGCTCAGTTTCACATCTGTTTACAGTTGCACACATCCACTAGCATTATTCACGTGTAAGTTATTATTGCATTATTCTAAATATCTTATCAGTTCATTAGGGGATTCTCTTACATCACAAAAATTAAACGAATAGACAGACTCGCATGGGTTTCTTCCTGTCTTGTGTATACCTTTGTTCTCTGCTCGATTCGTTTCAAGTTTCCCTCTCCGCTCCGTGTTTTGGAATTCTTCCTTCGGAGTCACAGACCACTGATGAGTCGTCGTGTTAGCTAGCAGGATATGAGGAGAAATTTTCCAGCGTCGTGAAAGGCATGGTGAAGAACTACTGTGGTTGAGGCATGTGCGGACTCGATAGAGCAGCAGAGCTTTTGGATCGACTCGACTTCTATTTATTTGATCGCCTCCGGATATCCTCGACTGTGAACTGGAGCAGCTCTAGGTGGACAGACCTCCGTCTTCCTCCCTCTCAATCTTGAACTCACATGGTCAAGATTGCCCAAGATGAAAAAAAAAAAGTTTTGTCTCTTAAGATCCATGCCTTATATCCACCTGTACCCCTGAACCTTGGGTTAAGTTTTTGGAACCCCTTATGTTCCCGCACAAATCTTGCATATAGTTACGAGAACCCCAGACAATATTTCGTGACTCATGATTCTCGAACTTTCGGCGACTTCCTTATTTTCCCTCTTCACGTCTTTAATCCGATTTTGTGGCCTTCGGAACTTCCTTTTGATTCACGCCACCCCATTCTATACTGACCTTGAAGGTCACCTGAGATTGAACTTGTAAACAACTATCAAAGAATCTACCGATTTCAAGGCGTTGCCTTTGGTTCAACAATTCTACATCTTTTGCTTAAACAATGAGCAAGTTAATTACCTTTGGGCTTATCATACTCTTTATACAATAATTTAACACAACAAAATAGAAATATTTGTACAAGGTTTTTAGGATGTGTTCCTTCTGTAAAAAGTTGATGTATTAGAAAAATTACAAATTGTGCAACATGGAATTTTTACAAGTTAGAATTGAAGGAAGTACAGAAAGAAGGTTTAACGTTAAATCTGGTGTCAGACAAGGATGTACATTATCCCCTCTGTTATTCATTATCTATATGAATCACATTATGAAGGAAAGTGGTATTAAACTTGATATCAAAATTGGAGATGTTAATGCCAGCTCTTTGCTTTAAGCAGATGATGTCATACTTTTAAATAAATCTGCTACAAGTTTGCAAGATTTTCTGACTAAATTGAATAATGTTGTAATAAATTTGATATGAAAATCAGCATTAACAAGACAAAGACAATGAAAGTAGGCGGAAACACTGAAAATATCAACTGTGTCGTGAATGGAGAACCTATAGAACAGTGAAACATTTCAGCTACTAGGCGCAATTTTTAGTGAAAATGGTAAATTAAATATGGAAATAGACAACAGAATCAGCAAAGGTGGTATGGTAGGAAGTCAATTGAATAAATTCATATGGAATAAGAGAGAAATTAATCAAAACACTAAATTAGCTGTATACAAGACAGTATTCAAACCAATTTTTACTAATGGACCTGAGAGCTGGTAAGAAGTAAAACACTTGATCAAAGAGTAGAAACTGCAGATATGAGAGTCCTGAGGAAGATTAGGGGCATGAACAGATGGCATCACTGGCAATATCATATTAAAAATGAGGATATTAGGAAAGAACTTGACATTTTTAGCATTCAGGAATGTGTTAGCAGAGCTAATCTCGGGTGGTATGGTCATTTAAACAGAATGGGCGAGGAAACATTAGCAAATAAGTGTTTTCTGCCAGATTGGCAGGAAAAAGACCCAGAGGAAGTCCAAGATATGTGTGGATTGATATGGTAAAAAGTGCCTTAGAAGATGGAAATATAAGATCTTATAATGTTGGAGTCTTGACAGGTAACAGACTGATTTGGAAGAAAATTGTAGATAGGAAGTTAGTAATGATGTAAACTTTTCATGTAGTACTATCATATCCTGTACACCCCTTGAGGGTACATGGCAGGAATTTGATGATGATGATGAAAAATAAATTAAGCTTACATTATGAAGATGAGAATAAAAAAAAAAAGAAGCAAAATAATATTACACCCTGCCCTATCCCATATATACTAGTGTTGGTACGTGTTTTTTGTTGCGACGTTCTCTCCTGACCTGAATACAGTATTCCAATTTCTAACTAATAATGTACAAGAGCTAGAACAACCAGGAGGTTATCGATGGGGTTGCCAATTTCCTTGTTCCTTCTGTTGATTGATTCCTTTTTCGAACACAGAGAAAATTCACATGGAGAGAAGAGGCCAGGAACAAGAAAAGTCTCATTGACTGTGTTATTGTTGATAGTGATGTTTTCTCCCTGGTGCAGGACACCAGAGTGTACAGAGGATTTGAAATTGGAAGTGATCACTATTTAGTCTTGAGCAGGATAAAATTGAATTTCATATTCAAAAGAATAACAAGTAAGAAAGTTTTAAAGCGAATAAAAGTTGAGCAGCTCTCAGATGTGAACTGTAGACTAAAATACACAAATATTATTGAAGAAAAAATGAAAGAGTTTGAGAACAGGAATCAAATCTTGGAGATTCAGTGGTCAACTCTGAAGAAAACATTGATCGAGTCTGCCAGAGAGGCATGTGGTGAGGTTGTCTCCAAGGATAAAAAAATCAGAACTCCCTGGTGGACACAGGAAGTTAAAGAGGCAGTGAAGGAAAAGAAGAAAGCATATCAAAAGTTCCTGTCAAATAAGTCAGCTTGTGCTCCTAGAGAATACAGAGACAAATGCAAGAATGCTAAACACTGTGTAACACTAGCTAAACAAAAGTCATGGGTGGACTTTGGCAAGAATATAGAAAATAAATATCAAGAAGGTGGCAAAATATTCTGGAGGTTGTTGAAGAAGCTTCAGAATGGAGGAAATAGTGCTGTAAAAGGAGTTAGAGATGATAAAGGTGACATGAAAATGGGATAAAAAGATATCCTTGAAGTATGGAGTAATTCAAATCAAATAAGTCAGCTTGTGCTCTTAGAGAATATAGAGACAAATGTAAGAATGCTAAACACTGTGTAACACTAGCTAAACAAAAGTCATAGGAGGACTTTGGCAATCATCATCATCAAATTCCTGCCATGTACCTCAAGGGGTGTACAGGATATGATAGTACTACATGAAAAAAATTACATCATTACTAACTTCCTATATACAATTTTCCTCCAACTCAGTCTGTTACTTGTCAAGTGAGGCAAATGATTTTGAGAGCGTATGGTGTGAGGTAGAGGTAGGCAAGACAGGATATTTAGTGGGGTGTTGCTACAGACCCAGGAGCACAGAGGATGGGGACCAGGAGATGTTTAGACAGCTAAGTTTGGCAAGTGCAAGAAGAATGATTGTTATGGGAGATTTTAACTTCAGTAGTATAAATTGGAGAGAGGAAGATGCATGTAACAATAGGGGAATGAAATTTCTAGAATTCTTGAGGGACAAATGTCTTAGGCAACATGTAACAGAGGGAACAAGAGGTTCAAAAATTTTGGATTTGGTTATAGCATCAGAAGAGTTGATAATAACTGAGTTGACGTCTCTCCCACCAGTTGGAGAGAGTGACCATATGGTTTTGACTTGGAAAATGAATAGACATGCAGGAGTATCGAAGAGACGGGAACTTATGTGGAATTATAAGGCAGGTGATTATAATAGTCTTAGACGTCAACTTCGGGAAGTTTCATGGAGGGAGGAATTGGAAGGCCGGGATATCACCAGTGCGTGGGAAATTGTGAAAGAATATTTGTTATCAGCAATGGTAAGTTGTATACCACGAGTGAAGAAGAGGGCGCAATTTGGAGTAAAGTGGATGACAAACAATATTAAACAGGAATTGCATGCGAAAAAGAGGCTATGGAAGAGATATAAGGAGACAGGTGAAGAGATGCATGAGGAATATAAGACACAGGCCAGAAGAGTGACTCGTGTGGTAAGGAAAGCGAAACTGGAATATGAGAGGAGATTGGCCCTAAGATCCAAAGAAAATCCTAGGGAATTTTTTAGCTATGTGGCCAGTAGGAGGAGAAATGACTGTGGAAGAATGATATTGTGGGATAAAAATGGGAATAGAGTGACTGATGCAGAGGACATAGTGGAATTGTTCAATGAACACTTTATTGGAGTATTTCATCCTAGAGGAGTCAGTTTTAATGCTAGAGGGATAGGACTGGTACGAGGTCTGGAGGTACAGGAGGAGAGTGTGTTTCAGATACTGAGTACTCTGGATGTCAGTAAAGCTGTGGGACTGGATGGTATTTCGCCACGAGTTTTGAGAGAATGTGCTAGGGAATTGACAATACCTTTAACGTGGCTTTTCAATGAAAGTCTGGCTTTGGCAAAGGTGCCCAGGGAATGGAAGGAAGGTAAGATAGTGCCATTGCATAAGGGTGGTAACAGACTGGAAGTGTCTAATTATAGGCCAGTCTGTGTGTCATCAGTAGTTGTTAAGATCTTGGAGAAAGTAGTGAGGGACCGTGTACAGCATTGGGCAGATGAGGGTAATGTTATCTGTGAGAATCAACATGGATTTGTGAAAGGACGCTCTTGTTTTAGCAATATGCTAGCCTTTTATAATAAAGTTACAAGAGCATTAGATGAGGGAAAGGCATATACTGCAATTTTCTTAGACTTGGCGAAGGCATTTGACAGGGTGCCACATGATAAGCTGATATTTAAGTTGCAGCACATGGGTCTGGATGTCAGATTGGTCAACTGGATTCAGGATTGGCTGTCTGATAGGTATCAGAGAGTTGTGTATGGTGGAGCTGTTTCCAGGAGGCAGAGGGTTACAAGTGGGGTCCCACAGGGCTCAGTACTAGGACCTATATTGTTTAACCTTTATATCAATGACATAGCCAGTGGATTGCAGGGGGATATTCAGTTGTTTGCGGATGATGCGAAGCTTGGAAGGATTATTAGTAATAGTGCAGATGTGGTAGCCCTGCAAGAGGATTTAAATAAGCTAGATAGATGGGCAAATGAATGGGGGTGTCAGTTTAATGCAGCAAAATGTAAGGTCTTGAGGTTTGGGAAACATCGATGGGATGCTGCATACTCTATGGGAGGAGTTATACTGGAGGAAGTAGGGGAGACAAGAGATCTGGGGTTGATGATTGATAGAAACCTGAAGTTTAGGGGACATATTGCAAAGGTGGTGAAGTTAACACAGAGGATTGCTGCTATTATGAGAAGGACACTGACCTGCAGAGATAAGAGGGTTATCATTCCGTTGTATAAGTCTCTGATCAGACCACACTTGGACTATTGTTCTCAGATTTGGTCCCCAGGATTTGAAGGGGATAAATTAACCGTGGAAAGGATACAAAGACGGATGACAAAGATGGTTTCAGGACTGTACAAGGATAGTTATGAGGATCGGCTGAGAGAATGTGGACTGCAGAGTTTGGTGGATAGAAGAAGGAGAGGTGATATGATTGAGACTTTTAAACTGTTGAGAGGTGGTTACAGGGTTGACACTGGGGAGTTCTTTCGCTTGGTTGATCAGCGGGAAGGAATGATGACAAGAGGCCATCCCTGGAAGTTACGAAAGGAAACTGTGAGCAAGAGGGTAAGGAGTGGTTTCTTTGTGTGTAGGGTGGTTGAGCCGTGGAATGCATTGCCTGATGGAGTGGTGGGAGAGAGAACAGTCAGTGGGTTTAAGGAGTGGTATGATAAACTTTGTGTTTCTCAGGGGGGGACTTCCCCTCGATGAGTCTTGACAGACTTTATGTCTTAGAAAGGACCTCCCTCGATGAGTCTTTTGACTCCTTGGAGGCCTGAATAATAATAATAATAATAATAATAATATATTTCTATTGTCTAAGTCACTTTGTGCCATATCAATCCACCTATATCTTGGTCTTCCTCTGGGTCGTTTTGCTGCCAACCTGGCAGAGAACACTTGTTTTACTAATCTTTCTTCGTTCATTCTGTTTAAGTGACCACCACCTGAGATTAGCTCTGCTAACGCATTCCTGGATGCTGACACTGTCAAGTTCTTTCCTAATATCCTCGTTTTTAATATGATATTGCCAATGATGCCATCTGTTCACACCTATAATCTTTCTCAGGACTTTCATATCTGCGGTCTCAAGTCTTTGGTCAAGTGTTTTACTTTTGACCCAGCTCTCAGATCCATAAGTTAAAACTGGTTTGAACACTGTCTTGTATACAGCTAATTTACTGTTCCGACTAATTTCTCTCTTATTCCATATGAATTTATTCAATTGACTTCCCATCATACCAGCTTTGCTGACTCTGTTGTCAATTTCTATATTTAATTTACCATCTTCTGAAAAAATCGTGCCTAAGTAGCTGAAATGTTTCACTTGTTCCACAGGTTCTCCATTCACAACACAGTTGACATTTTCAATGATTCTGCCTATTTTCATTGTCTTTGTCTTTTTATTGCTGACCTTCATACCATATCTATTACAACAGTTATTCAATTTAGTCAGAGAATCTTGCAGACGTGTAGCGGATTTATTTAGAAGTGTAACATCATCTGCATAAAGCAAAGAGCTGACATTAACATCTCCAATTTTGATATCATGTTTAATACCACTTTCCTTCATAATGTGATCCATATAGATAATGAAAAACAGAGGGGATAATGTACATCCTTGTCTCACACCAGATTTAACATTAAACCATCTTCCTGTACTTCCTTCAATTCTAACTGCTGACTTACAACTCAAATAAAGACTAAGTATTGCTTGATATAATGCCCCATTGACACCATATAACTGTAACCTATTGAATAGCTTCTCTCTTGGCACCTTGTCATATGCCTTTTCCAAATCGACAAAACTTAAATACAGATCTTTGTTATATTCCCATGATTTCTCAACTATTTGTCGTAAAGTGAAGATCTGATCCTGACAGCCTCTATTTGGCCTTAATCCAGCTTGTTCTTCACCAAGCTTTCCTTCCACAATTCTTCTCAACCGTTTCTCAAGTATACTTGCATAGATCTTGCCAGGAACACTCAGTAGGGAAATACCTCTGTAATTCTCACATTCAGTTTTATTTCCCTTTTTATATATGGGTACTATGATAGCGCTACTCCCATCATCAGGAATTCGTCCCTCTGTCCAGGCTTTCTGAACTATGCAGTGCAGCCACTGTAACACTCTTATACCACCATACTTCAGCATTTCTAGTCGAATATCATCTACTCCTGCTGCCTTTCCACATTTCAAGCATTTGATGGCTTTTTCTACTTCAAGTATGGATATGTATTCCTGACTGCATGCCTAGTCAGTGTTTTTTACCACTGTGCTCTCATCACTGCTTGTTTCATTTAGCAGTTTTTCAAAGTAATTACTCCATACTTCAAGGATATCTTTTTCTCCCATTTTCATGTCATCTTTATCATCTCTAACTCCTTTTACAGCACTCTTTCCTCCATTCCTAAGCTTCTTCAACAACCTCCAGAATATTTTGCCACCTTCCTGATATTTATTTTCCATATTCTTGCCAAAGTCCTCCCATGACTTTTGTTTAGCTAGTTTTACACACTGTTTAGCTTTCTTACATTTGTCTCTGTATTCTGTAAGAGTATACGCTGATTTATTTGCCAGGAACTTTTGATATGCTTTCTTCTTTTCCTTCACTGCCTCTTTAACTTCCTGTGTCCACCAGGGAGTTCTGATTTTTGTATCCTTGCAGACAACCTCACCACATGCCTCTCTGGCAGAATCAATCAATGTTTTCTTCAGAGTTTGCCACTGAATCTCCAAGATTTGATTCCTGTTCTCAAACTCTTTCATTTTTTCTTCAATAATATTTGTGTATTTTAGTCTACAGTTCACATCTGAGAGCTGCTCAACTTTCATTCGCTTTAAAACTTTCTTAAATGTTATTATTTTCAATATGAAATTCAATTTTATTCTGCTCAAGTCTAAATAGTGATCACTTCCAATTTCAAATCCTCTGTACACTCTGGTGTCCTGCACCAGGGAGAAAACATCACTATCAACAATAACATAGTCAATGAGACTTTTCTTATTCCTTGCCTCTTCTCTCCATGTGAATTTGTGCACATTTTTATGTTGGAACATGGTGTTAGTAATAACCAGTCCATGTCCTGAGCAGAAATCCAACAGATATTTGCCATTATTATTAGCTTTCCTCTTTTCTCCAAATTTTTCCAATATATTTTTGTATGTCTCACAATCATTTCCTACTCTGCTATTTAGATCCCCAACAAGGATCAACTTTTACTTTTTCATTGTGTCAGTTGCTTTTTCTAAAGCCTCAAAAAATTCCTCCACTTCTACCTTAGTAGAACCTTCTGTGGGACCATAGGCACAAATAAGTCTCATTGTCCAGTTCCCCATTCTCATATTTGCCCACATTATTCTGCTTGAGACTGACTGCCATTCAAGAAGATTAGCCTCGTATTTTGTGTTGAATACTATGGCTACTCCTTCTTTTCCTTGATTGTCATTGCCTGAATATAACATTTTGTATTTATTGCACAGAGAGATCTCACCAGTTTTTGTCTTTTTCATTTCAGTCACCCCTATTATGTCGATCTGGTACTTATCTAATTCCTCAGCTAGTTCCATTTCTTTGCCATTCAGGCTTCTTATGTTGATAGTACTGATCTTTAACTCTGGTGATATTGAGTTGGGGTTTGTTTTCCGATTTGTTTCAGTAGCTGACTTTTCACTGTTCGCCCTGGTTCCCTGGCAAAAACAATGGGGGCCTTGTTTAACCAGGCGACGCCCCAGACGGCATGAAATTTTGTCGTGTCGTACCATCATTTTTTATTTTGGTTTAACCAATAAGAATACAATTTGGTTGGCTAAATCCCAAATTGCCAGCCCATCCTCGTTCGTTCAGTATCCAAGTAGATACCCAACAGGGTGCACCACGAGAAGGTGAGGATTGGACATTAGGTCAGAAGCCCTGGTCGGTTCTCCGCATTGCTTTAAAGGCTATGTGGAGGTCTCCTCTCAGTTATACAAATTTTGACCCTTAAGCACCCTGGACTTTGGCAAGAATATACAAAATAAATATCAAGAAGGTGGCAAAATATTCTGGAGGCTGTTGAAGAAACTTAGGAATGGAGGAAAGAGTGCTGTGAAAGGAGTTAGAGATGATAAAGGTGACATGAAAACGGGAGAAAAAGATATCCTTGAGGTATGGAGTAATTACTTTGAAAAACTGCTAAATGAAACAAGCAGTGATGACAGCACAGTAGTAAAAAACACTGACCAGGCATCCAGTCAGGGGAATACATATCCATACTTGAAGTAGAAAAAGCCATCAAGGGCTTGAAATGTGGAAAGGCAGCAGTAGATGATATTCGACCAGAAATGCTGAAGTATGGTGGTATAAGAGTCTTACAGTGGCTGCACTGCATAGTTCAGAAAGTCTGGACAGAGGGACGAATTCCCGATGATTGGAGTAGAGCTCTCATAGTACCCATATATAAAAAAGGGAAATAAAACTGAATGTGAGAATTACAGAGATATTTCCCTACTGAGTGTTCCTGGCAAGATCTATGCAAGTATACTTGAGAAACGGTTGAGAAGAATTGTGGAAGGAAAGCTTGGTTTAGAACAAGCTGGATTTAGGCCAAATAGAGGCTGTCAAGATCAGATCTTCACTTTACGACAAATAGTCGAGAAAGCATGCGAATATAACAAAGATCTGTATTTAAGTTTTGTCGATTTTGAAAAGGCATATGACAAGGTACCAAGAGAGAAGCTATTCAATACGCTGCTGTTATATGGTGTCAATGGGGCATTATATCAAGCAATACTTAGTCTTTATTTGAATTGTAAGTCAGCAGTTAGAATTGAAGGAAGTACAGGAAGATGGTTTAATGTTAAATCTGGTGTGAGACAAGGATGTACATTATCCCCTCTGTTATTCATTATCTATATGGATCACATTATGAAGGAAAGTGGTATTAAACATGATATCAAAATTGGAGATGTTAATGTCAGCTCATTGCTTTCTGCGGATGATGTTATACTTCTAAATAAATCCGCTACAAGTCTGCAAGATTCTCTGACTAAATTGAATAGTTGTTGTAATAGACAAAACAAAACAAAGACAATGAAAATAGGCAGAATCATTGAAAATGTCAACTGTGTTGTGAATGGAGAACCTGTGGAACAAGTAAAACATTTCAGCTACTTATTTATGATTTTACTGAAGATGGTAAATTAAATTTAGAAATAGACAACAGAATCAGCAAAGCTGGTATGGTTGGAAGTCAATTGAATAAATTTATATGGAATAAGAGAAAAATTAGTCGGAACACTAAAGCTGTATACAAGACAGTGTTCAAACCAGTTTTAACTTATGGATCTGAGAGCTGGATCAGAAGTAAAACATTTGAACAAAGACTAGAGAGCGGGATATGAGAGTCCTGAGAAAGATTATAGGTGTGAACAGATGGCATCAATGGCAATATCATATTAAAAATGAGGATATTAGGAAAGAACTTGACATTGTCAGCATCCAGGAATGTGTTAGCAGAGCTAATCTCAGGTGGTATGGTCACTTAAACAGAATGGGCGAGGAAAGATTAGCAAAGCAAGTGTTCTCTGCCAGGTTGGCAGCAAAACGACCCAGAGGAAGACCAAGATATAGGTGGATTGATACGGTACAAAGTGCCTTAGACGATAGAAATATAAGTTTTGATAATGTTGGAGTCTTGACAGATAACAGACTGATTTGGAGGAAAATTGTAGATAGGAAGTTAGTAATGGTGTAATTTTTTTCATGTAGTACTGTCATATCCTGTACACCCCTTGAGGGTACATGGCAGGAATTTGATGATCATGATGATGAGAAAATTTATATTTTAGCTGCGCCATTCTATGTCAGGAGGTTGTAAGAACAATATCAAGGAATCAATGATCAGTAAGTACAATACTACAGCGATCTAAATTGGAATAAAATATTCTTTAGACAATTTATCTATTTTACCTTAAGGTATATAGCAGTCGTGGCTCTCTAATCTTTCCTGGCTCTCATGTTAATTTTGGGCCCCCGCTTAGAACCGAACTATTAAAATGAGCAGTGCAATGAAATGAATTCAAGCAAGCACAAGGTTCAATTTAAACAAAACATTTAATGCACTAACACATGAATTTACACTAATTAAGAAAATTCTAAACATAAGTTAATTGATCATGAGAATAAGAAGTTCTTATTAAGACAATAGCAATCTTACAGTATAATATACTAAGTACAGTTAAATTCTTAACATATAGATTCCTACCCTTCTTAGAGTTATAAGTTTCTAAGCACAACTTATAGACCAAGGATATTCAATTCAATATACTTCAAATGTCCATTCTGCTTGGTCGTTCAGGATATAACAAAGCACATATCATTAATTACACACCAAACAATTCTAGTGTCCTATCAATCTATTACTGTAAACCTTAGCAAGTCTATCTCTAACTTATATCATGTTCTCTTGGAACAAGCTTCAAGATATCACACTTTTAAACTTGAACAGTCAAGAAGGCATTACTCATTCCCTACAGTACATTCACAAAAGACATAGAAAAGATTTCCTTACCAGGACAGATGATATACTTTGCCTATTATCACGTGCTCTGGATTGCACTTCCTTGCTTCTCAGGAGTCCTCTCTGGTCACATCTGTGGATAGGATCTGGTTCATGGAGGGCATGTCTTTCGCTTCATCAAGGAACGTAGTCACTGATCTCAGATCACAGTAGTTCGGTGGGATCCAAGTTCACCATAATGATCTGGTTGGCTCAGGAACACATGCCTGCCTCGCCCTTAGATGACCATCCTTCAGGGTTCCTTGGATTCTTGGAAAAGTATGGCAGGGTTCCTCCCGAAATACTTCTCATCTTCCACAGCCGCGAGATGAGGGAGTAAGTGAACAAGATAAGAATAAGAGAGCTTTGCTGTCTCCACAACCCATTTTATAATTCGTGCCTCGTTCTTTCATTGGTTCCCTTTTCCATGAACAGCGCATGTTTCTTCTGCAGCTAGCGCCAAAATGTGTGCTGGTGGATGACTTCATTAGCACAGCATGGTAACTAGCGTCAAAATGTGCGTTGTCAGATAACTTTGACTATTTCATACATTGCTAAGACCTTGGCAATGGTTCACATAAGTGGATTAAGTTCCGAGTTTCCATGCACAGTTCACATGGGATATATACACTCTACCAAGAATTAGCACAGGATAAATAACTCACAACTACTAGAACATACAGATATTTTACATTTATGGGATATACAACATTATGTGAATAAATTGCTATTTGTCTGATAAGCAAATTTGGCTCTGGGAATGGCAGACTATGTTAAATCCTGAATGAAACACTATTATATTATAATTCTTTTCATTCAGAATTTAACACTAGCCTGTAAACATAAGCTTCTAATATACTGAGACATCATGAATGGTGCAATTAAAATTAGAGGTAATTAATGTATCTAGAAATACGCATGAATCAATGTTTCAAATTTTGTGTAACATAAAACATACAGAGTTTCTTGATGAACTATCTTTATACCTATTGATTAGAACAGGATAAGTGTGCATACACACACAAAACTCTTCGAGTAGGTGAACAAATATTTAAGGTTTTTACCTTTAACTCAAAATTTGGTTTGAAAATTATTACATTTAAAATACCAATGTTCTTTCATGGAATCATTGTTTTGGCAGTGTTATTCCTTGTATTTTGTAAAGCCACGTAATACACCACATTCCGATAAAATTACCAAGCAGGAAGGAAGGGAATGGGATGGCATGGCAAGCTTGGTTTAGTTATAATTATGGCTGAAACAACCAAGACCATGGAGGGCTAAAATTTCTACAAAGAAACATTGTGACAATGGTTGTTTTTTTTTCCTTAGTGCCTATAACTAATTAGCTAAAAACTAATATCCTCTAGAGTACCTCTTTTTAGTACCCTCTAGAGATGGGCTAATTCACCCCTAGCTGAAAGTGCCTCATAAAGTTTCTTCAAATCTACGATGGGATATGAACTCAGATCTTCCTAAGTGAAGGACAAATATGCATTCTCCTCACAGTTATGTTATAGAGCTTCTATATTCTAGACATTAATATACAGGACTATGAACTAATCGAATATTGCCATCTAGGACCACGGCATATATAATACTTAAAATGCCCAAAGAACTTTAGACTTTTGAAAATACAATTAGGGAATATTATTCTTCACTAGAAAAATTAGATTGGATTATCTCGACCTACATGTAAATTTTGGATATGGGTTGGTTTTTTTTGATCTACTGTCAAAGCAACACAAGTTATGAGGCCAGTGTGTTATGCCTATTAATTAGTGTGCCCTTGTATCCAGTCTGTTTGTTTTGTGAGATGACTGGATACAGGAAGTTACTAATAATCAAATCAGCTTAAGAAGGAATCGGTCAGTGTTAATTGAGTTTAAGTACTAATGATGTCACTAACATAAGTGATTAAATAATGAATAATAAGCAGTTGTTAAAAGTTAATTTCTCAGCAGAGGTATTAGATAATCTTCAAAAATGTCAAAGGTGCAAGTTGGAAGAAACCAAACATACATATTAAGGTGGATCATGAATCTATGGAATGTAAATAATAATAAATAGTTCATTATTAATAGTAATATGTAAAACGTTTAATCTTTTAAATGTAAACTAATGCTGAATAAGCTCAATAAAAGGTGTGTATATATATGTTCAAACAATTGATCATAGTCTACATCCATATATAACCAAACTAAATGGGATTACTAAATTTCAAAGTTATCAAAGAATTCATTATGCAGGAGACAAGAAAAATCACAGTAATGTTTTATGGTAAGTTCACTCTGCAATTTATGAATATATATTAGAGGATATTTACCTTACTAGATCCATGCCCAAAAGTTTTTCTTTTTCATCATCAAGATCATTAAGCTTGGTCCAAACTGCCTCATTGCCAATGCACACACCCTGATCATTTGCTCCCATTTCTGCTCCCCACATCCAAGCTGGCTTACTCAAAATGACTGCATTAGTATGTTCTACTTGTTCTATCTCTATGAATGTACACTGAAAATGCACATTAAAAAATATAAAATAAAACTGATTATCTACAAATTGGAAATATTATGAAACAAGTTTCATTATCTACACCTTTTGATTAAAAACTATTATTATTATTATTACTGTACAGGCATCTCTGTGGAGTCCAAGGACTCATCACAGGAGACCCAAACTATCCACACAATCTATCGTACCTCTCCTTGAACCCATTAACAGACAAAGCACTAACAACTTATTCTGAAAACCCATTTCATTCATACATTCACAACTCTCCAAGTGAAAATCCTAGTCCTCATATCCCTACTAACCACACTTTTACTCAATTTCCAGGGATGACATTTGTTCTGTTCCCTCTAGCCAAATGCTGAAACATTTCACCTGCATCAATCCTATAAACCCTTTAAGTAACTTTTTATTATTTATTTATTTTTATTAAAATGTGCGATAGTACATATTTGCACTTTTATTGTTTGAAGTCCAGAAATTTTCTAAGTATAAATGGTAGCAGTTTACATCAGAACATATACTGAAAATAAATGCAGGGAGATTGTATGATATTTTGCAGAATTTTTTCTATTCAATGAACTTTTTTTGAATTCTAAATTCTTTATTCTAAGCTACATATTATAGTACAAAATTTTAAATGATCATATATGTAACCTAAGAGCAACAGCGCATCCAGGTTATGATATGCACATAGTTACAAAAAGTTATGATAAGCATCACTATAAACACGTGCATGCACATGTGTGTATACACACACAGAGAGTGAGAGAAAGAGAGAGAGAGAGAGAGAGAAGAAGGCTTCTTCTTCAAGTGTCACCCCCTAGAAAGAGGTTGGCAATCACAGAACCTTTTTCTTTCTTTTGCTGCTCTGGAATATTTATGGTAATTCAAGCCAGTCCAGTCCTTAATGTCTTCAAACCACATTCTCCTGGGTCTACCTCTCCCTCTTTTTCCATCCAATTTCCCTTCTAATATTAATTTCTGAATGTCTTCTTGTCTAGTTAGATGTCCAAAATATTTAAGTTTTCATTCTTTAATTATTTTCATTAATGTTCTTTTCATTTTTGCTTTCTTTAAAACATCTTCGTTTTTCATTTTCTCTGTCCATGGTATTTTCAACATTCTTCTGATGGTCCACATTTCGAAAGCTTCTAATTTTTTCTCTGCTTCTTTATTTAGAGTCCAAATTTCACTGTTGTAGAGAAGGCTTGACCAGATATAGCATTTTATTAATCTTTTTCTTGTGTCTATATTAATGTCTCTGGATGTTAGAACAGTTTTCATATCAGTAAAGGCTTTTCTTGCTATCTCTATTTTTCTTTTTATTTCTTTAAGGCAATTTCCTCTGTCTGTAAACATTTGTCCCAAATATATTTGTCCCAAAAAAATTGAACCTGTTCAATTTTCTTTTTGTTAACAGTTATGTTTAGTTTCTTATATATTGGTTCTTTTGATATAATCATGCATTTTGTTTTTCTTTAGGTTAATAATTAGTCCCATGTCTAAGCTTCTGTTGTAAATTTCTGTGACTAAGTTTTGAGGATCATCTTCAAATTCAGCTATAAGGACTGTGTCATCTTCAGTTCTGAAATATTTTTAAAATCTTGCTCACTATATATATTATACAGTAAGGGTGATAAGACACATCCTTGCAATACTCCTTTTTTGATTTCAAAGTTGCCAGAATATGTATTTTTATATCTTATTGAAGCCATTTGATTTCAGTTTATATTTGCAATTATACATAGATCTTTTCTTTTAACCCATTATTCTGTAGGATAGATATGTATTACTTTCTTGTGATCTATTGAATCAAATGCTTTGGTGTAATCAATAAAACATAGATATATGTTTTTCTGGTTGTCAAAGCTTCTTTCACATAATGTTTTCAAATTGAAGATTCCTTCCCTTTGTCTTTTTGAAAACCTGATTGAGTGTCTTCTATTTCTATTGACAAAGTGCCTTTTATTCTTTCTAGGATTATTCCCAGTAGTAATTTTGTAACATGGCTTATTAAACTTATTAGTCTATATTCTGAACATTCAAAAGTTCTTGGAATTTTGGGAATAGTGACAAAGATGGATTTCTTTAGATCATCAGGGATGTATCTTGTATCATAGATGTTATTAAAAATAACCTTTAGGTCATTAAGTGTGTTTTCATTTACTTTCTTTAACAATTCAATAGGAATCTGATCAGGGCCTGGTGTTTTACCTGTTTTCATTTGACTTAGAGCGTATTCTATTTCTTCATATGTAATTGGTTCACCATCCATATTTTGTATATCTGGTGGGTCTGTGCGATCAGAGTCAAACAGTTCTTTTCCATATTCTTTCCATCTTTTTATGATATCTTGTGTCTCTAGCAGCATTTTTCCATTTTGTTCTTTTATACAAGAATTATGGTCAGAATTTTTCTTTTTATTTGTCAGGGCTTGGATTAACTTATGCATTTCTTTACTATTGTGTTTCTTGTCCAATTCTTCTATTTCTTTACATTTTTCATTTAGCCACTTGTCTTTAACCTTCCTGCATTCATTTTTTATCATTTTACTGAGTATTCAATACTGTTATGTATTTTTCTTTTTTCGTCTTTCATTCATAAGTTCTAGTATTGATTCAGTCATCCAGGGTTTTTTCTTATTGTATTTAATTTTTGGAATAACCTCGTTAGCTGTTATTATATATATTGCACTTCTAAAATTTGACCACTTGTTTTCAATTTCCTCTGCGTTACATCCTACATGATCTAATTTCTTCCTAATTTCTGAGTTAAACACCATTATGTTGTCAGGTATATTTATATTCAGAGCTGTGAAGTCAAATCTTTCAGTATGATTGTTTTTAGAAATGTTTTTTAGTTTAATTTTTAAAGTAGACACAACACAACACAACAGGGTTATGGTCTGAACCTATATCAGCACCTGGGTATGTTTTTGTGTTGGTTATATTATTTTTGTATCTATTATTTATCATTATGAAATCTATTTGGTTTCTTATAGAGTTATCTGGGTTTGACCAAGTATATAGTCTGCGCTTGGATGTTGAAAGAAAGTATTCATTATGCGCAAGTTGTTTTGAATGCAGAATTGTATCAATCTCTCACCTCTTTCATTTCTGTTGCCTAGTCCAAATTTTTCAACAACTGGATTTTCTTCCCCTTCTCTAATCTCT
This sequence comes from Typopeltis vanoorti, assembly GCF_054136105.1. NCBI lineage: Eukaryota > Metazoa > Arthropoda > Arachnida > Uropygi > Thelyphonidae > Typopeltis > Typopeltis vanoorti. The sequence goes on along the minus strand of NC_143561.1, from coordinate 96,731,772 downwards.
GCATTCAAGTCACCATCTCATGTGATTACATATTCTATAGATTTTTGTAAGTTATTATAAAAATTCTTCATCATCGTGAGTCATCGTAAGAGCATAAATCTGGATAATTATGATGTTAAAAGGCTTTGCAGTTAATTTAATAAGTATTATTCTTTCGTTTATGGGCCACAGTCGCATTACACATTTAAAGATCTTTCTTAATCATGAAATCCACTCCATATTCATGCTTCTCTCCACCAGAATATACAAATGTAAAGTCATCTTTTTCTAGTTTTCCCGTGTTAGGCCATCTTGTTTCACTAATTCCTATCACATCAACTTTAAGTCTTTTTATTTCCTGTATAAGGTTGTCAAAATTCCCTAGTTTATATAATGTTCTCACGTTCCAAGTTCCAATTTTCAAGACTCTGTTTCTTGTTTTCAAATGAGAAATATCAGATGCCGACCTTCCTTTTGGATTTAAGTTGACATCATCATGGAGTGCGCTTGTTTTACACACAGTTTCAGTGTCTTCTTCCCTGTAACTATTTACAGCTTGGGACGTTGCAGAGGTTCCAACTTCCAAAGCACAGCTTGTAAAATATTTCCGTTTCTCCATGGTCGACTATAGGATAGTAATGTGGTGAGGCCCCGATCTCTTCCACGTCTGCAATCGAGAAGAGGGCTAACATGCTAATATATACAGAAAAAAAAAAAGTTGTGTAACATTAATAAGTTTTGGACAAAATAAAACAAAATAGTTAAATGGCACTTAATTTTTACATTTTACACATGAAACTGAATCTTTGAATGCAAATATGCTAGAATTCATTAACTAAATCCAATCATTTATACAATTATTTTGAACAGAGCTTTCACATTTATGTGAAAAAAAAAATATTCTTTGATTAGAGTTTTGTATAAGTTTGAATTAATTTCACTTCTTATTGTTAAAGATAGTTTATTAAATATTTTGGTGCTAAGTAAGTATAATGTTTGTGTAATGCTTCTTTATTTGATTTAGGAACTATATAATTTATACCCTTAAGTCTACTAAAGAAAGCATCTTCTTTGATGCTTTCTTTAGTAGACATAATCACTTCATTCATATATACAGGGTGATTCAAAAAGATGGACTCAATTTTGTAAGTCTATATATCAAACATAGAACTAGTAACAAATATGATGTAAAGTATATTTGATTATGTCCACATGGTTAGCCTAGTGGCTGTGCGCTTCACAACCATATGTCTGGGGAAGGAGTGTCCTAGGTTCAATTCCCGTCAGAGACGTGAGGAGCTTAAGGATCTTCCTCAGCCAGAGCCAAGTTAGCCAGTCTTGGGCATGGACAGTAGAGTTTTTCACTCAGTTTATTCTGAGGTTTTTCATCCTGCAAAAAAGGCAAACTAGACCTGGGAAACCACCTTGCTCATAGTCACTTCCCTAGCATGGAAGCATAGCTGCCCCTACCATCCGTTAGGATGAAAGGAAATCATTCCATTCCATATTTGATTATACTCACAATAAAATTTATAGATGTTCAATGCTCCCCCTCCAGCTGCACGGTGGATAACATCAAGATGTTAGCTGAATTCATTCCATACCCAAAAAAGAAGAATGCCCGAGCTTTTTCCCTTACACACACAACCTGTTTGATCAAATAGATAATTCCAATGACAAATGCTCTTCCTCGTTGAAGGTTTAATGTTGAAACGACGACGAAATGCATACTGCACTGCAGTCGCCGACTCAGTTTTAATGAGCTCATGAACGCAAAAAACACTGTGCTGAAAGTAGCCATTTTGCTCTCAACTGATGCTGCTGCACAGCTGTATGCTAGGCAAGCACCCTAGAGGTAGTATTTCAAACTTTAGGACCTCCTCTTTCAAATGTTATGTAGAGAATTCACATACAATGTATAGTTCAGGAAATATAGCCATACGAAAATGAGCCCATCTTTTTGAATCACCCTGTATAAGTGCATAAATATGAGCTTATACAGGGTGCGCTTATACTTGCTCACATTCTATAACAATGTTGCCAATGAACTAGACAAGGGAAATGGATACACCATGATACTTTTGGATTTTGCTAAGGCTTTGGACAGAATACAGTATGGTATACCGTTGCATAAATTGGAGAATATGGGTTTGGGTTATAGAATATTAGCATGGATAAGAGGATGGCTGACTGACAGATATCAAAAAGTGATATATGAGAGATGCGAGTCTGCAAGATTTTAGGTAACCAGTGGTGTACCACAAGGATCAGTGCTTGGTCCACTGTTATTCAATTTATACATTAATGATATTGTGAAGGATTTGACAAGCGACATACAGCTATTTGCTGATGATGCAAAAATAGATAGGGTAATCAGGAATGTTCTGATATGCAGTACTTGCAAATGAGTTGAATAAGTTGGAATTGTAGGTATGGGAAAATAGATGTCAGTAAATGTAAAGTCATTCATTTCGGCATGATTAGATATCCTATGCCATATTATATTGGTAGGATTATGCTAGAAGAAACTGATGAGGCTAGGGATTTCAGAGTTAGTAGATAGGAAGTTACAGTTCAGGAGCCATGTAGCAAAGATTGCAAATACAACTCAAAAAATAACTGCAATGCTAAAACAAACATTCACATGTAAAGATAAGGATATCATTTTTGCCTCTTTACAAGGCAAAATGACAAGGCTTTGATAAGACCTCACTTGGACTATTGGTGCACATGCCTGGTATCCTGGTTTCCGTTGTAATTCTGATATATACTGGAGAGAGAGAGTGCAAAGGAGAGTGTTAAAAATGATATCAAGATTGTAGAATACTGATTATGAAGACAGATTGAGAATTTGTAGACTGAAGACACTAGCAAACAGGAGAAAGAGGGGTGATATGATTGAGACTTACAAACTTCTGAAATCATAACAGGATTTCAGTAAATGGAATTTTTCAATTTATGGTGGGAAAGGACAGGAGGACATCCTTAGAAGCTGAGAATGAATGCCGCTAAGAAGGGGTGAGGGCTAGTAGATTTTTCTCTCATAGGGTGGTGCATGATTGGAATGCTTTGTCATTGGATGTTGTGAGTGCAAGCAGTGTGAATGAATTCAATATATGTGGTATTATAGCTGGTGCATGTAGTATGTGGCCTTCCTGGATGTGAGTGCTACCCAAGTGTCCATATATTCATCTTTTATTAGTGCATTTGATAAAGGTTTAACTAGCTTGACAGCTGTTACAAACTGTTTGGCTCTCTTCAGAGACAGACAGAAACCTTAAAAGGACAAAAACTCTAGTTCAGTATACTAAGGAAATTGAAATTTCAGAGAAATGTCTTTTTTTTTTTTATGGCTCTTTCTTTTAGTAATTACTTTTATGCAGTGACCTAGAGTTCACTTACGAAAAATACATTTCTCTGACATTTCAATTTCCTTAGTACTGAACAAGAGTTTTTGCTCTTTTAAGGTTTTTGTCTGGTCTCTGAAGCGAACCAACCATTTGAAAACAGCTGTCAGGCCAGTGAAACCTTTATCAAATGCACTAATAAAAGGTGAATATATGGATGCTTAGGCAGCATTCATGTCTTTTAAGTAGTGCAAGGCTAAGGCAACTCAGGGATGCCGAGGATTGTATTCTGGTAAGTCCTCAGGTAACTTACGAAACTTTCATAGTTTCTACAAACATTTGGCTTTGAAATAATGCTAGATCTAGTATTCACTTTGCTTAAGTATTCAAAATATATTATTTTCTTCACATAATTTACACTTTTTTTTTTTCTTTTAAAGCATCATCTCATTTACTATCAAGTATTATGGATGACTGCCAACAGATTTACTAAAGAAGTTTTTATTTCCAGAGAGTTGGAAATAATAAAACATTTGGATTTGAAATCCTTAATTTGAACACTATCACTGTAATAATAGCAGTCTTTGCTGTGCATTTGTAATGATATGGTCTTAGATGCGTTATTGTAATATCTTTATTCTAATTAGCAGTGCGCGCTTTTTCTCTCATACCCTTTCTTACTTATTCTATTGTATACTATGTTTATCTGCCTTTTGTACTTACTAGTTGTATGCCTATGAACACTGAAAAATTTATTTCTAAACACTGCGCCACCAGTATTTCTATATCTGCATAAGACTCAATAATACATCCGGTAGATCTCTCTCTCTTACTAGCATAAATTCTTTCAATAAAGTTTACATAAACAGTTGTGGTTTCTCAAGTACTTAAACTACGCTTTTAATGCCTTAGTTGTTTCCAGCTCACAAATCGGAATTTATTTGGGAACAGTGCATTGTAAAATAAAAGATCAGGCGGCACTCTATTGACATACAATCAAAGCACATTTATTTACATTAATTAAACAATAGGGAGGTTACTCTCTCTACCTATCCTTTAGACTTTTAGTATAAAGAAACAAACTTTCCCTTTTCAATACTAAATAACTATACAATAAAACTACTCAATTACTTCTCTGCTTATTAAATCAAATTACTGAACTTATTTACTCACAAAGAGGTTAGCAAGCTATGCCAAGTTATATTCCAATTAATAACAATTCAGAGGACTCTCTTATAGATACTTCTTATTACTAATTCTTATCAGTCCATCTATAACATATTTCCTAGATTACAAAAGGAATGTACAACAAAAGATGGAACAAACTTACAGAGGCTGTGTCGCACACTCTTCCAAAGGTCCTGCACTAAAGTCTCTATGCTTTTCCTTTCATCTAGGGGCCTTAGGTTTCCGTCTGGAGAGTCTTGCTTCAGGGGAATATCTAATCGGGATATTGGCGGGCTTTGGACTGCAATTTTCCCGGTACTCGAAAAGCTCAGGCAAGAGGTTTCAACATACAGGCTTGAAGATCGCTCTGTGGCTTTTGACTTCAGTCGACCTCCTGCGGCAAAAGGACATCCGACCGACACTTGGCTCAGGTATTTACATCGGCTGTTCTCTCGTCACTCCCATTCTTTTCCTCTGGCTTGGGTTTGCTGTAACGTTTGGTCCTCTCGATTCTACTTCTGGAACTTCTGCCTCTAACTGCCGACTGCCGATGACTGCCCACTCTGATAACTGTGCCTCTGGTTCTCTACCGATGACTGCCCACTCTGAAAACTGCACTCCTAGTTCTCTGTCGATGACTGCCCACTCTGAAAATTGCACCTCTGGTTCTCTGCTGACTGCCGATGACTGCCCTCCCGATGTTCGGCTCAGTCCCTTTTTATTTAAGCTAAACCCAATACTAAGACCCCACCACAGAGACATGATAAACTGCTTGCTGAAGTTGTCTTTCAATTACCTTCATTACGAACTTGACAGTAAATTATGAGGTCATCAAAACATATAAGGCATGGCCAGCAGTGAGAAAAAGTTCAGTGAATTAGCTTTGATAGCAAAAAAGTATCACACCTAAGACAGAGCTTTGGGAATACCCTGTTCTTGATGCTGAGATAGCATACTACCCACTCTGACTTGAAAGACTCAGCCAGACAGTTTTAATAAATAAATGAAGGTATCCTCTGAGACCGAGATTAGAGAGAGCGTTTAATATGTCATATCTCCAGTCTGTGTCATAAGCTTTTCCATGTCAAAGAACACTGAAACCAGACATTCTTGTTTCAGGAATGCATCTCTTATACAAGTTTCTAAATGGACCAAATGGTCCAAATGTGAACGTCTACGAAAGCCACGATGTGTACTGGAGAGAGAAGATCATGGCTTTCTAAAATAGCAGAGAAGTCTGGCATTAACCATTTTCTCTAATATATTACAAAGATAGCTAGTCAGAGCAATAAGTCAATAATCATTTGCTTGTGTTGGATTGCTTCCTGGTTTTGGGATAGCAATGACAACTGACTTATGCCAAGAATCCAGAAACTCTCTGTCTTTAAGTATTCTGTTGTATATTAAGAGATGTAAAAGATGATAGAAGATATTTCATAATAGACGTCATCAGGACTTACTGCATGGGGGTGAAACAATAAAAAAAACTTTTTTAGTAGAAAAGTTTAGCTGTTGTTTCTCTTGTTGCTCTTTCAGTATTAAAAATCAAGAGGATATGAAGTTGCTGACATTCTGACAAAATTTTCTCTCAGTGTCTGCAATAGCTTTGGGATCAGCAGAACACAACCATTATGGTCTAAGGTAGACAAACAGTGTGTTCTGTGTCTACCTTTCATTTTCTGGATTTTATCCAATACAATTTTTGGACTGGTTGCTTGATTAATCGGATCCAAAATTGTTTCCAACTCTGGTGTCTCATATTTATTTATTTAGTGTATGGCATAATAAAGACACATGACATCAGAATATATAAATACATATTTGTGCAGACAATAAAAATGATACAAGTAATGCACATATACAAATATCAGATTTAAAAAAAAAATTAAATTAAATTAAATTAAATCTAAAATTAAATTTTAAATCAAGTTCAAATAGCCAATCAAGAGCTGAAGGATCTGCCTCAAAAAAGTGTCTCAGGTCACCAGGGTAGGCTCTTATCCTGCAGTCCTCCACAATGTGCCAGATGGTTTGGTTTATGGCCCCCCAGTCTCACTGGGGTGTAGGTGATCTTCCCCACTTGTGTAAGCTGTCTGGGCATATCCTATTTAGGCTTTTCCATAGATGACGTGGAAGCTCAATCCCTTTTGGATTTTGGTTGGGAAGGATATAATTGTTTAAGTCTGGTGGTGATTTTTCTTTCCAAGTTTCTAGCCATTTCGAATTAACATTGAAATTGCTATTTACTAGTTCTTCAGCCAGTATTAGTGGAGGCCGTTGGGATTTAAGGCAATTCATATTTATATGTGGGAGGTCTTCATGTATCGGCAACAGGGGTTTATTATTATATGCTGTTTATTATTTTGTATTCTTTTTACCAGAGCATTTTGTCTGCGCAGATTCGGTGGTGCAATATTGTTCAAAGTTGGAAACCAGTAGAGGGGAGTGGATTTGATACAACCTGTTATTGTCCTCATCGCTATATTTATTTGCATGTCGATTTTCTTGATATGAGGACTGTTTATCCATACTGGTGAACAATATTCTGCCGCAGAGTAGACTAAGGCCAACATGGAGTATCGTAGTGTAAGCAGAAGAACCCCATGTAGAACCACACAGTTTTTGTATGATGTTATTACGGATTCTGATCTTTAAAGAGAGATTCTCTAGATATCTTTTGAAAGATAGTGTTCTATCCAGGGTAGAACACTAAATAACCCAGATATTTAGGGAAATATCTGGGTGTTACCCTGGTGTTGCAGGTAACACCACCAGGGTGTTACCCTGGTGGTGTTACCTTGGTGCTGCAGCATTGTGTTGTTAAAGCTGACCTGAAGTTTCCTATTTGCCAATTTGGTGTTTAGGTGAAAAGAGCTAACCTCGGTCTTATTGAGGTTTGGTGTTAGTCTCCATTTATGAAAGTATTCCCCAATGGTTCTAAGGTCATTTGTGAGAATATCTTCAGTTACTTCAATGCTGTTGGATGGCGAGGGCTATGTCATCAGCATAAGCAAATTTTTTTGACCTAGTTGTCGGTAGATCAGATGTATATAAGTTGAACAAGATTGGTGCTAATACTGAACCCTGTGGGAGCCCATTGTTCAGCTTTCTTAGTATGTTCATTTTGTTTCCCAGTACCACGTGGAAGAACCTGTCAGAAAGCATGTTACCAATAAGTCTTATGATGGATTGGCATGGTATGACTTGTATCAGCTTGTATAGCATCCCCTCTTTCCATACCATATCGTATGCAGCAGTAAGGTCAACAAACACAACAGAGGTTTTCAAACATCTCTGGAAACCTGCTTCGATATGGGTAGTAAGGCTTAATACTTGGTCCATACAACTACGTTGAGTCCTAAAGCCTGCTTGCTCAACAGGAATAACTGCAGATATTTTTAGCCCAATTCTGTTAAGGAGGAGTCTCTCAAGGAGCTTATAACAGCAACTGAGGAGTGCAATTGGGCAATAGCTCTCTGCTTGATCTTGAGGCTTGTTTTAATATGGCTATTATTTTGGTTCTCTTAAAAGCTGTTTGGAAGGTTTCTCGTTCTTAAAATGTGAGAAAAGAATCTTGTTAGCCATTGAAGAGCATTTTTTCCACAGTTTACCAAGAATTCCGGGTGAACACCATCAAAGCCTGATGCTTTTGCCGGTTTTCGCCTCCTTTAAGGCCTCAGTTATTTCATCTGTGGTAAATTCTCTTGAAAATTGAGAACTTCCATCTGCCCTTTGTTGTAAGTTTCTGAGTGTTCGTTTAACTTCCCGTGTGTGTTGATGATCTCAAAGGGCTCTAGACAGTGAGGTTATTCGACAGGCAATTTGATCTGGAGTCATCAAAGGATCTTTATGAGTGATTGGGTTACTTCCACCTAACTTCTTTAATAGGTAGTTTTTATCCATTTTTCTCTATGCTCATTATCAACCTTCTGGAGTAATTCGTCAGCTATGTCACAGTCGGCAGATTCTAAGTAGACTTGGTATAGTTCTTCACAGTCTTTAATCCAGTCAGGTATGTATTCCTTTCAGAAATCCCTTGGAATATACTTCTTTGCTGTTGATATGACTGCTCCAATAAATCTGTTGTAGTTTTCACACTCAGAGGAGGTATCTATCTTACCATTTCATCCAGTTCTTGTGAAAAATCCTGCCAGTTCACTTTTCTAAAATTCCATCTTGGTCATGGAATAGACTGTGTTATTGGTATTTGTATTCCTACTTCTACCAATACTGGGCAATGTTGGCTGTGTGGAAAATCTTCAAGGACTTGTCTTGTTGTGTTTATTGGCTGATTTTGCAAATTTTGGGTAACAAAGCAGAGGTCTGGGTTGTATTCCCTCTTCCATACTGCAGCCTTAAAGGTTCCTTTGTCCTTTGCATCAAATATTAAGCTAAGATTGTTTTGCTCAGCCCAGTTTGTTAATGCTTCACCATTTCCATCATTATTATCGTAATTCCACATGGTGTGATGGACTATGTAAATAGTAGGATGTGGAAATATGGGAATTACTTCAGGTGGCCATTCTACCAGGGGAGGCTTATAGATGTTAACCACTGTGAGATCTTCAATTTTGGCTATGATAGTGTGTATGTTCTGATTAATATGTGCTGATATTAAATGGGCATCCTCTATATTTTTGCGTACGTAAGTTGCACAGGCATGAGCTTGGTGATGTGTAGCTCCTAGTATATCGTACCCTGCAATTTTTTCCTCTAGATTTCAATTGTTATTCATTATCTGTGTGCATCTCTTGAATGACAGCTATCTATATCATTTTCCCAAAGGATTTTTGAGAGATATCGACTTTTAGCAAAGTTCAATGTTGAGTTGGCAAATCCGGAAATAATCACCTAGTTTTCTTTTCTTGGTGTCTCATATAACATGCTTTGGCCCAACATGTTTAAAAGCTATTAAGTTTGATGTAGTGGGGTATCTATGAAATATACCCAATGCTCTGTCTTGATCTTTTTTTGGCTGCGCTCAACAGAGAAGCACTTGCAATCATAAAGTTCAGATATTATGAAATTATCAGATGGTGAAATAGACGTACATGTTTGAGATGCTATTGACGTTTTCTTAGCTGTCGCTTTCTCAGCATAAGAGGATCTCAGAACAAGTGAAGGGAGTTAACTTCCTTTTTGCATCCTGATATGATATATTTTGTCCTGTTTTAATTTTTTTGTATTTCTTTTTCATCTTTCCACTTCTGACATGCATAAGAGTAAGCTGGATGATCTCCCTGACAGTTGACACACTTAGCTTTTTTTTTTTTGCAGAGCAAGATTTGTTATCATGCTCTTTACTATCATGTCAGGCACAAGTGGTAGAACCACGACAGACAGTTGGGAATGCCTATATTTCTGACAATTAAAGCATCTTAGTGGATTAGGGATGTATGCTCTAACAGAACACTTGAGATGCCTTGCTTTTACAAATGTTGGAAGCTGAAATACATCAAAAGTAAAAATGATGTTCCTGGTTGGAACCAGGTGACCTTTCCTTCAATATCAGAATGTGCCTCACATTCTGATATTGAAGTTATCCCCTGATCTTTAAGCTCTGAACATTAAAGAATAATGTTCAGAGCATCAGGAACATTAAAGGAGATCCCATTCTGATATCACTCTTCTACAAGAATTGAGTGTTTTATGAGGTATTACTGTGATTGGTATTCCACCCATTGATATTTTCTCAGAAGTTTCTCGGAATGCTGCTGACATGATGTTTCCACAAGGATATCACGAGAACATAATTTCTTAACAGTGGGAGATCCTGCTAGTCCTTTTAAACCCTTTTGAATAAATAAGTGTTACATTTTCCCTTTGGACTTTTCACCTATTGCATGGATGATCTAAAACTGGGATAGCACATTTATAGTACATTTATACTAGTATCATATATTTTTTGTTTTTTATTTCTGTTACGAAATAGTAATATAATGTTATGAAATATAATCTATGGTAAAAGTACTTAGTTGGAACTTTGTTAGGACTCCTGAAATGTTTGAGGATAAAGAATTTATGCTCAAAGGATTTTTGGTTTGGCACCAGAACTCTTCACCCACTACTAAGTCACACATGGATGCCCACTCACCAGCAAGCAATGATTGCACTTGGGAGTGGAAAGTCATGGCTATCCTGGCCACCAGACCAGCATCACAGCAAGCCTTGAATCCCGATCCCAGACCATGGAGTGAGGGACTTAATGCAACACCGCTGACCCTTGCAGGCAAGCTCACTAACCAATGATCATGGTTGGGCCATCCAGAGCTGCCCATCTTGCTGAAACAAAGACCAAATTAGTGCAAGACTACCAGGATCCCCCTCCCCTTTCCAGATGTCCATGGGGTCGCACCACATAACAAACATGGTGGCAGGGCATTGGATCCTAATGATGGTGGTCTGAAAGAAAGGACAATAAAAGAGACTCAGGAGAAGTAGAACAAAGAAAATAAGGAAGAATGAGAATGGCCAGTACCATCACTGGGAAATCCCCTCCACCATGAATGAGTGTCCCACAGGGAGAGCAGTTTTTCATTTATTTTTATTTTTTATTTTCTCAATTTAGCTGGTAGCTAAACTGAAAAAAAATGGGATTAGATTACAGACTAGTACGTTGGAATGTTGATTGGCTTTCGGACAGATGTCAGCAGGTTGTATATAGACAAGTGGCATCCCAAAAGAGGACGGTCACTAGTGGAATGTTATAGGGATCTGTTTTAGGATCATTATTGTTTAACTTGTATGTTAATGCCATTGGGACCGGCTTAACTGGAGATGTGCAGCTGTTTGCTGATGATGCAAAATTGGGAAGAGCTATGAGAAATAGAGCAGATGTTGTGGCCTTGCAGAATGATTTGAATAGACTATGTGAGTGAGCAAATGATTGGAGCTATCAGTTTAACCACCTTACCGCCTATTATGGATCAAATACACATCCTCATATGCTTCGTATCCATCATATATTTCAATGTAATATCAATGGTATTACAATTTTAATATGCACTTCGCATTGATGATAACTAAACATCTATAGACGTCTTGGCCGGTAGCATGGTTAATGTTACAAAGTACAACATCTTGATCTTGAAATTTGGTAGGCAAGATTGAGATGCAGAGTATACAATTAATGGAGAAGGGGAAGGCGGAGGAGATGAGAACTCTGGGAATGATGGTGAACAGAGACTTGAAGTTTAGAGGTCACATTGCTAAAATTGTAAGAATATCCCAACAGACTATGGCAATAATTAGGACATTGACATGCAGAGGCAAGAAGGCTCCCCTGTATTAGGCTTTGATCAGGCCACACATGGACTACTGTGCACAGATTTGGTTGCCTGGTTTTCAGGGAGATGAGGATGCATTGGAGAAGGTTTACTACGTTAGTGTCAGACTTGTGGAATGTCAGATACAAAGAGAGATTGAAGGAATGCAACATACAGAGCCTAGTAAATAGAAGAAGAAAAGAGGACATGATTGAGACATAAGTTGATGAGGGGTTGTCACCAGATTAACAGAGAAAAGATATTTCATACAGTAGAGGGTGGCATAAGGAGTGCATGAGCAGGAGAGTGATTGGTGAGTGGAATGTGCGAAACTGTGAATGGGTTCATGGCACAGTTTGATGATCTTTTAGCATGAGAGAGAGTACAGATCTCCCATGATGAGTCTTTAGACTCCATGGAGGTCAGATAATTATAATAATCTCTTTCACTTCTCACTTCTGCAAACTAACATCCTTGATTTTCACATTACTTTTTTCAGACTCTTAACACCAAATCCATTCAGATACAAACCAAACCACCCTTCTTGTATAAGTCCTTTCGTCTGTCAAACTCACTCCACACATTTACAAGTTCCACATCATTCTTTCTACATAACTTACACATCGACTCATTTGCTATTAAGGCCTTCCTTCTCAGCTCAATTCTGTCATACAGCAGCAACAGATTCACTATCTCAACTCTCTTGCTCTTTTATTTTGCGACTTTCAGTAACTCCTTCATGTCTTCCCTCATACCATACTTTTCTCTTTTCAAATCATTCACCAAGTGAACAGTTTATATTCTAACCCAATATCCTCTAATTTATTTGGTATTGTCAAATGCTTTAGCAAAGGCCAACAGTATCATAGTGGATCCATTCCAACCCAGCCGTAATATTATAAAATATGAGCAAACTGCTAAAACCTGACTTCTATTTAGTAAAACCATGCTGACCCTTGCAAAATATAGCTAGTCTGACAACTTATTCAAAGTTGGTAAGAACTTGAATCTATGCAAGTTCTTACTAACTTCTCTAATATCTTCACAACCATTCTAGAGATACTGATAAGTCAGCACTTAGACATCTGTTCTTGAGTCACATTAGTATAACATAACTATCATACATTCTTTCTATTCCTGTGGTATTTTTACTGAGCTGACACTTAGGTTATACAAATATGTCAATTACCTAGCCAATTCAGCTGAACATTCCTTTAGCATATGTGCTGATATCCCATCTGTCCCTATTGCTGAGTCCTTCTCCAGCAAAATAATTCTCGTGCACCTCTATCTCTTAATTTAATGTAATCCTAGTACTGCACACCATGTCACATAGAACTAGTTGATATGTCTTAGCAAACTGAGTGCTCATTATATGAACAATATCATTCCTTCCATATCAACTACTTCTTATGAATCTCTTGTTTAGTAAGGTAGCACATCTATTTCACTCCAGGGAAATATGCCAATACTGCCTCTTTAAACACCTTTACAAAGTTTCTTATGTACTGTTGATCTTTCCAATTCAGTAAGTGATATCATGGGAACCACAGATACTATTCTCCACAGTTTGTCATAATTTCCAACTTTGTAATTCAGCTGTCCTAATTGGAACATTCATATAGTTGTTACTTCCCGGTCAGTATGGCATGATCACTGTTACCAACTGGTAGCTAAGCAATCATATTCGTAACTGAGACTCCTTCTGACACTATGATCAAATCTAACACCCTTTGACCTTTGAGTTCCTTCTTTCACATGATACTTGAGAAAGTTGTCTCAGAACAGCTTAATAAATTCTTCATCTTCTTCATACTTTTCATAAGTTTTCTCTTTTGCTTATTATTCATGAAATTACCCTGATGGGTAATTGCATTTCATTGCCCCTACAGCTGAACTACCATGTCTGTAGCAAATCCATCAAGCCAATAGATGGATATCGCTAGTCAAATCCTTCTTAATGTAAAAACTGAATATGAAAGCACCAATGATCCTTGTGTTATACCACTGACTACCCTAGCAGACTCTGTTTACAGAAAAGTCGCCCCAGCATTTCGCCCCCTGTAGATAATGAGTAGGTTACAAAAATGTAAATACAGTCAACTCTCGATAACTCAAATTTTTATTGAAGTTCCAGCCCCTTTAGTGGAGATTCAATGTTAAACTCTCTAGATTACTCGAACAGAACTTCCGATAACTCTAACTTTTCCGAACAAATTTTCAAAATTACATTCGTGTACAAATTGTCACGTAGCTTTTAAACTAACTTCTCCCCTTTTCTTTGTCTTCAGGGTTCTCTTTCCATTGTGAAAGTATTAACTGGAACTGTTAATCCTTTCACAATGGAAAGAATACACACTCAAATACGAGGACGATAGTCACATGGTTAGTGACGGACATGGGGGTGGGGAACAGTGGACAGCGCACGTTTGCTGTTTTCACCGCCTCATTATTGGCGGTGCATCGCGTGAACAAGCTGAGCATCGCAGGCAGTGCAATATCTACATATTATTTTTGCATCTTGATTGATTAATCCTGTGTGTGTGTACAATGGCAAAAAGTGTTCCGTCAAAAAGAGGCAAAAGAAAATTGGTAGATGATGATAACCACATTTACGTGTTTTCAAAGAGAACTGTAGATGAACAACATGGAATCTGGGTTTGTGAAAAACGTTCCACCTGCAAAGGGCTTGTTTGGACAGAGAGTTTGGAAGGCCCAGTTGTGATAGTCGTAACTAAACATAACCATGCAGTTCAAGCTGCAATGTCGGAAGCATTGCATTGTTTGGTCAAAAACGGCAACATGCAACAACCACCAACAAATGGCCACAGCAAAATGTTGCATCAGTAATTGCAGAGGCTCATGCCAATGTCATGGCATTACTTCCTAAAAAGGATTCACTTAAACAAACCATTCATCATGTTCGATGCAACAATGGTACTCCTGCTTTACCGAGCAATCTCCAGGACCTAGTAATTCCACAAAATTATCAAGAAATTATTATCAATGGCAATGTATAACAGTTTCTGATGTATGATTCTGAGGACGAACTGCTCCTGGGTCGCATGCTTATTTTTTCCACTAGTAACAATCTTTAGTTATTAGCGCATAGCCAGGAGTGGTTTTCTGATGCAACTTTTAGCAAGTACCCACGCATTTCCAGCAGCTTTATACAATTCATGTGGTTCAATTCAATGCAGTTATTCCAGTGGTCTACGCACTTCTGCCAAACAAAACTCGTGCCACTGCCACATACGTCAAGTTGCTTCAAGAAGTAAAAAATCTACAACCGGGGCTCCAACCCCAACGACTTATGACAGATTTCGAACAAAGTGCCATGCGTGCCTTCCAACAAAAATTTCCTGGTATGGTATTGTAAATACTGGTTGTTGTTATTTTTCATCTTTCCCAAAGCGTTTGGCAAAAGGTACAGAATGAAGGTTTAAAAGCCCGATACGAACAAGACCATGAATTTGCTTGTTGGATTTGAATGATTCCGGCATTGGCATTTATTCCTCCTGCCAACGTTATTCAAGCATTTGAAGATTTAGTTGAAGCTGATGACTTCCCCATTGAAGCTATGGTGATTGTAAACTACTTTGAAGATACATATATTGGAAGAAAACAAGAGAGAGGCCGGCAATTACCCATTTTTGCCATCGAATTGTGGAATGTTTACACACGAACACTGAATGATCAGCAACGTACCAACAATTGCATG
This sequence comes from Typopeltis vanoorti, assembly GCF_054136105.1. NCBI lineage: Eukaryota > Metazoa > Arthropoda > Arachnida > Uropygi > Thelyphonidae > Typopeltis > Typopeltis vanoorti. Next base: position 96,716,293 of record NC_143561.1, on the reverse strand, counting down.
GAGGGGTGGCACAGGGAATTTCAGGAAACTTGTGCTATTTTATTCCCAAATATTTACCGATTCATTGATTTTTTAAAGAAATTAATTTCGAATTAGGGCTGCATAATTTTGAAATTACACAACTAATTGCTGGTAATTCAGGCAATCAAAGAAACAAGAAGTAAATGCACATTAGTATTTAAACAATAATAATGTGCATTTATTCTATTAAAACAAAATAAATTAGAATTATTAAAAAATTAGGTGTATTATTTATATTTTGTAGCTTACTCATTATCTACAGGGGGTGAAATGCTGGGGGGAGCAACTTTTCTGGATCCCAGCAGACTCACATCCCCTATACATCAGTTTTTGATATCTGTCAGTCCATCCTCTTATCTACACTAATATTTTATAATTTAATCCCATATTCTCTAATTTATGCAACAGTCTTCTATACTGTATTAGCAAAAGCCTTAGTAAAGTCCAAAAGTATCAATGTATCCATTCCCCTTATCTCACACAACAATAACTTTATTATAAAATGTGAGCAAGTTACTTAAACATGACCTTCCTTTAGTAAACCTATGCTCTTTGTTACAAAGTAGAGATTCTCTGTCAACCCATTTCCATATCAGGGGCAAGTGGTGCAACAGATAACACATCTGACTACAGACCAGAAGATTCCAGGTTCAAATCTTATTCTGGCTCGTAGAGGTACTTTCTTTTCACAAGAGGATGAATATAGGAGTGGTGAGGTCGATAAGAAGATGGCTGATGGAGAGATATCAGACAATTTATTCAGGAATAGAGTCCAAAAGAAGGCCTGTGACTAGTGGTATCCACAGGTTTCTGTTCTTAGACCACTACTGTATAATTTGTACATTAACGATATAGAAAAGGAACTGTTCAGTTGTTTGCCGATGATTCAAAGTTGGAAAGGCAATAATTAATACAGATGATGTTAAAATTTTGCAGGATGATTTGGTAGACTGGCAATCTGGGCAAAGGAGAATGGTAAAGTGTAAGGTTATGCATTTTGGGGTGAAAAGATTACCAGCTGTATACCATATTGGTGGAACTGTACTCCAGGAAATTGATGAAGCGAGATACTTGGCAGTGCTAGTGGGTAGGGAATTAAAGTTTAGCGGGTACATAGCAAAAGTGGCTAAAGCAGCTCATCAGATTACTTTGTTATTGAAGAATACTTTGACGAGCAGAGACAAGCAGGTTACTCAAAAGAAAGATTCTGGTATTGCGACCACATGTTTCTTCTTCTGCAGCTTCTCCCACTTCAGTGGGGTCACTGTTGATGACGAGTCTCCTCCACATCCTCCTGTCTTGGGCTGTCACCACATCCAAGTTCTTCATCCTCAAGTCCTCTTCTACCAGTTCCCTCCATCTCTTCTTTGGCCGCCCACGCTTCCTCCTTCCTTGCAAATCCATCTGCATGACCATGACCCTTCTTCCCACATATTCGTCCTCCCTCCTCATCACATGACCAAACAACCTTGCCTCCTGTATCTTCGCTCCTAAGTTTGTAACTTTCACTGTTCCCCTCACATAGTCATTTCTCAGACGATCCTTTCTGGTCACACCGCACATCCACCTAAGCATTCTCATCTCTGCTACTTCCATCTTTCTGATGTTATTTTTCCTCAGGGCCACAGTTTCTATAGCATTTGTCATAGCTGGCCTCACTACTGTCCTATAGATTTTGCCTTTCAGATTGATCGGCACCCTCTTATCGCATAACACTCCAGCCATCTCCCTCCAGTTCCTCCAACCCGCTTGTATCCTGCATCCCACTTCCTTCTCATTTCCTCCATCTTCTTCCACTGTTGAACCTAAATATCTAAAGTCCCTCACCTTCCTGATGACATTTCCTTCCAGCTCCAGATCTGTCTCCTGGCCGCCGCCCACTGTGCAACACATATACTCTGTCTTACTTCTGCTCAGTCTCATACCTCTCTCTCTTCCAGTACTTTTCTCCATCTTTCCAGTTTAGTTCCCGCTTCTTCTCTTGCATCTGCACACAGCAAGATGTCATCTGCATACAACATTGTCCAAGGTGCATCTTCTCTCACCTCCTCCGTCACCACCTTCATCACAATGTTAAACAGAAACGGACTTAATGCTGACCCTTGATGCAAGCCAACTGTTACTTGAAAACTTTCTGTCTATCCCAGACAGGTCCGAACACTTGTCTTCACATTTCTGTACATCTCCCACACCAACCTGACATATTTCTCCGGAACCTTCTTCTCCCTCAGACACCTCCAGACTTCTTGCCTTGGCGCTCTATCGTATGCTTTCTCCAGATCAATAAATGCCAGATGTAGCTCCCATTGTTTCTCTCGAAACTTTTCCATCATCTGCCATAACCCAAAGATAACATCTGTTGTTGATCTACCAGGCATGAAGCCAAATTGTTCCTTTGCAATCTCCACCTCCTTCCTCAATCTTCCATCAAGAACCCTTTCTAGGATTTTCATTGTGTGGGATATCAATTTATTCCTCTGTAATTTTTACAGTCTTGTGCATTCCCTTTACCCTTGTAGATGGGAACAAGAGTACTCTCCCTCCATTCCTCGGGTATATTTTCCTGTTGGCAAACTTTCATGAACAGGTCCCACAGCAGGTCAATTCCCTCTTCCCCCAGTGCCTTCCATGCCTCCACTGGAATCCTGTCGGGGCCCACCGATTTTCCATTCCTCATCCTCTTCATGGTCTCCGTCACTTCCACTCTACTGATGTTCTTCACCATCCCCTCAGAAGGCTGCTCATCTTCTCTGTGAGTCTTTGCATTTTCCTCATTCAAAAGTCCCTCAAAGTATATTCTCCATCTGTTTCTTATGTCCACATCCCTCCATAATACTCTTCCTTCAGCGTCTTTGATCTGCCTCACATGTAAGATGTCCTTTGCTGCTTTATTTCTACATTTCGCTAGTTGGTAAATTTTTCTCTGTCCTTCCTTCGTTTCTAATTGATCATATAGATCTTGATATGCTATGGCCTTCGCCTGTGCCACAACTCTCTTGGCTTCTTGCTTTCTCTCTCTGTACACCTCTCTATCCTCTTCCACTCTTGACTCATCCCACTTCTGCTTTGCCTTCCTCTTAGCTGTCACTATCGCTTGTACATTATTATTCCACCACCAACCCTCCTTCTGCTCTCTAATCTTTCCAGATGTCTCACCAAGCACCTCGATTGCACAGCTCAGGATTACTTTTGAATTATGTTTCCACCAATCTTGTACAATTTCGGATGGACTTTCCAGTCCATCCGAAATCCTCTCTAACACCCTCTCTCTAAAACGATTCCTCACACTCTCTTCTTTTAAGCGAAACCACTTAATTGTCTTCATCCTATGGCTTCCAGAGGTTGTTATCTTCGATCTTATTTTAAAGTCTGCGCACAACAGTCGGTGTTGCTGTGCCACTTGATCTGTTGGAATTACTTTACAATTTGTCACAACCTTAAGATGTTTTCTTCTAGTCAAAATGTAGTCAATTTGTGAACTGTTGTTACCACTCCTAAATGTTATCAAATGTTCTTCCCTCTTGTAGAAAAACGAGTTCACAATTGCCAGATCAAACGCTACTGCAAAGTCCACAACCCTCTCTCCTTCCTAGTTCATCATTCCCACTCCGTGGCCACCATGCATCCTTTCACAGTCTCTATTCTGTCTCCCTATGTGTCCATTCAAGTCTCCTCCGACAATCACCAGCTCGTTTTCTTCCAGTTCCGTCATTTTTTCATCTAACACGTACCAGAACCCATCTTTTTCCTCTGCTGTACGGCCAACTTGTGGGGCATATACACATAATACGACCACCCACTCTTCTCCAAGACTCAATTTCATTCGCATGATCCTGTCGTTCCTTCTACCCATTTCCAGTACTTCGCCCTTCATTCTGCCACACACCACAATTCCTACACCATTTCTTCCCTCGTTATTCGCTCCAGAGTAGAACAATTTATATCCATCTCCCAGTTCCTTTGCCTTTCCCCACCTTCCACCTTGTTTCCTGCACACATAAAATGTCCAACTTCCTCTTCCTCATCATGTCTGCCACCTCTCTTCCCCTTCCAGTCATGCTTCCAACATTCAGTGTTCCCACTCGCAACATCCTCTCCACCTGCTGGGCTCGCTTCTTTAACTGCACCCGCTCTTGATTCGGTAGCCCTCGTCCACTTCTCGCAGCTGTAGGGTGATGTAGCTGCGTGTCGCTTAAGGGGTACACCCTAGTCCTTATATCATTTTCTCTTTGACTCATATCGCAGCTAGAGCTGGCAGTGAAGTTTTACGACCGGATGCCCTTCCTGACATCAACCCTCGCCATTTATCCGGGCTTGGGACCGGCACCTATTGAGGCCAGCTTGCCTCCTTCGGTGGCTACATAAGACGAAATGACGTAGCAAGATAGCAAAGATTCACCCCTAGCCCTCGAATACTCTAATACATCAGGGGGGAAGGAGCAAGGAGAGGAGAAAGAAGCAAAGAAAGAAGGGGAGGGACAAGTCTACAGAATAATATAACAGATGTATATTACAGGAAGTAAGGCATGGTCCAGCATCTGGTACCTCAGGTTTGCCATGCCCGTACTCACTAAAGTGAGCCCTTGAGGTGTGCGACCACATGTTTATTAAGACAAATAAAAATAAACAAACCTGACAATTTTCATGTGTCGTTTGACTTACATCTTCAGGGGTTAAAGGTAACTAAAAGTTTAAACACAAGAAATGAGAAATTACTCAAAATAGTCCATTCTATGATGCTATAGCCATCTAACTGTTCATTAAATTAAAAAATCCGAATTCAGAATCTGTGCATGCTAAGTTTGAAAACAATGCTGGATGTTGTCACATTCTGTTGTTCTGAACTGCCAAATAGCCAGTTCAGCTGAACACTTGTTTAGAATCTGTGCTGATATTCCATTGGTCCCTATTGCCAAATTCTTATTCAGTTCTGTGCAACAGAACCTCTTCCTCATACACCTGAGTTTCTTCATCCTGTGAAAAGGTAGCAGAGAGATCGATGTTGACTACATAAGGTTGATAGTTTTAACAACATGGGTACTCATCAGTTGAACACTCTCCTACATCTCACCTACATACCATCTGCATTCAGTAGTTATTCTTTCATGTTCATTCTTTCTTGCACTTTACACTTGATCCCAGTTACTATATCCGACCCTGGCAGCCAGGTTTCATTAAAGCCAAAAACTACAGGCCACAATGTATTCATCAACGCAACAAACTCAACATCTTAGTTCCTGATGCTCGTGGCATTTGTATATCGACATAGCAAGTTACTAACTGGGTTTTTCTTACTCTTACATTTACAGTATGCTAGTAATTTTTTTTCCTCTGTCTCTCACCAGAGTTTTCAGGCTACAGTCAATGGCTGACCAAAGTAGCAATGATGTTGCATACTGTAGTGAATTATTATGTAACTTATGTTTCTGTGTGTGTGTGTGCAATATACGTCTTTCTGATGATAAGTTTAGTATAAAGGTTGAAACATCAACCAGTTATTTTATACAAAGTATAGATATAACTCCAACACAGTAATTGAATCCAGAATTTTTACACAGTGAATGCTGATAACAGAAAGAGTGATGTAGGATTTGTGGACCTGTGGTCTGTATTTGACAGAAAGAAGGATTTGTACAATGCTGATGGACTGCATCTAAATGGTTTTGGTGTTAGTGTTTAGAGAGGCTTTGTTCACTGAGCATGTTGAAATGCAAATTCAGAAAAACGTAAGCAATTAGGACAGATGCAGGTTAGACAGTGTGAAAATGACCAAGTGTGGAATCTAGTCTCACAAGCAAAAATATTGAATAGGGTAGTCAATTTAGGAAGTAAAGATGGGTGGGGACCTAAAGGGATGTGCAGTTTCTATATACTAATGCCAGAAGTATCAGGAACAAGAGAAAGAAGTTTTTTTGGTAGTGGTTAGTGAAACCTCGCCAAAAGTTATAGGCAATAGTGAGACTTGGCTAACAGTAGATGATCTAGTTACATGGATTGAATGTGAAGGGATTTAATAATTTCAGAGAAGACAGAGAAGATAGGATTGAGGAGTGCTGCTGGTGATAGCAGATAAATTGCAGCCAAAAAGAATAGGAGATAGGTGGGCAGATGACTGTAAATTTGAAGCAGTATGGTGTAAGATTAAGGCCAGTAAGACAAAATATTCAGTTGGCTGTTGCTATAGGCCAGGGAGTTCCACAGATGATCTGGAAGACATACATCGCCAAATTAGCACAATGAGTGCAGGTTGAGTGATTATTAGGGAATACTTCAACTATGAAAATACAGACTGAAAGGAAGAAAGATTATGTGGCAGGAAGGAAAAGGAATTTATACATCTAATGAGAGATAATTACTTGAGGCAGCATGTGATGGACAACACTAGGTGGTGTGGGAGTATTGAACCTGATCAGTGGATCAGAAAAGCTATCCATAACCAATATGACCACAATGCCTCCGATTAGTGAAAGTGACCATGTGGTCTTGACTTGGAAGACTGTACAATATGAGGAATGTTTTGTCGAGAAGGGGTATATACAAGGCAGGTGATTAAGACAACCCTAGGAAGAAGCTTAAATCTGTGCAATGGAATAAAACACTGAAGGTAAGGATGTTGGTTGTGCATGGGATATAGTTAAAGGTCATCTAGAGGAAGCAGTATTAAATTGTATACCTAAGGTCGTCATCATCATCAAATGCCTGCCATGTACCCTCAAGGGGTGTACAGGATATGACAGTACTACATGAAAAAATTATATCATTACTAACTTCCTAGCTACAATTTTCCTCCAAATCAGTCTGTTACTTGTCAAGACTCCAACATTATCAGATCTTATATTTCTATCGTCTAAGGCACTTTGTACCGTACAACATTATCAGATCTTATATTTCTATCGTCTAAGGCACTTTGTACCGTATCAATCCACCTATATCTTGGTCTTCCTCTGGGTAGTTTTGCTGCCAACCTGGCAGAGAACACTTGTTTTGCTAATCTTTCCTCTCCCATTCTATTTAAGTGACCATACCACCTGAGATTAGCTCTGCTAATGCATTCCTGGATGCTGACAATGTCAAGTTCTTTCCTAATATCCTCATTTTTAATATGATATTGCCATTGATGCCATCTGTTTATGCCTATAATCTTTCTCAGGACTCGCATATCTGCGGTCTCTAGTCTTTGGTCAAGTGTTTTACTTCTGACCCAGCTCTCAGATCCATAAGTTAAAACTGGTTTGAACACTGTCTTGTATACAGCTAATTTAGTGTTCTGACTAATTTCTCTCTTATTCCATATGAATTTATTCAATTGACTTCCTACCATACCAGCTTTGCTGATTCTGTTCTCTATTTCTATATTTAATTTACCATCTTCAGTAAAAATCGTGCCTAAGTAGCTGAAATGTTTTACTTGTTCCACAGGTTCTCCATTCACAACACAGTTGACATTTTCAATCATTCTGCCTATTTTCATTGTCTTTGTCTTTTTATTGCTGACCTTCATACCATATCTATTACAACAGCTATTCAATTTAGTCAGAGAATCTTGCAGACTTGTAGCGGATTTATTTAGAAGTATAACATCATCCGCATAAAGCAAAGAGCTGACATTAACATCTCCAACTTTGATATCAGGTTTAATACCACTTTCCTTCATAATGTGATCCATATAGATAATGAATAACAGAGGGGATAGTGTACATCCTTGTCTCACACCAGATTTAACATTAAACCATCTTCCTGTACTTCCTTCAATTCTAACTGCTGACTTACAACTCAAATAAAGACTAAGTATTGCTTGATATAATGCAACATTGACACCATATAACTGCAGCGTATTGAATAGCTTCTCTCTTGGCACCTTATCATATGCCTTTTCCAAATCAACAAAACTTAAATACAGATCTTTGTTATATTTCCATGCTTTCTCGACTATTTGTCGTAAAGTGAAGATCTGATCCTGACAGCCTCTATTTGGCCTGAATCCAGCTTGTTCTTCACCAAGCTTTTCTTCCACAATTCTTCTCAACCGTTTCTCAAGTATACTTGCATAGATCTTGCCAGGAACACTCAGTAGGGAAATACCTCTGTAATTCTCACATTCAGTTTTATTTCCCTTTTTATATATGGGTACTATGAGAGCTCTACTCCAATCATCGGGAATTCGTCCCTCTGTCCAGGCTTTCTGAACTATGCAATGCAGCCACTGTAAGACTTTTATACCACCATACTTCAGCGAATATCATCTACTCCTGCTGCCTTTCCACATTTCAAGCCTTTGATGGCTTTTTCTACTTCAAGTATGGATATGTATTCCTGACTGCATGCCTGGTCAGTGTTTTTTATCAGTGTGCTGTCATCACTGCTTGTTTCATTTAGCAGTTTTTCAAAGTAATTACTCCATACTTCAAGGATATCTTTTTCTCCTGTTTTCATGTCACCTTTATCATCTCTAATTCCTTTTACAGCACTTTTTCCTCCATTCCTAAGCTTCTTCAACAACCTCCAGAATATTTTGCCACCTTCTTGATATTTATTTTCTATATTCTTGCCAAAGTCCTCCCATGACTTTTGTTTAGCTAATTTTACACACTGTTTAGCTTTCTTACATTTGTCTCTGTATTCTGTAAGAGTATATGCTGATTTATTTGCCAGGAACTTTTGATATGCTATCTTCTTTTCCTTCACTGCCTCTTTAACTTCCTGTGTCCACCAGGGAGTTCTGATTTTTTTATCCTTGCACACAACCTCACCATATGCCTCTCTGGCAGAATCAATCAATGTTTTTTTCAGAGTTTGCCACTGAATCTCCAAGGTTTGATTCCTCTTCTCTAACTCTTTCATTTTCTTTTCAATAATCTTTCTGTATTTTAGTCTACAGTTCACATCAGAGAGCTGCTCAACTTTTATTAGCTTTAAAACTTTCTTACATGTTATTCTTTTCAATATGAAATACAATTTTATCCTGCTCAAGACTAAATAGTGATCACTTCCCATTTCAAATCCTCTGTACACTCTGGTGTCCTGCACCAGGGAGAAAACATCACTATCAACAATAACATAGTCAATGAGACTTTTCTTATTCCTAGCCTCTTCTCTCCATGTGAATTTGTGCACAGTTTTATGTTGGAACATGGTGTTAGTAATAACCAATCCATGTCCTGAGCAGAAATCCAACAGATATTTGCCATTATTATTAGCTTTGCTCTTTTCTCCAAATTTTCCCAAAATATTTTTGTATGTCTCACAATGATTTCCTACTCTGCTATTTAGATCCCCAACAAGGACCAACTTTTCCTTTTTCATTGTGTCAGTTGCTTTTTCTAAAGCCTCAAAAAATTCCTCCACTTCTACCTTAGTAGAACCTTCTGTGGGACCGTAGGCACAAATAAGTCTCATTGTCCAGTTCCCCATTCTCATATTTGCCCACATTACTCTACTTGAGACTGACTGCCATTCAAGAAGATTAGCCTCGTATTTTGTGTTGAATACTATGGCTACTCCTTCTTTTCCTTGATTGTCATTGCCTGAATATAACATTTTGTATTTATTGCTCAGAAAGATCTCACCAGTTTTGGTCTTTTTTGTTTCAGTCACCCCTATTATGTCGATCTGGTACTTATCTAATTCCTCAGCTAGCTCCATTTCTTTGCCATTCAGCCTCCTTACGTTGATAGTACCGATCTTTAACTCTGGTGATGTTGAGTTGGGGTTTGTTTTCCGATTTGTTCCAGTAGCTGACTTTTCGCTGTTCGCCCTGGTTCCCTGGCGAAAACAACGGGGGCCTTGTTTAACCGGGCAATGCCCCAGCCGGCATGAAATTTTGTCATGTTGTACGATCATTTTTTTTTTTATTTTGGTTTAACCAATAAGAATACAATTTGGTCGGCTAAATCCCAAACTGCCAGCCCATCCTCGTTCGTTCAGTATCAAAGTAGATACCCAACAGGGTGCACCACGAGAAGGTGAGGATTGGACATTAGGTCAGAAGTCCTGGTCGGTTCTCCGCATTCCTTTAAAGGCTATGTGGAGGTCTCCTCTCAGTTATACAGCTTTGACCCTTAAGCACCCCGTATACCTAAGGTAAGGCAAGTTAATCAGGTAGGAGTTAGACGAATAAGTAATATCCTTAAGCATGAGCTGTAGAAGAAAAAAATGCTGTGGAGAGTACATAAAGAGAAAGATGACCAGCAAACTCGTGAACAGTACAAAACTCAGGAAAGAAAGGTGACCAACATGGCAAGAAAGGCTAAATCATATTATGAGAAGAATCTAGCCAAGCAGGTCAAAGGAAATCCCAAAAAGTTCTTTCGTTATCTGGCAAGGGCAAGAAGAATGACTATGGAAGATTAACCTTAATGATGGTCAGAAGGTGACAGAAGCAGATAAAATAGTTAAGTTACCGAGCGACCACTTTGCAAGGATATATCATCCAAGTGAGGTTAACACTACGACATAGGTGACAGAGACTGATGTGAGAAGAGAGATGGGTGAATTGGAAGTTCTTAGGATACTGCAGAATACAGCTATGGGATTAGATGGAATATCAGCTCAGGTTTTGATAGAATGTGCAAGGGAGTTGGCAATTCCTCTGACTAGGCTCTTTAATTTAAGTCTCAGCTCTGGTAAAGTTCCAATGGAGTGGAAAGAGGGCAAAATAATTCCCTTGCATAAGGGAGGTTCTAAGACTGCAGTAGCAACTTATAGACCAATCAGTATCTCAAGTGTGGTGGTAAATGTACTGGAAAAATTGGTCAAAAAGAGAATTCAAGAATGGGTGGATAAAAATATGATACTGTATGAGGGACAACATGGCTTTGTAAAGGGTCAGTCATGCCTTAGTAATATACTAACTTTTAATAATAGAGTATCAGCTGAGTTGGATAAAGGAAATGCCTACACAATGATTTTGCTGGATTTTGCAAAGGCATTTTAAAGAATACTACATGGAACTCTGTTATGAAAATTACAACAAATGTGGATGGATATGACACTGGTTAAGTAAGAATTTGTACATAAATGATATAGGCAGGTCTATGAAGAAAGGGGGGGTAAGATTCCCCAGGCCTGTAATTACTAATTTTGGGGGCCTGCTAAAAGTTTTTTCCCTGGACACAACATTGGCTCTTTATGCTACTGGATATAGGAAATAACTTGAAAGGAAATATTCAATTGTTTGCTGATGATGTGAAATTACGTAAAGTAATAGTTAATCAAAGTGATGTGGAGAGGCTTGCAGGATAATTTAAATAGGTTGTTAGTATGAGCAAAAAATAATGGGTAAAGTTATACATTTTGGGATAAACAGATTGCAAACTGTGTATCACATTGATGGCACTGTACTCCACTCCATGAAACAGAGGAAGCTAGAGATTTAGGGGTAGTGGCAGACAGAAGTCAGAGTTTAGGGAACATATTGCTAAGGTAACCCATAAGATTACTTGACTATTGAAGAACACAATTAGATATGATGAAGTTATTCCTCTTTATAAGGCCTTGATACATCCACATCTGGATTATTGTGCTCAAGTCTGGTCTCCTGGGATGGTTTCCTAGGAATGTGGAAGCAGTGGAGAAGATTCAGAGGTGAGTGACCAAGATGGTGAATGGTCTGTGGAATGTTCCCAATGAAGATAACTTGAGGGTGTGTCAATTGGTTGCTTAAAGGGTTTTATAGGATTGATGCAGGGGAAATGCTCCAACACTTGGCTAGAGGGTCCAGAACAAGAGGACCATCCCTGGAAGTTGAATAAAGATGTGGTTAGTAGGAGTGTGAGGACTAGATTTTTTGCCTGGAGAGTTGTGAATGAGTAGAATGGGATGCCAGAGTCAGTTGTGTTTTGTTTGGTAATGGGTTCAAGGAGAAGTATAATTGATTGTGCAGAATAGTTTGGGTCTCCTGCGATGAGTCTTTGGACTCCATGAAAGCACCAGTATAATAATAATAATTACCTTGTTAAAATGCAAGGAAGAATTCACATGACTTTTATTCAGCTACTTTTGTTACAACTTTCAAAAAGTTTTCTTACATTTCCTCTATATTCTCTGAGAACATCTGCTGACTTATTTGCTAGGAAGTTTTAACATACTTTCTTCTTTTCCATGACCACTCTAACTTCTTAAGGCCACAATGTCAGATTTTTCTAGGCTTGCAAACAACTTCTCCTCCTGCTTTTTTAGTATATTATTTTCAATAATAATATACAAGATGGAAAACTTAGGAGGAACATGTTAATATCCTATTGTTAAATTTTTGCCTGTGTTTCCCCATAATCTTCAGTACAGAGATGAAATGCATTTAACAGAAAATTCTAAAGTGCACCACCATATTAGCTAAAATAAGAAAACAAAGAACAGTCAGTATTTTCTAACATAGAAATTAAAAGAAAATAATAAAATATATATAAATATATATATAGATACATACATACACACATGCATATAATTAAAATTTGGAAAAGATTACTGATACATATTCGTTGTTTTATTTTTTTCCAAGTTATGAAAATGGTGAACATTTTTGTTACCTTTAGCTACTATGGTGGTGCTTCATAGAATTTTCTGTTAATTGTTCAATTGATGTTTCATCTCTGTACTAAAGATGCCTGTGAAACAGAGGAAAATTTTAGAATAAAATATCAAGATTTTGCACGAGTTTTCTATATTATTATTATTATACACCCTCTGTCCAACATTAAACCGAACTTTTGATAGAAAATAAAACACAGGTCAATTATAATTATTCAAATCATTTATTTCAATCAATATACTCTCCCTCAGCTTCGATACAGCATTTGGCACAGTCAATTAATTCATTAAATGAGTTTTTTTATATCAGTTTTTGGGATACTGTTGAAGTTTGTGGTTACTGCTGCTTTAACGTTTTCAATGGTATCACTTTCCTTTCATTGGCAAATGAAGTCAGGGGAATTGAAAGAAGTCACAAGGTGCTAAATCAGGTGAATACAGTGAGTGATCCAACACACAAACTTGGTTTTTGCTAAAAAACTGTCTCACAATGTTTGAATGATGAGATGGTGCATTATTGTGCAAAAGTGACCAGCTGCCTGCATCATGATATTCATGCCATATGCGATGAATTCTCGCTATCAATCGCTTCAAAACTTCGAGATAAAACTCACCATTGACCGTTTGGCCAGGCAGAATGAATTCTTTGTGGATAATGCCCTTGGAATCATATAAACAAATCAGCATTGTCTTTACTTTTGACTTCTCCAAGCGACTTTTTTTCGGATGCCCCTCTTCTGGTGGTCTCCACTCAGAACTCTGGCACTTTGTTCCGGACCCATACTTAAAATACCATGTTTTGCCACCAGTAACGATCGTTTCAAGGAAGTTTAAGTCCTTACGAGCAGTTTTAATGAGGTCCTTGCAGTGTTCAATTTGATACTTTTTTGGTTGTTGGTCAACTTGTGGAGAATAAATCATGAATTCACTTTACAAAGGCCCACACTCTCAGTCAAAATGTTGTGAACAGTTGATTTTGGAATCCCCAATTCATCTTCAATCAATCTCACAGATGATTTTGGGTTTTCTTTGATGAAATCATGCACTTTTTGGATGTTAACTTCTCTCAGTCCAGTTTTTGGCCGGCCCAGCTTTTCGTCATCATCAAGCGTCTCACGACCACTTTGAAATCGCTTAAACTACTTGTAAACTTGAGTATGGGATAAGCATTCATCACTGTATGCTTTTTGAAGCATTTGATGCGTTTCAGTAAAACTTTTATCAAGTTTAACACAAAAAGTCAATCGCAGCTCTCTGTTTGAAACTCATTTTCCAACCATTCATCAAAACACACTGTCACTCTTGGCACTATAACTTGCCTTCTAATGAAACAAATGTCATAAACAGTTGACATAACACTAATGAAGGTTAATACTAATGAACACTAATTTTTGACAACAAAAAGAACAGGTGGCGCCACTAGTTTCTTCTATTTTCGAAAAGTTCGGTTTCATTTTGGACTGAGGGTGTAAGTATAGGGGTAGATTGTAATATTATAATACAAATTGTAATACTCACAGTATTACAATTTTGACTCAATGTTTTTTTCCTAGTTTGCCACCATGACCTGGTTCTTGTTTTCCAGTTCTTCATTTTTTTTTCTCTGATAACTGTAAACTGAAATATTTGTATATTGGAATCTACAGTTCATCTCTGAAAGCTGCTCAACCAATTCCTTTTAAAACGTTCTTACATATTTTTATTTCGAATATGATATTAATTTTTATATTGCTCAAAACTAAATGATTATCACTTCCTATTTCAAATTCCCTGTATCCTCTTGTATCCTGCAAAAGCATGGAAATATCACTATTAACAAGAATCGATAAAGCTTTCTTATTTCTTGTGCCTTCTGTCGTTGTGATATACACATATTTATGTTGTAACGTGTTAGTAATGACTAATCCATCCTGAACAAAAATTCAGCAATATTTAAATCTCCAACAAGGACTAGCTTTAACTTTTCTTTATATCAACTGCCTTCTCTCCATCTATCTATTCACTGGACATCAACAGATGACCAATGATGGACACTCAAGTGCTTGGTGATGTGTCACACCAGTCCTCTCTATGTGGTCCTGTTGTATTCTTTTCTGGAGGCTTCAATTCTCTAAAGATCAGCCCCCCTCTAGACACACACCATCCATCCTATCTCATTGATTGTCCACTACTTCCTCTTTTTCCAGGAACTTTACCTTCTATTATTGTTCTGAGAAGTCCTCCTTCCATCGTGTCTAAAGTATTTCAACTTTCATCTGTCAATATCCTTAAGGAGCCTTGAAGTTTTGCTGATCCTTTATAGCACCCATTCATTTGTCTCACTTTCAGTATATGATATCCTCAACAGCCTTCTGTAACACCACATCTCAGGCTTTTTTTTAGGTTCCAAATCTCACATTCATACGTCATTGATGGAAAAACAGCTGCATCCAAAAATCCTCAACTTTGTTCCCATTGGGGTAAATCCATCCTTCCAGATTTTAGACAAGTTTCTGACTGTTGTTTTTAGCCATTTATAATAGACTGCCTTTTCTAATGACTCAAAAAATTCCTCCACTTCATCCTTGGCAGTAAACCTTTGGTGGTATCATAGGTACAAATAGAGTTCATTGTCCAATTCTCCATTTTGAAATGCACCAAATACCATTGCATGAAGAAAAGCCAGTAAATTTACAAACAAAAGCAGCACAAATGAACTGGAAGTGAATGGTTTTCAATATGCATTCATAGGTAGCACGATCTAAGATGATGATGGTGGTTGGGGTGGTAATGTAGTAGAAGGGCATGTGAATGATTTGCAGCTTTTTCAGCAGGTTAAAATGGTGACTCTGCTCAAAGAGTGTACAACTGTGTGCTGTAGTGCGTTTCTTGTGGGCAAAAAGACTTCCTGCAAAGGATATTCATAAAAGATATGTATCCTATTTATGGTGAGAAATGTTTGTTTCATGCAGCAGTTCACAAATGGATCCAGAAATTTTTGCAGGGAACACTCAACACTTCATGATGAAGAACAATCTGATTGCTCTGTTGAGATTGCAACAGAAGCCATTGTGAGATGGTGGAAAATAGGGCAACAAGATTGGTCTTCATCATGAAGTACTGGGTATCCTCAACTTTTATTGATGTTGGAAGTTTTTTCCCACTTGGTTACACTATAATAAATTTAGTTTAATCCTTAATCCAAGTATAAACAAACAAAGTTTGTGCCTGAAAGTATCTTCAGGACTGAGGCAACTTAGGTAAAAGTGGACCAAGCTCTCATCACTCTTTGTCTTAGCATCTCCCATAATGCAAAGCACATCTCCTTGCGGATATATATAATGCTATGCATTAAGGGAAGAGCCACTACCCAGACCGGTTTCAACATTCATTGCGGTCTCGTCAGTGGGAGCCAGACCCAGAAGTGGTATACCAAGGCAGAAACAATGGAGCAATTATATTTACCTATACAAGTTGCCAAAAGGTGTACCACCTTATTATTAAATTACTCTGGATTTCGAGAAAGAGGTTGGAAGGTTTTTTTTTCCCACTTGGTTAGACTATAATAAATTTAGTTTAATCCTTTATTCAAGTGTAAGCAAACAAAGTTTGTGCCTGAAAGTATCTTCACCTGGTCCACCTTTACCATGAGTTGCCTCAGTCCTGAAGATACTTTCAGGCACATACTTTGTTTGCTTACACTTGAATAAAGGATTAAACTAAATTTATTATGGTCTAACCAAGTGGAATAAAAAAAACTTCCAACATCTTTCTCTAAATCCAGAGTAATTTAATAATAAGGTGGTACACCTTTTGGCAACTCGTATAGGTAAATATGACTGCTCCATTGCCTCTGTTTAGTATCACCACTTCTGGGTCTGGCTCCCATTGACAAGAGCTCAATAAAGGTCGAAATTGGTCTGGGTAGTGGCCCTACCCTTAATGCATAGCATTATACATATCAGAAAGGAGATGTGCTTTGCATTATGGGAGATAAGACAAGGAGTGATGAGAGCTTGGTCCACCTTTACCACAAGTTGCCTCAGTCCTGAAGATACTTTCAGGTGCAAACTTTGTTTGCTTACACTTGGATAAAGGATTAAACTAAATTTATTTTTTTATTAATGTTTCATGTCACAAACACTTCTCACCATAAACAGAATATATATTTTTATTAATGCCCTTTGCAGGAAGTCCTTTTTCTAAGAAGTACACACATCATGCTGTTTGACAATAGCTATGCTGATCAATATCTGCTCATCTCAAATTACAGGCAGTGTGGTGAGTGCAATAAGTTGTTTTCATGTCTAGCCTACAGCATAATGCATAATTGTTTAAATTTGCAGAAAGTGTGCACACACTGGGTATCCAGAGAACAAAACCCTCAGCACAAAATAAACCAAGTAGGTCTGGCCTTGCAACATTGCTGCCATTATGCAGGTGAAGGAAAAGACACCACATTAAACAGGATTGTTATAGGGGATGAATTGCAGATTTGCCACTACCAACTCAAATCAAAGCATGTTTCAATGAAATGGATACATTTCACTTCACCAAAAAGCAACAAGTTCAAGATTACACCATCAGCAGGAGAGTTTATGGTCTTTTAGGATTCTCAGGAAGTACTATTAGCCCATTTTCAGAAGCATGGTGAATATGTGAATTTTGCCATGTTATGAAATTTTATTGAAGCTCGGGGATGAAATTCACCAAAAACATCCAGGCTTACTGACAAGAGGAGTACCGTTCATGCATGATAACAACAACACAAACCCCAATACGGCTACAGGAACCCTGGAGAGAATTCAGGAAATTCTCCTTCAACATCAACTTTATAATCCAAACCTCACCTCAAGTGACTTTTGCATGTTTGGCCCACAAAGATAACTTTCGTAGCAAACATTTTGCTGATCAGGAGGTTGAAAATAAAGTACAGAGTTGCCTGCAAAATACAAACAAAAGAATTCTGTCCTGCTAGTTTTGAAGAACTGATAAAGTGATAGGACAAGAGTATAAATGTTTCATGTAGAGAAATAAATGTTTTTCTTCTGATGTTCTAATTTTACTTGTTTTATTTTTTATAACCATTTGTAACTTATTTACGGACTTTTCCTCATACTTGAAAGTGAAATTTCCTGCCAATCAAAAAGTTTACCTTTATGTTAAGTACTGAATGGTCACTCAATAGTGTATTTTTTTTTTTATTCCCTTATAGTTTAATAATTTCCTACATTATTCTCAACTAGATTCTCTCTACTTTTTTTAATTTTAAATATGGCTTACTTTTTTTTTTCTTTTTAATGTTGGGCCCACATATGAGAGGTTGGCTGGTCAACATATAGTATGTTAGTATACCGTATATGGGTGAAGTTTTATTACTTACTTATATTACGTTTATTACTTTTTACCTCTCGGATGTTTCCTCCTCATATTTCATGTTCTACCTTTTAGTATATTTCAAAGTTTTATAATAATAAGAAAACAAGTCATACATCTACCTACAATTTATCCAAAGGGTGATATTTTTGCCTTTTAAGCCAGATATTGAAAGGTGTGTATTCATGTACTTTTCTTAAATTTCTAAATTTTGCCCTTGAAGGTAGGTGATACAGAGTCACTCCAATTATAAATTACAATAAGAAGCATCATGAATAAAAATATTCAGCAATCATCAAACAAGGAGAATACAGTTTTTAAAATAATAAATTTTAATACAAAGTAAGAGAATACAGTAACAGAGAAATTATAAATCCCTTTATTAGAATTTTCACAACTAGGCTACTTGTGTATTGTTATGTGGGGATAGTGGCTTGAGAAATGGGGGGGGGGATATACCATACTGTAGAGTGAAGTGGTCTGCAGAGTAATAATAGTAATAATAATATTAAAAAAGTTAAAAATAATAGTATTAATAATAATAGTACACAGAAAAACAAGTACATTGTATACAAATTATGAGATACAAGAGCAACTTAGAGTGAAGTCAGCTATACTTTCTACATACAAGTAGCCTGATCAATAAGATATTTCATGTGCAAACTTTTGTTTGGTCATGCTTGAATAAAATAAGGATGTATAATTTACTTTTCTCCCTATAAACTTGCTAAAACTATCTTTCATCTATCTAGAATGCTGTAATAATATGCAGATCTCCTCAGCTCTCTTGCTGATGAGACCTCAATAAATGTCCCAATCAGTCTGGATAGTGACTCTCACCATAATGCATGGCATTATACATGATTGAGAAGAAAATGTAATGTACACAAAGTTTTGTTGGCTTGTGCATAAGTAAAATTGATGAAAACAAAATATAATTTTTTTGTGAGGCATAACCTATAAATTTATAAACTTGTATAATTTACAAATGTTATGTGAATTATTTCATAATTCACATAGCATTTGTGAATAAATTTGTAAATACACATGAAATAATGTGTATGAAAAGACAAAAATAAATAAATAATGGAATTAATATTTACCTGCAATAAAGAATCTACAGGATGATATGCAGCAGGTACATATATCACTTCTTGTACTTCTTCTGAAGGCCGATCTGAATTCTTGCCAAAAACTACCCGCATATTAGCAGTCCTTGGTGGTAGTACTACAAAGGTGTCACATGACGTGGGCCTCATATCTTGTTGTTCAACATTAACTTTAGCCATATTTGTATTTTCTCTTGATTATGAAATGCAAAAAAAAAATTAGCACAAATTTCTTTCTTTTTTTTTTTTCAGATTGCTTGAATTAATATTATCTCTGTTCTAGAAATCATAAAAACTGAAGCAAAAACTAAGCAAATATATTAAATGGGGTGAACTAAACCAATTATATGTAAGAAAAGATTAAAAAAAAAAAGATTAAAAAATTTCCTATGCACGCAGATAGGAAATTGTTTTATATGACCAAAAGAAGAATTGCTCAAGTAAAAAAAAAATTAGTAAAGTAAGTAGATAACAGAATAATTTATATCAAACATTACCAAACATATCAAACATAACTAATTTTTCCAACTTTCTGGTCAGCTTCCAAACAATCAAATTGCCAAAATGGAAAAAACATAAATATCTATATACACTGCTTGGAAAGAAGTCAACAGACACCCCCATGGACAAGGTGCATTGTGTCCTATAGAGTCATGTGTTCATAGCCTATAATAAATTGAAGAAATACGATAGACACATGATGGCATTTTGCAGGCCTATCTGTTCAGCAAATTGTTGACAAATTGGTTCAACCCAGGTCAACAATCAATGATACCATACTGAGATGGAAGTGCAGGGAGTCAACTGCAATTGTCCACTATGGGTATGACTTGTGTTTGTTTGGTCACCACACTGACCAAACATGAACACAGGGTTCTATGAAGGATAACATAAAAATTGCCATTTGTCAGCTAACACACTGAATGCAAAATTACAGGCATTGACTGGAACACAAATCTTCATAAAAACATTCAGAACTGAGTCTCATAACATAGGCTTCCGTGGTAGGACAGCAACATGCAAGCCCCACATTACCCAAACCAACATGCTGCATCATCTTCAGTAGTGCAAGGAGCATGTACAGTGGGCCATGGAAGCTTGGAAAGTCATGTTATGGAGTGATGAATTACACTACATCCTCTACTGAGGACATGGATGGGTGTGGTATGGCAGATGCCTGGTAAATATCGCTTACCAGATCATAATCCCAACCTTAACACCAGTGCATAACCCCAACTATGAAATTTGGAGGTGGCAATGTGATGGTATGGTCCTGTTTTTCCTGGTTTAAGCTCAGACCTCTATTTGTGGTGCCACGAACACTGAACTCCAAGAGGTATCTGAATAGTCTCAACAATGAAATGCTTCCTACTTTGTGGTGTTTCTACAGAACTGACCATTGTCTCTTACAGCAAAACAATGCACTGTGTCACAAGGCTGCTTCTGTAACTGTGTGGTTTGTAGACATGAACATCACTAACTTGACTATCTTCCACAGAGCCCTGATATCAATCCTATTGAACATCTGTGAGACGAATTGGAGCATCACGTGAGGTCAAGGTACATCTGCCCCACAACAGTCCAGGACCTCATTATATGCCTACAGGAAGAATGCCCAAAATTCCCATGGTGACAACAAATATCCATGGTGCCATGGATATTTGTTCCTCACAATGTCTGCTGACTTCTTTCCAAGCAGTGTATTTGTGTATAGATAGATAATGTACACCCACAGATGTGAGCCCCTTTGACACTTCTGCACATGTCAGAAGGAGAATCCATTCCGATAATAAGGTAATCAATTAGTCTTGTGGGATGAGTTATTATTACACGTCAGGAAATTAACTTTTCTTTGATGAACATTGTAGTTTTTAAAGTGGTAATTATTTTGCTTATATAGCATATAAGCAAAATAATAAGTTGGAAAATTTTACGTATAAAGCACGTGATTTCGTGTGCTGGTAACCAATTCCTACATCCTTTATTTCTTTCTTCCCTTCAGCATGAATTGACTATTCTTGGCAATCTGCAAGCCCTGGTTCTATGAACTGTGAGTGTCCAATAAATACACATGCAAACATACACACATACAAGCACATCACATGCATAAAATAAACACATCAGGACTAAAAAATGGTTGTGACAGTTCATTAAAAAAAACAGCAAACTTTATAGTAATACGTTTGATGAACACTACACTGTAACTTCTTTACAGACGGTAACTACATCCTCATCAACAAAGTCCTGATATTTACTGTAAAGATATCATGATAGTACTATAAAAAGTGATCAACTTCGTTTTTCCAACAAATATGAAGTACTAAATTGAATTGAAATATTGAACACAGAAAGATGTGCAAGCACTTGGAGAGATGATTTCTGGGCAAGTGAATATGTTAGAGCAAGGAAACTAGAGTTGCAAGGGGTGGAAGGTAGCAGGAATGCCTAGTGTGGGGATAGTGGCTTGAGAAATGAGGGGGGGGGATGTACCATATTGCAGAGCGGAGTAATAATAGTAATAATAATATTAAAAAAGTTAAAAATAATAGTATTAATAATAATAGTACACAGAAAAACAAGTGCATTGTATACAAGTGCTAGGAGCATTAGGAATAAAGGAGATAAGTTAGGGGCATTGAGTGACTCAATCTCCCTGAAGATTATTGGTATCAGTGAAACTTGGTGAACTGTGAAGGATGCCCTGACAAGGATAGAAATTGTAGGATAACAACATATTTTGGCAGGGCAAGGAATGTAAATAGGGTGGTCGAGTGTTACTCATTATAAGGGATGAATTGTGGGCTCAGTTGAGAATCTAAGGGATATGAAGCTAATGACAGAGTATATGGTGCGAGGTAAAAGTGAACAGAACTAAGACGAGATATTTAGTGGAATGCTGCTAAAGACTAGGACTAGAAATGATGATGAGGAGGAGAGACTGACTGTAAGTGAGCAAGAGGTATATGGGAAATTGAGCAAACTTGATGTTAATAAGGCTATGGGACTTGATAATATACCACCATGTATTTTGAAAGAATATGCCAGGGAGTTGGCATCTGCCTTGACATATTTTTTTAATGAGTCTTGCATGGGGTCAAGTTCCAAAGGAGTGGAAGGAGGGCAAGATTGTGCTGCTTCATAAGGGAGGTGATAGAACTCAAGCATCAAATTATAGGCCTATCTGTGTGTCAGATGTTGTGTTTAAGGTGCTGGAGAGGCTGGTGAGAAACAGGATCCAGAACTGGGTTGACAACAATAGTATTATCTTTGATGGACAGTATAGATTTGCTAAAGGGAGGTCATGTTTTAGTAATCTACTTACTTATTACAATAAGGTGACGGCTTCATTGGACAGAGGAGAGGGATACACAATAGTATACTTAGATTTTGCAAAGGCTTTTGATAGATTACTGCATGATAAGTTGATAGTCAAACTAGAGCAGATGGGGTTGGGTATTAGATTAGTGCATTGGATCAGAGACTGGCTATCGGATAGATATCAGCAAGTTGTATATGGGGGAGCAACATCCCAGAAGAGGAAAGTCACTAGTGGTGTGCTTCAGGGCCATTGCTGTTTAACCTGTATGTTAATGATATTGGGGAAGATTTGGATGGGGATATTCAGTTGTTTCTAGATAATGCAAAGTTGAGATGAACTATGAAGAGTAGAGAAGATGTTGTGGCCTTACAAGAGGACTTGAATAGATTGAGTGAATGGGCACAGGAATTGGAGTTCAATGTTCCAAAATGTAAGTTTTTAAAATTTGGTTAATAAAGATGGGATGTAGAATTTATGCTTGGTGGAGATATATTATTGGAGGTGGAGGAAATAAGAGATCTTGGGGTGATAGTTGATAAAGATCTAAACTTTAGAGGACACAGTGCCAAAATTATTAAGACAACACAACAAATTCTGGGAATGATGTGGAGGACACTAACTTGTAGAAGTAAGGAGATTCTTGTTCCATTGTATAAGGCTCTGATTAGGCTACACATGGACTGCTGTGCACAGATTTGGTCACTCTGGTTTTCCGAAGGACGAAGAAATATTGGAAATGGTTCAGAGGCAACTGACTAAGGTAGTTTCTGATGTCTGGAATGTCGAATATGAGGAAAGGTTGAGAAGATGCAATTCACAGTCTAGTGGATAGGAGGAGGATGTCATGATTATTTTAGTATAATATGTAACAAGCGTACCCACATCCACCATTTCCCACTGCTGATCCTGTTCTTCAGGCCATACCATTTATCACATTCCACAGAGGTTGCAAATGCTATCCATGCTGCGACCGGGCCTGATGATATCCTTATAGAAGCCTGGAAAACATTAGGACAACGTGGGGTGGAGTTTTAGACATGACTGTTCAACAAATGCATCAAGGAAAATGAGATTCCATCTGACTAGCACTACAGTACCCATTTGGAAAGGCAAAGGTGATGTCACTGTCTGAACTAACTACTGTCCCTTCACCTTGCCATACCATTCAACCATATCATACATCTTTGATATGTATGATATGGTTGGTGTCTATTGTGGCATGATATCTGAATTTGGATAGTCTGTATATGTAATTAGCTCCTTCAGGTTTGTCCAAGTGAGTATACAGGTTGCAATAGTGCTCAGCTTTTGTTACCGCTACTTCTCATTTAACAACTGCCTCGAGTTGGCAGTAGTGAGTGAAGGTGTCATCAGTTCTAGATTGTAGCCAGTTCTTGTATGCATCTTTCTTGGACATTTTCATTCCACCACCAAACTTGCTTGTCTATGAATCTGCAGCTGGTTTAGTCGCACCCAGAATTTTCTTGGTCTTGACCAGATTTTCATGGTAGTCTCATTCCATATTTCTCTGGCTGTATGGCCAGTTTCTATTTTGAGGAGACCGACAGCATCTCTAAGTTATTATGAATGGTTAGCAAGTTTACATCTTAATTCGTTCAGTAGATGTTACTAGTTGATTGGGTGGTCGAAGATGGAAACAGAAATCAAGGACCAGGAGTCGATGTTGGGGGAGTGATACTATAAGATGGAATGACCTAGGACCCTATTACTAATTTCAGGTCCCTTCCATGTATCATCCAGTAATTAATTTGTGTTTCATGGCCACCACTGTCCTAAAAAATGTGTTTGCCAGTGCCGGATCACATACTTCAGCACATTCCAAGATGCATTCGCCTCCATTGTTGCGCGTATATGGGCAAAACCATCTCGGGAATGGACAACATGGCCATTTAAGTCTCCATCAACTAGTGCTTAATCAGATTTGGCACTGGTGGCATGGATGTGTTTCCAAATCCCTCCAAAATTTGTCATGCTCCTCAGTCAGGATGGCTGGCTGAGGTGTGGAGCAGAAGATAATGTGAACAGGTGTGGTTTCTGTAGCAATCCAGATGCTCATCAGATAGTCAGAAATAATACAGTCAACTTCAATAATGCAGTCCTGTAGGCATACGCAAACTGCAACAGCTACTCCATTTTGGCCAGTTGTTCCATAATATAGGATCTTATATCCTTCACCAGTATCAGGGAGCCTTTGTCCCTTTCCATTTTGTTTCTTGTAAGCAATGTCAACATGTCTGTGCTTGAGTATATCAGCCAATTTGCAGCTCCATCTAGTCAATGTTCCAATGTCAATTGTTGCAAATCGAGAGATATGACCTACACTGGCCATATAAGGAGAATACTACTTCTTTGGCCTACACTGGCATTGAACAAGTAGCCCTTGTCCTCTTGTTGCTCCTATTGGGCGAGGCTGGGGCACGTTACTTGAGGATTACACCCTAGCTAAACATCTTTTTGGGTTTGATGCATAATGATGCGACTCTGGAAGACCCCAACCAGTTTGTCACAGGGCCTGATGTTGGGGGAACAAAGTTTGTCTGGTTCCTCAGTTGGGACCTGTCTGGCTTGGGAGGCTCTTCTGGTAATAACACTACCATCAGCATAGCTCTCAACTTCATTGAAGCACACAAGCCCCTTCTGCCATTTCAAGGTCGTGTTCACAGAGGGGCCAACCTACTAAATACTAAATATATAAAAATATATTTAGTATTTACAACATACTAAATATATAAAAAAATCACAAAGGGTTGGAAACCTATAATTCATACCATTAACTAGGCCAGATGAAATTATAGCTGAAGCAAGAATGCTGATGAATATCTGATGTCTATTATGCCTTGTAGTTGCCTATGTGCTCCAGGTTTGAGGAATGAAAAACCTGATACCTCTGTATGAGAAATAGTTACTTCAGTTAAAAAGCTTTTATAAAGGCTCCTTACATTCCATAAAAGATTGGAAATCAGATCTTTCAAACCAAAGGTCATACTGTAGTCACAACTAAGAAAGTACTCAGTAAGCTATAACCCTACTGGGGAGATGAATTCTAGATTGGTCATGTATTATGTAACATTGATATTTACACTGCTATATCAGCTAGTCCTATTTCTTAGGCCAGCCTGTTTCTTAATTCATTCCATTAAAAAACATGCAGCTGCTAAAAGCATGAATACTCCATAGTATGCTATCATTGCTTTTTGAAGGCTATTTCTTTATCATCCATCTATTATTTGCCTAATAAAACGTTTTTGAAGTTGTTTTTTTTTTAATATTCTTCATTTTCAAGACAGAAGGGAATTCATGTAAAAAAAAAAAACGGAACAAAAGCAATCTTATGGTATGTATTAATAGAGGTGCTCTTTGGGTCATGACAAATTAGTATTAAAAAGCTGACTTAAATTAAGGGGATATTAAATCCCACATAGTTTTAAAACCGAATAAGAAACTCAAAGATTGGAATCAGAGAGTTTCTTGCCGAATATAGTAAACTATAAAGTATCGGCGACACTAGCGTTAGCAAATGCAAGTGATCCTAGTACGTAGTACAATACCGGACGACTCGTTGCAAAGGTGGAGGAAGTTCAGATCACTATTCTTAGGTATTTTCCATAATGTAAAAACACATTTCCTAGGAAATGTATGCTGTTATTACATTATGGAGGGAGGTCACTACCCAGACCGGTTTCAGCCTTTTTTGAGGCTTCATCAGTGAGTAGCATTAATATCCCCTTAATTTAAGTAATGTTTTCATTGCCGAAATGAAGCTTATTAGCTCTTTATATTTAAGTAACTTAATGGTTGCACCTGTTTGGATAACTAGTTCGCAGAGTATATAAGTTCTTTTCGCTATACACTTTGGTATTAGGTCTAGCTACTCACTGATGAAGCCTCAAAAAAGGCTGAAACCGGTCTGGGTAGTGACCTCCCTCCATAATGTAATAACAGTGTACATTTCCTAGGAAATGTGTTTTTACATTATGGAAAATACCTAAGAATAGCGATCTGAACTTCCCCCACCTTTGCAGCGAGTCGTCCGGTATTGTACTACGTACTAGGATCACTTGCATTTGCTAACGCTAGTGTCGCCGATACTTTATAGTTTACTATATTCGGCAAGAAACTCTCTGATTCCAATCTTTGAGTTCCTTATTCGGTTTTAAAACTATGTGGGATTTAATATCCCCTTAATTTAAGTAATGTTTTCATTGCCGAAATGAAGCTTATTAGCTCTTTATATTTAAGTTAAAAAGCTGATTTTCATAGGAACCAGCAGTTTTACACATCCAATTTTTTTTTTTTTTGTGAGATTTTTGAAGTTATATTTATGGATTCAATTATCCCCCCTCCTCTTCCTCACGTACACAATCCTTAGATTTGCCAGACTTTATATGCACATGAACAGGAAAGTATCTATAGTGTGAAGCATGATATAGTAATTTAAGTTGGACAAATGTTCACATTACATTCGCCTGCATATTTGGTATCTTGTAGGCTGTATATGTAGCCTCCCGATTAATGGTACTAGTCGTTTCCTAAGTATTTCTGACAAAACGTGGCAGTTCTGCATTCCCCTGGAAATTTCAAAATTTGCATATCATCAATTTCCTAAACACTGTAGAAACTTGGTATTTCTAGCCTGGCTCCCACTGATGAGACCTCAATAAAGGTCGAAACCGGTCTGGGTAGTGGCCCCTTGCCTTTAATACAAAACATCATACATCCCCTTCTTGGAGATGTGTTTTGGCATTAAGGGTAAATATTAAGATTAGTGATCAGAGCTTGCTCCACTTCTACCACGAGTTGCCTTGGTCTTGCACTACCTGTGGGATCAGCTAGTCTTGCATATATTGCAGGCGCTAACTTGACATTTTGTCTGTTTGCTTACTTGGAAAAAATGGAGTAAAACCAGGTTTAAAATTGCTAGGTATCTTTAACATTCCTAAACACTATTTGACAAACATCATTCCAACCTTACCGGAAACAATACCGACCCGGAAGATTAGCTGGACGTCGTCATCCTATAGGAGCAGAATTTGAACGTGAACACCAAAAAGAAATAATAATAACAAAATAATGACTTAGGTTTATAAACATACACCCGAAATAAAAATAGTAATTGAAGTTTTTAAAAATATTTAAAAATATATATAGCAAGAAAAAAATTTTCAAATGGTAATTTTGGAGGGGTTTTTTTTTTCTCATTTGTCTCCCACCCAAGGTTATAAACCTACAGCATACATTACTAATGATAGCGGGATAAAGATGTTTTCTATTTTTGTTATTGTATACTTTTTTTGTTTTATTTATATTTTACATAATCTAAAATTGTAGATTATCCTGTAAAAGGAAAACGTGTCTTGTGTATCTTTCACTAGGAGAGAGACAGATATCGCGTGAGATGACAATAAATACTTATGAGATAGGTGCTGAAAACACTCGTCAAAATTACCTCTGGAAAAATAAGACGCAACTTTTATTAGATTTCTGAAATTATAGTATTTATTTCGCCCAGACTAAAGTTACAAGTGACTAGATTTTAAACAAAAATGCTCCATTCGAAATGTCGCATTCAATGATCACAGCAAAAATTGCCTAATACTTTAGTCTTAAACTTACCGGTTTAATTGTCAAAAAACACAGTATTAAGTAGCTGAGTATTTTCTTTTCTGTATAGCAATTTTCTTAATCAAAATTGATTACGAAACCACACCACACACATAAAAAATGATTGTGCTTGATGGTGCACACTTATTTGATTGCACCAGCACATAATTTGAAACAGATCGAAATTAAAAAATAAAAATCATTAAAAATAATTAAACAAAAAAACTTTTGTCGGTTAGAATGACATGTGGCGATGCAACGAATCAAAGCTCTAAAAATCACATCAGATCACCGAATAGCCCTGAAACACAACAAAATTAGACGAGAAGGAATGAGAATAAATTCTAAATTAAAGAAACTCAAGAAAATCCACCGTAGAACCCACACTATTTCAGAAATTAAATATATTGTGTTAGGGTTAGAGACCACGAGATGGCGCCACTTGTTGAGCCTGCCTTTCACTACGGGAATAAAAGCAGTTAGCTGATTTTTTTAGTTTCTTTGTTTGTTTAAAGACACTGCCTAAGAACTATAGATGACCAAAGAGGACATCCTCCTCTTCGACACAAAAATCCCCTGGAAAACAGAAGTCAAATACCTTGGCGTACTGCTAGACAGAAGGCTAACTTTCAATTCTCATATCAAGGCTCTCTGTGCAAAGGCATCAAAAGTCATTGCTCAACTCTATCCTCTAATCAACAAGAACAGTAAACTAAACACCGGAATCAAACTGCTTATCTACAAACTTATGGTCCGCCCTATACTCACTTATGCTTCTCCAGCCTGGAGTCATACCGCTGATACTAACATTCTCAAATTACAACGAGTACAGAGTAAATGCCTTCGTATGATCCTCAGCTCCCGATGGTTCATTAGAACTGTGCAGCTCCATCAAGACAAGTGTATATGTAAGGGACACAAGTGTATATGTGCAGCTCCATCAAGTGTATATGTAAGGGACACAGATGTCCCTTACATATACACTTTTTGCAAACTACAGCAACAAAGTTCTTCAAAAAAGCACACGCCAATGAACTGGTTCAAATAGCTACAAATTATGATGCCACAGACTGCTTCAAATACCAAAGACCCAAAGCCATACTAATCCCCCCCTCTGACATTCAACCTCCAAGCCCACCCAGGGCGAGCAATAGCAAACAAAAAAATCCATAAGGACATACTCCAGAAGTAAAGACGCATACGATTTATTATTTGGAACTATTGACTAAAGACAGAAATGTTGCTCAATGTGCAAATTTCTGACTTTCAAATGGGTTCAGTGCTCAACCACTTTCAGTGCCATAACTTTTATTCAGCAGACGTTTTGCAGAATAAAAGTTATAGTACTGCTTTCCCAATTTGAAAGTGTAATTGAAAGAATGTCAGTTTTCATACAATCAGATAGGCGTTATAGTTATTAATAATAATAATAATAATAATAATAATAATAATCAACTTATTGATATGTATCATTGGGGTGTGCAGGATATTATGACAGTGCTATATGAAGAATCTATATCATTACTAACTTCTTAGGAACAATTTATCACTAAATTAATCTGTCAGTGAGAAGTCCAGTATTGTCAAATTTTCAGTATTCTAAGGCACTTCTTAGTAAGAAGTGCTTTAGAATACTGAATCAATCCACTTAGATCTTGTGGTCCACCTATAGGTATGATCCTTCTATTCTAGCAAAGAAAACACTCCAAACATATTTGTTAATGTAGTTATGTGTTTAGTTACATATTTGTAACTAAACATCTGTGTTTAGTTACAAACACAGATCTTTGTAACTAAAACGAAATCTATGATGGTTATTCTGCTGCTAGCACTCTAGTTCTTTTGAAGCCAATGTCATTACACAAAACAGCACTAGAACTTTCACTTTATTACAAATGAAATCCAATAAACAAATCCATTTTTTCTTAAATCGATGTCACATGTAAATTTTGTGATTACTCTTGGTGGAACTATGGCAAGAACTAAATTCTCTAAAACAACATTACGACCTCCTAAATCAACAATTGCAATGCAGTTGTTGATTTAAGAGGTCGTATTCAAAAAATAACCATAGAACCAAAAGATATCCAGTAAGTTCATTGATTAATTAAAAAAGGGAAAGGACAATGTTTTACGAGATAGTGGGAAAAACTCCTCCCGTCATAGTGCGATTCCTTAACTAATATCCTGCCAAACGATAACCTCGTAAAAACTAGCAGGATTAAAAAACTAGTAGCCAAGTACTTGAATGGAACTCAGGACAATACCCCAATCTCCCTGACTGAGTACTTACTAACCATATTATCAGAAACTCTACCATGCAAGGAAAGCAAAAACATAAAACACACTATCAGTTTATGTGGATAAGAGACAGCAAAACATTCCTTAACCACCAAACCGGCTATGCAATCCAAATAAAACAAGTAGAAGATCTCAACAGGCTGCCACATTAAAAGGAACACTGATGAATCTTAAAGAAGGGAACAACATACCAACCTTCGCGAACGCAGACAACCAAGATTCAATCCCTTCGGAATATGACAGTTGCCACATTGTAAACTCAATAACAGAATGGAACAAGAGAATACCGCCCCCCAAAAAAAGGTACTATCTGTTGTTCATATCAACATCAGGAGCATTCAGAAATATTGGCTGACCCAGCAAGCTTATCTGAAGAAAAACATGGACAATATAGATATTTTAGTATTAACAGAAGTATCTGCAACAAATGAAGTGACATCCATTTACTTAGCGAGTAGCGAAGCCTTTTAATCCTATCTAACTTTTAGAGACTGCATGGTCAGTCATTCTCCTCCAGTAGCCAATCAGAGATAGCTGGTCCATAACTGTCATTAATTTTAGGCGGCCATTCATGAAGAGATCGGTAAACAAGAGCAACCATCTCTTGTTACCTAATCCTAACAAGATGTGTTACTATTTGAAATAATGCAGGTTCCACGGTCGATTTTCTTAAGTTTATGGGACAAAATACCCGAGTTTCCTGGAGAAGAAGCTCACTTGCTCATGCTGGAGAGCGTCTAACTCAGGAACCAGCTGAAGAAAGACTTACAAAAAGTTTTTCCAGTCGGCGACTAGAATTGAACTAAGTCTATCTTTGGGAGGCCTAATAAAGAGGATGCAAGAGCCACTTCCACTGAGCTACACAGGCTAAACCAGGTGGTGGTATAATAATATTTAGCAAACAGCGATGGAAGAAATAGAAATTAACTATAAATTAGAACACGCCGAAAATATATGGATCGAAGTTAAAATTATCAAACAAGAGAACTCCTTGATATTAAATGATATTAAATACAGACCACCAATGTAAGCAACAAAAATTTCTCCTATATCCACCACATAAATATATGCACCCCTCGAAAGGCCTCTGTAGCTCAGTGGAAGTGGCGCTTACGACCTCTGCGCTTGGTCGCTCGAAGTCAGACTTAAGTTCAAGTCTAGTCGCCTACTGGAGGAACTTTTTCTAAGCCTTTCTTCGACTGATTCCCGAGTTATTCAATCTCTGGCAGGAGCCAGTGGGTTTTTTCTCCCGGAAACTTGGGTTTTTTATCCCATAAACTCAAGAAAATCGATTGAAATACACACGATATTTCAGACAGTAACATATCATGTTAGGGTTAGGTACCATGAGATGGCAGCACTTATTTGCCAGCCTCTTCATTGGTGGCTGCTATAATTAGTGATAAACATGGGACAGCTATCTCTGATTGGCTACGGGTGGAGATTGAACTGCCCACTCAGTCTCCAAAGGCCTACTCCCTATAAAGGGATAAAAGGCGTTTGCTAATTTATTGGAGAGAACGGGCGCTGGTGCGTGATGGCGGTTGCCAAGTGTTTATTTATATGATCAGTGATTTTAATAGTTGTTATGATGAGAAACTTTGGTTTTGTAGTGTAGCAGCTAGATTAACTAGCAGAGAAGTATTTTTTAAAGTCATTAAATTACGGATTATATTGTATTTAAGAACATCAGCAAAGGTAAGTGGACTGTAATTGCAACGAGGGGCGATTCGTTAGGCCTAACACCCGTTAGAATCGCCATTGTTAACATATCTATTTCAGATCCATTTACTTGCGTTTATACGCAAATCGTCAATGATGAATGTGTTAGATCTGGATGCCCTCACAGATTCGCTGAATGAAGAGCCAGCGCTTATACTTGTAAATAAACTCCAAAGGAAATTTAAGCTCAAATGGCCATCAAACATGATAGATCCTGATATCATTATAGACTCTCTAGATAAACGACTGGCTTTCAGCTTCATAAAGAAACTCCTTAAGAAGTTCGAGCTTGAATGGCCCGGCTTCCTAAATCTTTACACTTTACTAGAGACTGATGAAGATCAAAATGAAGACGCTCCTCAAATGGAGGAAAAATTAAACTTAGTAATCTCTGATTCTACTCATTCAGATCAATGAAAGAGGCACGCGCGTAAAAAATGCAAAACTCTTGCCTCGGAGTCAGCAAACGAAAATGGCATGGATGAAGATGCCCCCAACACAGATTCCTCTGCCTCCACCAATGAAAAGATGCCTCCAGTCATTCTTAGGGAAAAGCAGAGATGGACAGCCTTTAGAACCACCATGGCCAACCTGCAGATAAATTACTCCACGGCCAAGAACACAGAGGAGGGCATCAAAATTCAGCCCACTACAGTGACTGACTATAGAAATTTAACCAACTAGTTGGATGTAAGAGGTATACAATACCATACCTTCACACTTACCTCGGAGAAAAATTTTAAAGTGGTACTACTCCGAAGAGTATCTGAAGACATTGAATAAGCTGAAATAGCTGCTGACCTCAACATGCAAGATCTGCCTCCCATCAAAGTCAGTAGAATGTACAGATCTAACAAAACCCCTATGCCTCTGGTATTGGTGGAAATACACAATATCTATAAAGAAATATTTATAACTTGAAGATAATCTGTGGGCTTAAGGTCTCACTGGAGCCACTTAGGAAGAGGGCCTCTTCTGGGCAGTGCCATAGATGCCAAAAATTTGGTCATGCCC
This sequence comes from Typopeltis vanoorti, assembly GCF_054136105.1. Classification (NCBI taxonomy): domain Eukaryota; kingdom Metazoa; phylum Arthropoda; class Arachnida; order Uropygi; family Thelyphonidae; genus Typopeltis; species Typopeltis vanoorti. The sequence goes on along the minus strand of NC_143561.1, from coordinate 96,683,305 downwards.
AGAAGTTGTGCAAAGCTCAATACAGATGTTTAAAATGTGGTGACACCCACCCCACACATACCTGCTCAAAGCCAAAAACCACCCCGGCTAAGTGTTCTAATTGTGGTGGCTCCCACCCTGCAAATTACAGAGGGTGCATTTGCCGCCCAAAAAACAGGCAAACTGAGTTAATCAGTCAATCTACCTCACTATCAGAAACGAGAGCCCCAGAAGCTCAAGTTCATCAGGCTCCTATTAGTTTGAACAAGATGACAGGTGTTCACCCACCATCAACTGAGCCCCCTAAGAACATAAATCTTCAACACCAAACAAGAACATATGCTGATGTGGCCCGCCCCAAAAAAGCAATCCATGACCAGAATATGCCAAATCCACATTCAAATATAACAGCCATCATCACCTCTTCTCTTGTAAATATGTTACAGGATTTCAGTAATGCAAATCCATCACTGGGCACTACAAAAAGTTTCTTGCCGCAAACACAGTTCATTTTATCTGCACTCTCCAATGCATAGGAAAAAATTTACCCTAGATTCTCTAATGATTATTTCATGGAATGCCAACGGCCTTAAAAATAAAATACTAGAACTGCAGGAATTCAATGACAGATATAATCCGGATATATTATTAATTAATGAGACTCATCTAAGACCTGCTGACAATCCTAAATTCAAAGGATATCAACTCTACAGGAATGACAGGCTGGATTACAGAGGTGGTGGCATAGCCATCCTCATCAAAAATCACATCAACCATCATGCTGTAGCCATTCCTACAACCACTAATCTCGAAGTCACAGGTATCAATGTCATCACAAATTCTGTCGGAAACATAAAAATCTATGCTGCTTATAACCCACCATCTAAAACATTGCTGACCACAGATCTGGATGCTATCCTCGGCGTTAAACTGCCGGTTGTTATTGCAATAACAACCGGCAGTTTTTAACGCAAAACATCACCCCTGGAGCAGTAGGTTTATAAATAGGAATGGCCGCATCCTCTTTAACTACACAAGCTGAAATTGCGCATCTGTGGCTGGCCCCTCAGTGCCAACTCACCAGTCCTACTGGCTCATCCGACGTCTTGGATATAGCTGTCCTTCAGAATGTCAATCTACAGTACACCCTAGAATCATTGAATGAATTATCATCAGACCACAATCCTATTCTGCTCCAACTAGGTTATCAGAGGGGACTTCCTCCTTCGCCTCACACCTTCATTCTCTGGGAAAAGCTATCCAAAATGCTTCCAAACTACATTGATCCCATCCCTCATATTAATTCCAAGGAAGAAATTGATTCTGCAGTCAAGAAACTTACTGATCAAATCAACACAGCCATAGCATCTATCACCTCAAATTCAATTGCTTTCAAGCCTAAACGACTACCAGATGACGTAATGAACTTAATCAGGGAAAAAAATAAAGCAAGAAAAAGATACCACAACACCAGAGCACCCCAAGACAAAAAATATCACAACAAAATGAACAGTGCAGTGAGAGATGCACTTAAAGTCCATAGAAACAAACTATGGGAAGACAAATTAGCCTCCATATCACCTGGTGATCAATCCGTTTGGAAGTTCCTGAGAAACATCAAAAACAAAAACAAATCTCTTCCTCCTCTCAAATCTGACCCGAACATTGTTTACACAGACGCAGAAAAAGCCGAAACTATAGCTAAAAATTTAGAAAAATAGTGTAGCCCTTCATACATTAATCTAAATTTCAATCATATTTACAAAGTCCACCGCCACGTCAGACACGTGTTAAAACGGCCTGATACCTGTACCAGCCAACTCACACCTACTTCCTCAGCTGAAATTTATGACATTATAAAGAATTTAAAGAATAAAAAAAGCTCCAGGGCCTGACGGCATATCCAACAAAGTTATTAAACTGCTACCCCGAAAGGCTATCGTATATCTTACAACAATAATAAATGCTATGTTCAAGTTTAAGTACTTCCCCCTCTGCATGGAAGTTGGCAGACGTAGTTCCTATATACAAGCTTGGAAAGGATCCTCAGCGGCCTCAATGTTATCGTCCAATAAGTCTGATTTCTAATTTGGGCAAAATAGCAGAAAAAGCTATCCTTTCCAGAATTCAACTTTCAGTAAAAAAATTAAACATCTTTCCTTCAGAACAGTTTTGTTTTCGCCAATTTCACAGTACCACCCAACACAATCATAGACTAATCGAATTCATTATCACAAGTTACAATTGGCACCAATACACCGGAGCGGTTTTTCTTGACTTAGAAAAGGCGTTCGACAAATTATGGCACTTTGCACTACTATACAATTTGATTTTAGCTGGCATTCCATTCGATCTAGTCCAAATTATAAAGTCATTTCTTAGTGACAGACGAATGCAAGTCAAACTAAATGATATATTATCTACCCAGCGACGCATCTTGGCAGGAGTTCCTCAAGGGTCCCTACTGGCACCGATACTTTTCACGATTTACATGGTGGACATTCCGCACAATCCAATGTCATCTATCATTGCCCTATATGCAGACGACACAGCTATACTAGCCAGATCTATTAAACCTCACCTTGTCACCAAGAAACTGCAAGAAAACCTGTAGATATTAGAGCACTGGTTCTCGGAATGGAAATTGCAAGTAAACCCTCAGAAGAGTATCGCCATGCTCTTCACTAAAAACTCCATATCTCCCAAAGATGACATCTTCCTATTTAATACCAAGATTCCCTGGAAAGCAGAAGCCAAATATCTGGGTGTACTGCTCGACAGAAAACTAACTTTCAGTCCACATATAAAAGCCTCATGTACAAAAGCATCAAGAGTCATTGCACAGCTTTACCTTCTTATCAATAGAAATAGCAAGCTGGATACCAAAATAAAACTGCTCCTTTATCAGTTGATGATTCGACCCATTATTACTTATGCATCCCCAGCCTGGAGCCACACCTCAAGTACAAATATCCTCAAACTACAGGGAGTGCAAAACAAATGTCTCCGCATGATCTTAAACGCACCATGGTATGTCAGAAATGTCCAACTCCACCGGGACACAAATATCCCCTACATCTACTCTTTCCTGCAGTCTTCAGCAATAAAGTTCTTCTCAGCATCCTCTTCACGTCCAATTCAATTAGTGCAACAAGCAGCAAATTATAATGAAACTGACTTCTCAAAATACAGGAGACCCAAGGCCATCCTACTTCCAAATGAAGATCTTTAAATCGCACCCACTCAGGCAGAGTACTCAGCTCATAAATTTTTCCTCACACAGCAATCCTTATCAGACAGCAGGGATTATAAAAGCATTTTGCTTCACCCTTATAGTCAGCAACGTCTTGCGTCTTGCGTCTTGCTAATTTATTTATTTACCCCTCCAAACAGCTATACAGCAGCCATCATAATGTTTAATCTGGAAGACCATTATTCTACTGGACTAACGTTGCATATGCAACCGAAAGCCGTAAAACTCACTGATACTACAAAACAGTAAAATAATAGCATAATAAACGAAACTATAGTAAATGATGAAATCAGAAAAATAGACTGGGTGCAGGTAGTATCATCAGATTCTGCTGATGTTTTATATACTAATTTCAAACTTACATTTAATAAAATATATTACAAAGCACTAACAAAAAAAAATACGCTCCCAAACCAGATGGAGTCCACGGATTACAAAAAAAATAATAATAAATATAAAATGAAAAGATTCCCTATGGGAACATCATAAGATATCACCTGGCAAGGTAGTTTTACAACCAGAATACGAAAGAAAACGCAACTACTTAACAACACAGATTAGATCTGCAAAAAGATGACATTATTCAAACAAATTAACAACAGCTCAAAACGACATGAATGAAACCTGGTACCTGATCAATGTAATGCTGGACAATAAACACTAAACCACTGCCTCAGAAACAATAAAACATAGTTTTGCTTGCAAGCTCAAATCTCTTACACAGTTGGTAACAACTTTTATCAGCACTTCGTGAACTCTCTCCAAAAATTGCTTGACACATTCTCCCCTTACACAAAGAAATATTCTCCACTAGGACCATAAGCAACCCAGTCAATGCAGTTCCCCACAGTAACAAAAGAAGAAGTGTTCCTTGCAATTCATCAAATTAACCATAAAAAAGGACCAGGAATAGACGGAATCAGACCAAAAGACATCAAAAATCACCCAACTAACCAATGTCTAATTATATTAAAATGTTAAATGAAACACTAAATATTGTATTAATCACTCCCGTACATAAACATTGAAAAAGAACATTATAAGTTATTATACAGACCCATCACCATATTGTCTATAATGAGCCAAATCAAGGAGCGCATTGTGTATTGTAAACTGTTCACATGCATTGAAAAATTCCAAATCATCTCCAAAACATTATGGTTTTCAAAAAACAGTTTCGGAAGATTTCACAGACGTCATAAACACTGTGTTAGATAAAAACAGAATAGCATTAGTTGTTTGTATTGAACTATCAAATGCCTTTGACATGCTAACACACAAAACCTTGTTGAAGAAACTAACACCTATCGGAAAAACAGAAAGTGCATGATACATATAGAATCAGCGCACAGCAAAGAGCTATCGGTAACTTGTGGAGTACCGAAAAGGAGCTGTTCTCTCTCTCTCTCTCTCTCATTCTGTTTAACATATACACACAAACGATATTAGCCATCGTTCTGTAAAAACCAATATCTTCCAATATGCAGACCACATGGCCATAATATTATTTCACAATGCAAACATAGTTTACACAAATATGCATCATGACATCTATTTGATCATCTACTGGCTAACTGAAAACGGCATATGCACGAGTATATAAACCTGGAAAAACAAAGCTAATAATATTCAAAAACACCCATACCCCATCAATTTAAAATAAGTATCATACTATTCAGCATCCAACCTCCTATACACAACGCACCGATCCTAAAAGCACAACCATCACACAAGCGAAAACAACACATTATTTCTGACTTCACTTCGACTGATCAAAGTTGGAATATCCATACGAATTATCTACACAACAGACACGGGATAATAGCAATCAAACTCTATCGATTAAAAGACATTCATCGCAAACACATAAAAATAATAATCTATAAAGCATTATGTGAAAACATTTTGAGATATGCAATTACATCATACGCATTTTGTGCAGATTATAAACACTTAGCAGACAATCGTTGAAAAATAAAATGGTATAATGGATATACTGGAAACAAAAAGAGCCTACACTCATATGGGCAGCAAGAACAGAACAGAAAATATTTAAAGTGAAACACTTAAGCCACTACAGACTCATTCTAAAAACATTATTTCAGTCTAACCTACAGTAACTAGAACAACATATGAGATAACAAAACCCTACTCAACAAACTATATAACATATAAGTATAATAATCACTACCGAAAAGCCAACAGAAGTTTTCTCCTACCTAATATTATCAACAAACTGCCATTCCACGACAGAAACCTAGGGACGTACAGAGAGTTTTAAGAGACCCTATATAGATATTACAGCGACACTGAAAATTAGAGGAAAATTGTACACACAGTCATTTTGGCAGACATACAACGAGTTCTACACCAATGCAATGACACAAACACGGCAAATCCAATCACTAACCTTCAAAAAAGGTTAAACCATGCTCATACAGTGGTATATTCTGTGGGCCCGTGTACTCTCCTCTAAACGTTAACTGGAAAAAACAGCATTAATCAATATACATATCTTCATATCTACGTTTCTAAGCACATACATATAAATGGTTAAATCTACACCTGACTCACCATCGATATGGAAACAAACTCACGAAACCACCATCTGTTACCTTCCTCAGATAAGCTCTACAGAAGCATCGAGTAAGATAGCAGAAATTCCAAGCTAACAAAGAAACAAACAAGTACTGTCCAACCACACATGTCAGATCTCTGACTTGCAGATTGTCGAAGAATGCATGTCGAAGGAAAGAAAGGAATAAGGTGATGTAGGAATTCAACCAACACGCGAAATTAGGTGTTTTATTATTAGCATTTTTCAACTGTTGTACAGAAAAATAAGTAATACTTTAAAAACTATAATTTTCAAAAAAGAAAAGCTAATTTTCTGACGTATTACAATTATCACTCATCCCATGAAACGCATTGATTATCCTATTATTGGAATGGATTTGCCTTCTTCTGCCATGCGCAGAAGTGTCGAAGGGTTTCGCGTATGTGGTCGGACAGTATATTAAAACAGAAAGTACTCAGTAACTTGTATGCTGAATTTCTGTACAGAAATAAAATGATAATAAAAATTATTCTTATTAAAAATGTCTACATTTAAACTATCTGTATTAAATCCAGAATGTATAAAACTAATATTGAAAGAAAACTTCAAATGATGAAAAAATGCAGAAAAATTATTGTATATTGCAGAAAATTTAATGTACATTTATATAAAGTTATTCCATTATTATTACTATTGAATTGAAAGTTGTAAGACAGCATTGCGCAGTGAATTCTATGCACATTTGAGCTAATTCAGATGTACATGCAATGGATCAATATTTATCTAGTTTTTTTTTAAATGTATATTTTTATTTATTATCAATCTAGTCGGCGACTAGAATAAATTTTTCTAAGTCTTTTTTTAGACTGGTTCCCGAGATAGTCGATCTCTGGCATGGGCAAGGGAGTTTTTTCTCCCAGAAACTCGGGTTTTTCGTGCCGTAAACTCAAGAAAATCGACTGTAGAACCCATATTATTTCAGACATTGAATACGAGTGTTAGGGTTCGGGACCACGAAATGGCGACACTTGTTGAGCCGTCTCTCTTCACTGCTTGCCGGTTAATTACTGATAGCTTTGGGTCAGCTATCTCTGATTGGGTACCAGCGGAGATTGAACTGTCCACTCAGTCTCCAAAAGTTAGATTAGGGCTAAACGGCCTCGTCTACTCCCTATATGCGGGAATTAAAAGGCGATTAGCTGATTTTTTTATTAATTTAATATTACTCTGCATTTTGTACTGAATCCATATACTGTACAGAAATATAATAACGACTATTGAAACAAAAAATGTATAATTTATCTCAGACATAAAGTGTTAAAAAGCAATAAAAAATATGGTATTGAAAAAAATTATATGTAATTATATATATATATATATATATATATATATATATATATATATATATATATATATATATATATATATATATATATATATATATATATATATATATATATATATATATATATGGAGAACATATGGAGATTTGATTAGGTTAGGTATGGGAGATGACATCTTTCAAATGAGCTCCATTTGCCGCCTCGCAAAGTTGGGCTCTTTCGATTGCATTCTTCATAACAACAGTTAATGTTTGATGATCTATTGCTCCAATTTCTGCACGGATATTCTCCTTGAGCTGCTCAAGTGCACGCGGTTTGTGGGGGCCGCCACGTTCGCCAAGGTCAGGCGAACGCGCGGACAATTAATCTGGGAATTCCTTGAAATTATCCGCTAGCCGAACAGTTACCTCAGGAGGTTCACTGTGGAAAGGACCCGATAACTTTCTGCGAGGTTACCCCACACCAGATGGTGCATTTAGTAGCATGCAGTTGGCTTTGATGAATTATTATTGGATTTGCTATACCCAGAAACGACAGTTCTACTTATTGACGAAATCATTCAATTGAAAATGAGCTTCGTCAAACATCGTAAGTTGATGAATAAATTTATGGTTTTCTCTGGCTAATTCTTGGATGCGATTCGAATAATTTCGGCATTGATGGTGGTCAATGGGATTCAGTTCCTGCACGAACTATATTTTATACTGAAACAACTTTAAATCGTTTCTTAAAATATGCCTTTAGGATTTTCGGGACAATTCTAATTCCCTAGAACGTCTTCTCGTTGATGTTTGTGGTTGTGCTTCAATACTGGCTCTAACTCGTTCAATGTTTTCTTCATTGCGAGCCGAATGTGATCTGCCAGTAAGTGGAAGGTTCATCACAGAACCCTTTTCCTCCATGCGTTCCATTAGTTTCCGAATAATTGTTGCATAGGATCCATTTCTGACTTGGAAATGGTGGTAAGCTCTTTGCATCAAAATAATGGACCTATTATTTTGAAAATAAAATTTCACTACTTTTATTCATCGTTTCATTGTGAAATTCCTCACCATCAATTCCCCCAAGACTCAGTTATAATATGTACCTGCATCTACTGTTCACATTTACTATTAACACATTTACTATTAACTGCATTTACTATTAACAAAAAAGTTATTTACAAATCAAATCATACTCTGACTTTTGGCCCACCCTGTATATATATATAACGATCTGTAATATTAACTCGGAATTGGGATATGTTCATATTTATATATACTGACTTAGATCCGAGAACTAGAAATAACAATTAGCTTTGAACTTTGAACTTAATTGGTTGATGGACTGAGTCCTTGACTCTTTATCCCTTCATTTGGATTTTAGTTTGTCGGTGATGAGATTATTGTGGGTAATTTACCCGCTCATTGTGAGCATTGAGGCTGTATCAGCTTTCTCTTGCGATGGAGGATTTCTGTTTTTTTTATGTTTGAAACGATCTGAGGGCTTGTGATTGTGAAGAATTTCTCTGCAGTGCTTGTCATGTAAGTCTTAATATCTGGAAGATTGGCTTCTTGATGTAACTGCATGTTTCTGATGCACCTTGGGGCATTAAATACCATTCTTAGGCATTTATTCTGTATTATCTGAAGTCTGTTGATGTTGCTTTTAGCCGTGTGACCCCAGGTTGGAGAGGCGTAAGTTAGTTGCGGTCTGATTACCGATTTGAAAAGGAGGATTTTGTTGCTTATGCTTAGGAAGCTGTTCCTGATCAAAAGTGGATATAGCTGTGCTATAGTCTGACTTGCCTTAGTGGCAACACTATCCATATGTGACTTGAAGTTTAAACGTCTATCAAGATGAATTCCCAGATATTTGGTAGAATTGCGTCAAGGGATGATTTTTCCAAACATTTGTATGCTTGTATTCGGTTCTGCTTTACGTCTGGTGAAAAGTACTGCAGAGCTTTTGTTTGGATTAATTGAGATACTCCACTTGGTGTACCAATCCTCCAATTCATTGACTGCTCTCTGCAGCTTGATTGTGGCCAGGTGTGGACGGAGGGATCTGTCTATAATGATTGTGTCGTCGGTATACAGAGCGGTGATAGCTGGAGACAGTTTGGGGAGATCTGCCATGTATATGGAGAAGAGTAGGGGAGATAATAAAGAGCCTTGAGGTACTCCGGCCGTGATTCTCCTCCCTGTGGATCTGATACCGTTGAGTTTTATTTTAAATTTTCTGTTATTTAGATATGATTTGATAAGTAGCACTAGTGGCAATGGAATACCAACTTCGTGTAGTTTAAAAATTAGTCCATGATGCCACATTCTATCAAATGCCTGAGTGATGTCCAGGAAAAACTGCGCCAGAGTGTTGATGCCATTCATACCCTCGGGTTATATGTTCGATAACTCTGTAAATTTGTAGCGTTGTGGAGTGATATTTCCTAAAGCCGAATTGTTCATCTTGAATTATATGGTTGATATCTGTTGCCTGTTGAACCCGTGTGAGAATAGCACCTTCGGCTATCTTACCTATGCATGAAAGAAGGATGATTGATCTGTAATTTTCAGGAAACTGTGTATTTTTTCCAGGTTTCGGAATTAGGAAAACGTCGGCAATTTTCCTTCGCTGTGGGAAATAATTTAGCCGGAGGATGGCATTAATGATGGCTACTAGATGCCTAACCCCTTTGCGGGGAAGTAACTTGAGTACCTTGTTTGTTATTCCATCTGGACCCGGAGACTTTTTGTTATTTAGTTTTCTTAAAATCTCATATACTTCTGTTCGTGACACAGATTTGTTATTGGATTGGATTGAGGCATTTTGAGTTATTTTACGCACTTGGGTGTGAATTTTGCTTATGAAATTTATATCTGTATTGATATAATTGGGGCTGCATTGTTTTTCTAAACTGTCAGCAAATGCTTCAGCTTTTTCCTCATCGTTGTAGACAACATTAGATTCACCTTGGATTGGAGGAAATGTAAAACGCTTTGAACGGAATGATTTCATCATTTTCCATATTGATTGATCCTCTGTGTTTAATTGGAGAATTTTGTTATTCCAGAGTTGGTTAAGGTGGTCCTTTAGGATATATCGAACCTGATTTGTTGCTCTATTGACTGCTTGTTTATCCGCTGGGTCCATTGTTCTCTGATATTGTCTTCTTAATCTGTTTTTCTATTGGATAAGACGTTTTATATCCTGTGGAAGTTTATTTGATGGTGAACATTTAGTCATATTTGTTACCTGTGTTATAGCTGTCAGCAGTTGTTTTTCAAGAGTCTTCACTGCTTTTTTCGGCAGATGTTATATGCGGTATTGGACCAAGGTTTTCCTGGAAGGCTGAGGGAAGTTGTTTCCAATTTATAAATGTGGTGGTGTTTTCTGTTAAATTTTGTATGGTGCCTAGTTGTAATATGATGGGGTTATGATCAGAACTTAAGTCGTTGATTGCTTGTATCTGATAGCTGTGCGCTATGTTTTTTAATATAACTATATGTAGTACATCAAGGCGTCCGGTAGCTCCGTAATGTGTGGGTTAAGTAGGTCCTATTACTGTTATATTTCTTGAAGTGGTGTAAGAGTTGAGTATTCTTCCGTTAACATTTGAGTTTCTGCTGTTCCAGACTGAATGTTTGGCATTAAAATCTACGGCTATAATCACTGCTCTGCCTGTATTTAGTATCACATCTAAGTCAGATTCAAGGAGTTTTTTATTTGAGGGGTTGTAGGCTGCATATATCGTAATGCTGCTTGTGTTTTCCATATGCATTTCTATTCCTGTAGTTTCCATGTATACTGTTTAGGGTTCTGCTATTGAATTATGTTTTATGTTTCTTTTCACAAAGATGGCATTGCCTCCACCTCTAGCAAAGCATCTGTCTGTACGGTAAGTGCTATAACCATTGATTCTGATTTTGTCACTTGGACGAAGATGTGTATCATTTACTTGGACGTTTTGTCACTTGGACGAATATGTGTTCGATATGTCCTCAACTTTTATGACTAGATCACAGACGGTTTGGAGAGTGTATATATATTTTTGGTCTTTACTTATTTCCACCAGAATTAGGGGATAGGGTGCTTTATCAGCTCTCCGCATTCGGCTGACTTTAATTGGGCTAAATCCCTTCAGTTGGAGGTCTGCAGTGAGGTCTTCTATTTGTAATGTTTCAGTTACTCCCCTTAACACTACTTTTAAATTTTTCTCACTGTTGAGTGCAAAAGTGTGGCATGGCAAATTGTTGTTGTCTAGACGTTTGGTCATTTTTCTGTAGTCTGATGATGTTTTAGGTTGAATGCGAATCCCTTCTTCTGTGTTTGTGGCTTTAATGAAGGTGATATCTGAAGATTTCAGTGTGGATGCAACGGACATCCAGTGCTCCTTGGCCATTAGGACGACTGGGGGGTACACTTTCTTTAATTACATTATCTAGTTCTATCTCTGCTGTTTTGGGTGTATCTGCAGTAGAGGAGATTTTCCTTTTCTTTTTGACTGTTTGGAATTCTGTGTTGGTTTCCAAAAACTGCGGAGTATTATCCATAGATGCAGCAACCTCTATATTCGTGGAGTGACTTAATTCTAGTTCAATCAACATACTTCCTTCATTAAAATCATCCATCCTATCTTCTGTGACTGCTGTAGGGGGGAATGTATCTAACAGCTTTACTTTCCCTGGTCAGTTGTCGCTCAATAGTTTTCCTAACCTTAGGAATTCTCTGTAAGCTTCTTCGAATATACTTTCATTGAGAGGTTTTGTCATGTCTGATAGAAGGCAACAACTATATTAGAATAAAGTTTGAGAAATGGGTCCTAGAGCCCAATGTAAATATCCCATAGATCAAATCGATCTACTAGCATAGGTAGCAAATATTTCACAAAATGAAGAACACTTACCTCTATATATAAATATCCCGTAGAGCAAATCGATCTACTAGCATTGGTAGCAAATATTTAACCTTAAAATGGCGAGTTCTAAACTACAGATTTTTTAACACTAACACGAGAGCCGTCATTTTGATTAGCTTCTAAATAACAATTAAATTTATTCAAAACGCAACATGTTTCATCGGATTGTCCGACTTCTTCAGGCGTGGGAACAGAGAAAGCAAATAATATATATATATATATATATATATATATATTGTTGAAATTAGGATTTACTCGGGATGTATACATTTATAAAAATAAATTTAACTGACTAGAACCCGAGAAAGTATAACAAAAACCTTTAATACATCACAACTAGTTTCATCGGTGATCCGACTTCTTCAGGTGAGAAATAAAAACATAAGACATAAAATAACACGGTAAAAAATGAACTTTACAGCTTAATAAAAAGCAGAATAATAACAGTCATATTTGAATAGGTGACCGCGTGCTACCGTTGGCATGAGTAGAATGTGTGCGACAGCTAATTTTTGAGCGCCAGTACTGGATTACTGCGCTATGGGAATCGGGTAAATTGTAGCTAAGATTATTGTTTAAATGTGAAGGGTCCAGAACTATTTCTTTTGATTCGATGATTCTTCTTTCGAATTCATCCTTGCAAATATATAAATTAGTAGTGCGTTCCCAATCAACTTGATGTGGCTGTTCTTCAAGGTTAGAGTTTGCCGAGAAAAGGACATGACTGGAAAGGGCGCTCGCTCGTGCTCTACTGTAGGAGATGTCACGTCTATGTTCCTCAAGACGAAGTGAAACAGATTTGTCTGTCTGGCCAAAATAAGGTCGACCACAGTTGCACAAAACTTTATAAACACCAGGAAAATGCAGATGGTTGTGTTTTGGTTTTGGTCGACTCAGAAAAGAACGAAGTTTTGGCAGCGTAGTATAGTCGGTCTAAATACAAACAAACTAGCGGTTTAGCTATGGGCAGCCCTCTATCTCCAGTCTTAGCTAATTTTTTTCTAGAAGATTTTGAAGAGAAAGCTATTTCCTCAGCTACTTTGAAACCTAAACTGTGGTTACGTTACATCGATGACGTCTTCCTTATTTGGGGACATAGTTTAGAGGAACTGCAAAACTTCCTAAACCATTTAAATAACCAACATCAAAACATTAAATTCACATCTGAACTAGAGGTTAACGGCGTTCTCCCCTTCTTGGATCTAAAGATCAGTAGATTTCCTGACTGTCTTAAATTTTCAATTTTTCGAAAAACCACCCACACTGATAGATATTTACATGGTTCTTCTCATCACTTCCCACCTCAGAAACTGGGCATCATCTCCACCCTCGCCCATCGAGCAAGATGTCTCATTTCCACAGAAGAAGACCTTCAAACAGAGCTTAACTTCCTGAAAAACACCTTCTTAAATAATGGATATTCGTCTCGTAACATCACTAAACGCTTGAGACCACGCCAACATCCTCGACAAGAAGATGACTCCAACCCAATCACTCATATACAGTTGCCTTTTATCAGCACTCTTACCCCAAAACTAGCTAAGATTCTGAAAAAATTCAACATAAAGACCGACTATACTACGCTGCCAAAACTTCGTTCTTTTCTGAGTCGACCAAAACCAAAACACAACCATCTGCATTTTCCTGGTGTTTATAAAGTTTTGTGCAACTGTGGTCGACCTTATTTTGGCCAGACAGACAAATCTGTTTCACTTCGTCTTGAGGAACATAGACGTGACATCTCCTACAGTAGAGCACGAGCGAGCGCCCTTTCCAGTCATGTCCTTTTCTCGGCAAACTCTAACCTTGAAGAACAGCCACATCAAGTTGATTGGGAACGCACTACTAATTTATATATTTGCAAGGATGAATTCGAAAGAAGAATCATCGAATCAAAAGAAATAGTTCTGGACCCTTCACATTTAAACAATAATCTTAGCTACAATTTACCCGATTCCCATAGCGCAGTAATCCAGTACTGGCGCTCAAAAATTAGCTGTCGCACACATTCTACTCATGCCAACGGTAGCACGCGGTCACCTATTCAAATATGACTGTTATTATTCTGCTTTTTATTAAGCTGTAAAGTTCATTTTTTACCGTGTTATTTTATGTCTTATGTTTTTATTTCTCACCTGAAGAAGTCGGATCACCGATGAAACTAGTTGTGATGTATTAAAGGTTTTTGTTATACTTTCTCGGGTTCTAGTCAGTTAAATTTATTTTTATAAATATATATATATATATATATATATATATATATATATATATAGGCCGCACGAAGGAAGTCTTGGTTTCGAGTCTAGTCGGCGACTAGAGGAAATTTTTCCAAGCCTTTTTTCGACCGGTTCCCGAGTTAGTCGATCTCTGGCACGGGCAAGCAGGTTTTTCCTCCCGGAAACTCGGGTTTTTCGTCCTGTAAACTCAAGAAAATCGACCGTAGAACCCACATTATTTCAGACATTAAATATATTGTGTTAGGGTTAGAGACCACGAGATGGCGGCACATTTGAGCCGTCTCTCTTCACTGCGTACCGCTTAATTAGTGATAGCCTTGGGCCATCTGTCTCTGATTGGGTACCAGTGGAGATTGAACTGCCCACTCAGTCTCCAAAAGTTAGATAGGGCTAAATGGCCTCGCCTACTCCCGTATATACGGGAATAAAAAAGGCGTTAGCTGATTTTTTTTTTTTTTATATATATATATATATAGTATGTATTCAAGATACCATGTAATTTTATATAAACTTTGTTTTTAATCCTATTTCCCAAGTAAGCTAACAGACAAGAAAGTCAAGTTTGCACCTGCACTTTTGCTTACTTAGGGTATAGCACTAAAAACCAAGTTTATATAAAATTACTTGGTATCTTCAATACATAATATCTCGAGTACATAATATACTCAAGTTAAAAAACTTTCTGTATATATATATTGGAAGAACAGTTGAACATTGCTCCCTTCGATTGGAAAAGACCCAGGTTCATTTCTTGTCGTGACGAGGGGAATCCTTATCGATTTCTTTTCAATTGATGGAAGTGGCATGGTTTTTTTCTCTGAAACTTGATTTGTCTGTACATCCCGAGTACAGACAAATCGGCCTTCAGCAATCATGCAATTTACAGACAAAAATACTAGTTGGTGATAATGGGCAATAGATGGTCTTGAAGGTAGTAGTGCCATAGTAGAAGAATAAAGTAGATGTTGAGAGGGTGAGATGCATTTAGCGAAATAGAGTAGATTGCCCTCCCGTGATGCGTCTTTGGACTTCCTGGAGGTGTGATGTAATGATGATAATAATTTTTTTTTAATAATAATAATTTATTGATTGCTAAAATATTTATACATACAATAAACATCTTGTGTGACATTGCACCTTATAATTTTTCAGAGTTCAGCACTAAGTGCTGCAATTCCTATAATGGTTTTCAATTAAAAATTTTAATAATACTTTTTTGCCTTTATATTATGTATTTACAACATATGTTCTTCTAATATTAATAATGAAGTTTAAACAGAATTTTTTGTATAATTTTTTATTATTTTTATTTATTTATTTTTATTTTTTTAAAGTTTGAGAAAGAGTGATTATATATACAAATTTCTGCATTTGCTTATAAGGATTACTTGTAGATGAGTGAGGCAGGTTAATCCCACCTACTTCAAAGCTTGGGTTAGCTTTTATGAAGAGAGTGGGATGCTAGTGATTTGTGATGTGTATATTAGTGTTAATGGTTTCTTAACATTGTTGGTATATTTTCCAGAGTTCGTGTTTTAATGTTTATAGTTATCTACGTGTTTTAACTTTCTTGGTAGGTTGTTGAATTACGTGGGTATCTGATGCAATCTCACAAAAGAACCATATGAGATGTTGAAGGGTGTGGGGATGTAAAGAGTTGTTGTAGGTCGTATTATACGATATGTGTCTCTTTTGTTTCGATAGGTGATGTTGAAGTAATTCCTTGTTAATGTCACGTAGTGTTTCAATAGGCTTTTAATGCTCAGAATTGTGTGTATCGCCATGTGCTTGTCGGATATTAGTTGTTGCGTGTAAGGTGCGCAGATCACTGTTGACACGATTTTCCTATGTAGTGTTTCTAATTTTGTTAGGTGGCTGTTTGATGTGTTTGCATAGACTGTTATTCCGTATCTGAGTAGGGATTCGCAGATGCCCTGATATAGGAGTTTTTTTTATGTTGGGTGGAATAATGTCTTTAACTTGGAAGAGTTTTGCTGCGATGATCCGGAGTTTGGTGTGTAGGTATTCTATATGTTTTGTCCATTTAAGGTGGGAATCTATGTAGAGACCGAGGTATTTTGCGTGTGTTACAGGTTTAATTTCGGAACATTGGCAGGTATTTTTGTTGTTAATGCAGCGGTATGTGTGACAGTGTATCGATAGTGATGCGGGGCATATGATTCTTGGGTTGTGTATTATCAACATCTGTGTTTTGGTGCCGTTAATTAGAATTGCATTTTGGTGGAAGTATGTTGTGATTTCATTTAGGTCATATTGTGCTTTGCAGAGAGCTGTTGATGGTTGTGTGGATTGCTAGTAGTGCAGTGTCATCTGCGTACCGAAATATTTGACTTCTATGGATATGTTATGAATATCGTTAATGTATATGTTGAACAGAGTGGGTGATAATATGGCACCTTGAGGTACACCGTGTTTTATATGTATACACCGACTGTGACATGTATCTATTTTTGTTACTTGTGTTTTGTTTGGGAGGTAGTTCTTGAACCATGTATGCAGTGTTTCTCTTATACCTATTGAGTATAGTTTGGTGAGTAGTATGTCATGTTCAAGTGTGTCAAATGATTTGGTTAGGACCAGCAGTATAAGGACGGCGTACTTGTTTTTGCCCAGAGCTTTGTTTATTGTGTCGGCGATGTCTTCTAATAAAGTAATGGTACTTTTTGTTTTCTTAAAGCCATATTGGTTTTGTGAGATGATGTTGTAGTTCTGTAAATAGTTCTGTATTCTGGTGTGTGTTATTTTTTCTGGAATGTTTGAGATGACTGGTAGTGTAGCTATTGGTCTGTAGTTCTGAGTTTCGTTTCTTTTGCCGTGTTTGTATATTGGCGTAATTACTGCAGTTTTTAGTTGTTGTGGAATAATGCATGTGTCGAATATTATGTTCACGAGTTTCAAACGTATCGGATTTATTTGTTTAAAGTGTGTTTTAAGGTCTGTGAGTCTTATTTTGTCTATTCCTGGAGTGGTCTTTAGTTTTAGTTGTAGGATTGCTTCTTTCAGTTCCGGTTTTGTTATGGGTGGAAAATACACCGTTTGTTGTTGACTTTGTGTAGGTAATTTTTTGTTGATCATTGGTAGTTTGTCTTTTTTGAGTTGGGTGATGTTGTTTGTGAAAATATGGTTGAATGAGTCTACTAGTTCCTCTTGATTTGTGTCCTGGCCGAAGCATTTTGCAATAAAATCTTGTGCTGAAGTTTTCTTTTTTCGGGTTACTAATTCGTTGAGTGTAGCCCATGTTTGCTTAATTTTATCGTTATATTCCATGAATTTTTGTGAGCAGTAGCGTCTTTTTGCCCTACGAATTTTTGTTGTTAGTTTATTTCTTGTGTTTTTTGTATAAGATTTGTAAAGGTATGTTACTGGGTGACTTTTTAAGTTTTTTCCATAGATTTTCTTTTACAGTAATAGTATTTAGTATGTCGTCATTTATCCATGGATTGTTGTCTGTTTGTCGCCTCGTTTGTGTATATATTATAATAATATATAATATAATAATAATAATAATAATAATAATATTTACTGTAATGAATTATTATGCGTTCTATGGTCGATATTCTTGACTTTATGGGACGAAACTTTGAGTTCCCGGTCAACTAAATTCGATTATCCGAGCCAGAGATTGAATAATGCAGGATCTCGTCGTAAGGTAAGCTTAGAAAAGTTTCTCTTGTCTGCAACTACAATTGAATCTGGGATTTTTTGGGGTTGCCTAGTGTTATGGAGTGCAAACACTACTTTCCCTGATTTACACACTCGAATTTCATTATTATTATTATTATTATTATTATTATTATTATTATTATTATTATTATTATTATTATTATTATTATTATTATATAGCACCTTTCAGGAGTCCAAGGACTTGCGGGTAACAATCTCATCACCACTCAACTCACTGTCTTCACTATCTACTCAACTATTCGTCGTCACATATCTACCACACACACACACAATAATACACTACATAATTTACCTTCTACACATTATAAATGATATTTGTCTGTGCTAATTACTGATTCGCCTGTATTCAGGACAGAAAACAAGAGTTTTTTCCGTCGTATGAAGAAAAAAATCCTACCACTTGAAAGTGTTCATATAAATATTCCTCTAATTATAACCAGAATCGGACTCGAGTGTTTCCTGACAAAAGACGCATTGTTCGGTTTTGATTTCAAAGTACTAGAGAGGTGCTTTAGAAATTTGATATTCATTATGTAAAGTTGCAAAAGATGTCAATGATATGAAGAAACAAAATGTTCATTGTTCATATTGTTGATAGTGCCTCTCTTCGGCACAGAGCTTTTCATTCAAAGCCAGATTATCTGTTTGTAATACTCTAGCCAGAAATTTAAAAAAAAAATTGCTGTGGTCAGCAATTATGAATTAAAATTAAAATTTCAGGAAACTTCACGGATAAAATCTTGACTCGACCGCTTAAAAGATTTTTTTCCTATAATATAGCCTGAAAAACGCTGATAAAAATTCCTTCTGTTTGAAGTTTAAATTCAGTGTGAGGGAAAATTGGTTTACCAAACTAAAAAAAAAAAAAATAATAATCCTTTTGTAGCTTAGTGTATGTGGCGTTTGCATATCACGGAGCTTGGCTGTACGAAGGAAGACTTGATTTAGAGTCTAGTCGGCGACTAGAGGAGATTTTTCTAAGCCATTTTTCGACCGGTTCCCGAGTTAGTCGATCTCTGGCACGGCGAGCGAATTTTTTTCCCGGAAACTCGGTTTTTTTTGTCCCGTAAACTCAAGAAAATCGACCGTAGAACCCACATTATTTCAGACATTAAATACGAGTGTTAGGGTTAGGCACCACTTGTTGATCTTTCTCTCTTCACTGCGTGCCGCTTAATTAGTGACAGCCTTCGGCCAGCTATTGAACTGCCCACTCAGTCTCCAAAAGTTAGATAGGACTAAAAACGGCCTCGCCTACTCCTTATATATACGGGAATAAAAAGGCGTTAGCTGATATATTTTTTTGTCGATAAGTTCCTAATTAAAGGCTAATGAATTTTTTCCTTCCTACTGATCTGTATTGATTATTATTTCATGCTGTGACGTATTTTACTTTCGACGATTTTTAGCAAAATTTAAAGAGAATTCAAGAATTGGTATTTAAAAATATGATGCAGTATACTTTATAGGTGAAAGGTGGCCTTGTAAAGAGTCGTCCTTACCTTGGAAAGTTCCTCTCTTTCTATAAAAAAGTAATGGTTGAGTTGAATAAAGGTGATTTTATAAAAGAAATAAATTCCCTAATGCATTTTGATTCTCCCCGAAGTTTTTTGGGGAAAAGTTTTTTTTTTTCGGAGCTTGAAGGCCAGTCAAATCCCACTATTAATCAGAGAAAGATGGTCCGTGATTATCACTAAATTTAAATGGCATCAGGTGAGGAGACGACAGTGAAGTACTCTCATATTGTGGTTCTTGACCATAACAATGTCATTATTATTACATAATACCTCCAGGGAGTTCAAGGATTCATGTCACTACAATCCACTTACTGTCTTATCTATTTGATTCTCCAAATAAAATTTCGCTATTACTATGGATGCACTATGCCATCTACCGCCGCTGCCACCGCCACCACCACCACCACCACAAAAAAGTATTTTTGTCTCTAAATTGTGTGTTCTTCTCGCAGATTTGACTGTATGTTCGATAACAAGCTGAGTTTCGGGGAATAAAGTTCCTGCTACTTCAGGACGAGGCTAACTCACCTTCAGTTGAAAAAGCCTATATGAAAATTCCTGGAAGGAATCTCTATATTAGCTTTTTCAACTGAATAAGAATAACAGGAGACAATATCCTGTTATTCTTCGAATTTCAGCTACGGAGGCACTTAAAAATCTTTACCAAATGAAATGAACCAATGAAGACATTCTCTGAGAGGGAAGTGCTTTAATATACCGCATTACTGACTGAAGTAGTATGGATTTTGTAGCGATTTTCTTCAGTTTACGAATGACAAAACCCTAGTTTTCGGAGGAAGCTAGTTCTCCTAAGCTTGTCCGCCCCAGATCGACCACTAGAATCAAACTTTGAACCGTGTTTCTTCGAGTCTAATCCTATCGATGAAAATCCGAAGACCAAAGGACTACACATGCATTAAATGTGATTCAACACTATGGTGTTTTTGGATTTTGCAAAAGCATTTGACAGAATACCACATGGCAATCTGTTAGATAACATGATATGATTAGTAGCATATGGCGGTTAAGTAGGTGACGGACAGTTTTTGTTTAATATGTATATTAATGATAGTGGAGAATTTAATAAATGACAAAAGGGAATATAGAGATCTTTCAAGATGATTTGAATAAATTGACATTGTGGTCAAATAATAATGATTTTTCTTTCAGTGTAATAATATGCCAAACCATGCACTTTGGTTTGAAAAGCTTTCAATCGGTATTAGAATTTCACTCTAGAAATTGTTGAGGCCGCTTACTTGGTTTAAAAACTGACATGTCGCGAAACTCTATTGAAAAAATTGAAAAGGAAGATATGATCGAAACATATAAGCTTCTAAAAGAGTTGTAGAATGGATGCAGGAGAAAGTTTGCAATATATCGCAAGAAGAAAAGAAAGAGGTAATCTTTGACGTTGTTTAAATGTGTATTAAGGCGAGATATGTGGGTTGTATGTTTTGTTATGATGATGGTTAATGTTTGGATTGGATTGTCTAAGATGGTTGATAGTGCATCGTTGTGAATCAGCTAATGGCCTTTTCCCTTATAAGGAGTATATTAATAGCTTTAATACAACCTGCTTAAGACTGTTACTTAGTTACTCCTGGAAGGATCGTATTTGTCTTTCACTATTTTAGAAGAGGCAAACCGAAAAATCTTGATCTGAACCCACCGCAGAAATAAACGAAATTGGCTTGGTCATCAACTGAGACCCCTCCTTCTCCATACTTTGACATCTTAGTTTTATACGCTCCCTCAAATGGACATAGACGGATAGTAAAACCAACTAAACAATTCAGGCAGTATATTAACCACTTTATCAGCACAGATACTCTCTGTCTCCACGAGAAATAACTCTACTGGCTCAAAACAGAGAAGCCTGGAATGCTATATATAATAATTAACTATTATTTATTCCTATTTATTTAATTTGTTTCTCTGTTTACGAGTTGTGAATTGTAAATAAACTATGATGATGAGGGAGTACACGAGGCCTTTTAACCTTATCAAGCTTTTGGAGACTGAGTAGGCAGTTCAATCTCCATCGGCAGCCAATCAGACACAGCTGGCCTATGACTATCATTAATTAAAAGCGGCCACTGATGAAGAAACGAAAAGCAAGTGTTTTCATCCCTTAGTACTTTATCCTAGCAAGATGTTGTTGTTGTCGAATAATAGTGGGTTCTATGACCGATTGTCTTGTGTTTAGGACGAAAAACTACAGTTTTCAGGAGAAAAAAATCTGCTTGCCCATGCCAGAGAACGACTAACTCTGGAACCGGCCGAAGATAGGCTTAGAAAAAGTACCTTCAGTCAAAAGCTGGACTTGAACTTAAATCTGCATTTGGGCGGACTAGCTTAGAGGATGCAAGAGCCACGTAACTGTATATTGTTAATCTTATTAATGTATTGGCGAAACAGTAAGCTCAATTTCACTTTTCGTTAAATGAATTGGTGTCACAATTTATTAGCCCACACGGTGTTCGTAAAGTACAAATTGCTTGTGTCTTGAAAGTTCGTAAGTAGAGGTTCGGAGTCATTACATTACACAAACAAATTACATCATTATATCATTACACAAACAAATAATATGTAGATCGAATTGATGATTTTATGTTGTCTTTGGTGTCGTGGAAAGCCCAAGATCCCGTGATGTCTATCCCGTTAATTTGATATTATATAACGATAAAAAGGTGATTGTTTCCAAAAAGCTGTATTATATGAAGCTGTATTGGGATATATCAGGATAAGGTTGACTAAGGCATTTCCCTGTGGAATGTTCAGTATGAAGACCCATTGCGAAAATGCAATTTGCAGAAATTAGTGGATAGGAGGAGATGAGAGGGAATATTATCGAGACATATAAACTGTTAAGGAGTTATTACCAGATTAATGTGGGGAAGATTTTGCATAGAATGGGTGACGATAGGGAGAGAACAAGAGGTCATTCCTGGAAGCTGCATAAGGAGAATGCGAGAAGGGATTGAGAAGCAACTTTTTTTTTCATGGAGAGTGGTGAGTGTTTGGAATGCAGCGCTAGAGAGTGTGGTGAGTGCAGAAACAGTGAACATATTTAAGGCGCTGTATGCTAAACTGTGTGTATGTGTGTGTGTGACAGGAGGACCTCCTGCGATGAGTCCTTTGACTCCATGGAGGTTTAATAATAATAATAATAAAAATAATAATAATCGAACATTTAAGTATTACGATCTATATGTTTGGAGGGGAAATCTAAGTTGTTGTGTTTTTAATATGAAAAATTCTAGTTTATTTTAAATCCTCACTCATAATAGTTGCCGTTTGTGCTGTTTACATCATTAAGGAATTTAATTTTGTTTTGGAGAAACCAAAATGCCTCTAGAAATTTCTTTGATTTGTCGCAGAAACTTATTTCCGTTTGTTTCGTTTCATGCTATCGATTCACTGGACCACATGATAAGCACATGGTAACAGATAAACATTCGCCCCACACGTTTGCAGAATGTCTTTTGTTAGTAGAGATAAGGAATCGTCGAGATTTGTGGATAGGCTTTGCGATCTGTTTTATGGTACATGAATTAAATGAAATAAATCTTTTTGTTTTTTATGTTTACATATAAATCGTTTGCAGAATAAACTGATTAAATGGCATTGATTCGTGTTCTAAGCAGCAGATTTTCTATGCATTTTCAGGTAGGAAAATTTACTATCTGTTTAAAATTGCAGTCATAGGAATGCACACAGGGTAGGGCTGTAAGCTTTAGATCCAGAAGAAATCTGAAACATAATTTATCATTAAAATAATAATAATAATAATAATAATAATAATAATAATAATAATAATAATAATAATAATATTATTATTATTATTATTATTATTATTATTATTATTATTATATAACACCTCCAGGGAGTCCAAAGACTCATCGAGGAAGGGTACCATATATTTCATTGGGGACAGGAATTATATAATATATCTATTATATAATTTTGGTTTTGAAGTCGAAGAATAAAAGTCAGTATTAGTTTCAACTATTTAATAAGGATACGACTCTGGTCAATCAACAGATACCAGATATTCTGTGAGGCTTAAAGTGCTAATTTTGCTAATCTTAAAGGTATAGACATTTAGCAAGCAATAAACTTTACATCACCACCACAGTGACACCTTCTGGTAAAAATAATAGCTGTGTTACAATAGGGGTACACAGGTAAAACAAAAATTTTAACTTAGCCGAAGCGAGTTAGTGTCTTGCGCAACATAGGTGCGCATAGAACATAAGTTTAAGTAGTCGGTCTTCGCTTGTTTTTGTCATACTTGTAATGCTTTTCAGTACGTCATTTTTACATCGTCACATTTTTGTGGCATTTTCACCTGAAAATGCCACAAAAATGTGACAGTTTCTTCTGCTGTTCCTCTAACTTGCAGACAATGGAAATTTATACGAAAGTGGATTTACAAGAACCGCCCTGTCTAGAAAATGTTTTTTTTTGCGATATTTAGTATACTCTAACTTATTAATAACCAATTCCTCTGAATATGTAAACATCAAAGTATTTTATTCCAAAACATCTCTTCCCAATGCAAGCGATATTTCTTGCATTGGATTTACTTTATGCAGTTGGCATCTTTCAAATGGCGTTTGTTCGAGTCCTTCCACGGGTGAAAATTAAAAATAGCAAAAAAAAAAACTTTCTGCTTATCGTTTGCAAGGATGCAGATAGTCTAATAAAATCAAGTTAAGGAATATTGAACAATATTCGATATAGTGGTGCAATTGGTTATTGCTTGTTACTTCTAAGGTGGTGCCTAGAAGTTACGACGAGGCTGAGTTCGCCCGTCGCCGTAAATTTCGGTGCATATGCTGGCTTCCACCCAAGAAAGGTTGCAAACCTATAGTACATTATTACCATGGGTGAGCTACAATTTTATTATTATCACTGATTTTGTGTATTTTTATTTACTTTTTGCACTGTCTGGAAATCCTGCATTATAGACAAGATTATGGGATTTTTTTTTAGGCCAATAAACAGAGCCCTGGTCTTATACTGATCCATGAAAATCATCTTTCACCTAAAAACAATCACTCACAAACATCCTTGCTCATAATGGGATTTGAACCAGCATCTAGGTTGATGCAGGATATTATTATTATGGGCTACTCCAAGGAGTCACTAGACTCATCGAGCCCTAAATATCATGTCAAGAACTATCCAACATTTGTGCAATATCTATCATACTTTGCTTTGAACTCATTCACAGTCATGGCACCCACAATAGACTCTGGCAACCTTTTCCACTCATTCACTACCCAAGGAAAAAAAAACCGATTCTAACACCCTTGCTAACTACACTCATACTCAGTTTCCATGGATGGCCCCAAGTTCTCCCACCACCAGACCTGTTCTGAAAAATTTCCTCTGAATTAATCTTGTAAAAACCTCCTCAGTAATTTGTATGTCTCAATCATATCGCCCCTTTCCCGCCTATTAGTCAGTTTCTGTAATCTACAAATCTTCAATCTGTTTTCGTAAGGTTCATTCCATAGATCTGCTGCCATCTTGGTCACTTGTCTCAGGATCCTCTCCACCTCCTCCTCATTACCAAGAAACACTGGCACCCAGATCGGGGGGAAAGGGAGGTCTTACCAGGTCTCGATAAAGAGGAACAATAACCTGCCTGTCTCTGCTTGTCACTTTGCAATGTTTCCCCTAAACTTTAACTCCCTATCCACTAACACTTTCAAGTCTCTGGCTTCATCAATTTCCTTGAGTGCAGTTCCACCAATGTGGTATACAGCCGGTATTCTTTTCATCCCAAAATGCATAACCTTACACTTTGCCACATTAAGTGGACATCCATTCTCTTTTGCCCAGTTTGCCAATCTTTGTGGAATTGGGATATATATATATACAGGGTGTTCGGGATAAATTTGACATATTTATAATTAATTATATTTTTCCGTAAGTTACATGTATTAACACACACTTCTCTTCATTTAAAAGTTTGGACCCTTCTTCATTCATATACAAGATGTCAGAAAGGATGGATAGCTGGAACCCACCTGAATCATGGAAGAGAATAACTTGTATCATGATGATTCGTGCCCGCCATCAAAATAAGGATATTACGACTGCTGCCCAATGCTCCCTGAATACAGTAAAAACAATCAGGCATGAACTAGAGACTTGCAATGGTGACTACGAGGATGTAGCAAGAAGAAAGATCCCTAGCAGACGATCTGATTGCGTTCGTACAGCAGAATTCCTCGCAAATCTGCAGGAACAGGTGTTGAAGAACCCTGGCATTGGAATTCGGGCTTTGTTCGTGGAGTTGCTAACTGTAGTCAAGCCCTGGATAACAAGGGTAGCCAATGGTAGGCCGTATGTATGGCAGCAGGATTCGGCCCCTTGCCACACCTCTGGGAAAAGTCAAAAATGGTTGTCTGAAAATTTCTACGACTTCACCAGTCCAAATGTTTGGCCTCCAAACTCCCCAGACCTTAACCCCATGGATTATTTTGTATGGGGCGCAGTTGAAAAAGACACCAATCGCACTTCCAGTAATACAAAAGCCCAGTTAATGGATAAAATTAAAACAGTTTTTGCGGCCCTTCCCAGGGAGACTGTAGCATCAGCTTGTTCGAGGTTCCGAAGCAGAATTGAAGCTGTGATCGATGCTAATGGTGGTTATTTTGAGTAAATCTTGTTGATAGTATTGTAATTAACTCTGCCTGTAATGTTTTTTTGTCAATTCATTAAATTTAATAGATACAAAGAAGATTTTCTTTTTCCTTACGAAACTGTCAAATTTATCCCGAACACCCTGTATATATTGGTGTTTCACTAGATGATGAAATCCAACAAGCATGTTTGGGTCTAGTTGGCATATTTGATAGCATTACTTGTCAGAGGCAGTTTTGGTGGCTTGGTTGGGAGAGGGTGTATGTTATGCATAACCAGATTCTAAACAAATACAAATCTCTCTCTCTTTCTCTATGCTGTTTGCTCCAGTATGTTATCTGGGAAAAGCATCAGTTTGAAATGATGTTTATTATTTTTATTATAATTTAAATTGGCATGTAGCAATTCCTAACAGTAGTGTGAAAGATGATGATGAAAGAACAAGAATGAAAGATGGACAAGAAACTGGGGGAGGGGGAGAGAGCAGATGTTGGAAGCAGTAGTGAACATGTATATAGGGATAGTCAGTGTAAGAATGGTATGATTCTAAACAAACATAAATCTCTCTCTCTTTTTCCCTATGCTGTTTGCTCTACAATGTTATCTAGGAAAAGCATCAGTTTGAAATGCTGTTTATTTTTATTATTATTTATATTGGCATGTTGCAAATCCTTACAGTTAGGATTTGCAACATGAGAGATGATGAGAGAACAAAAATGAAAGACGGACAGGAAACTGGGGGGGGGGACAGATGTTGGAAGCAGTAGTGAACATGTATAGGGATGGTCAGCATAGGAATGGTATGACCTCGGATTTAAGGGATGGTAGTTGAGGCTGAGGAGATATGTATGGTAACTGATGATAAATGTGATTGGACATGAAGAGGTGTGAGGAAATCAAACCAAGAAGTGGCATGGGTGTTTATTAATGAATTCTAGGAACATCAGAAAATAAGAGAGATGAAATGGTTTTGCTGATGATGTTTATTCATTCAAAAATTGTTGTAATAGAAATGTATCAGCAACTTGGATAGTGAACAAGGGAAGGCTGATTGTTATAGGTGATTTTAATTATGATAATATAAAGAATGAAGAGATGGTTTCTGTGTATAAGGAAAATGAATTTTTTGAGTTCTTGAGAGACAGTTATGTAAGAGAGGATGGGTGATGATAGAGAGTCATAGATCAAATCATTTCATCAGCTGTGATTTGTACATTTTCCTGCAGTTGATGAGAGTGATCATGAGGTGATCACCTGGGTGGGGGCTAGCCATATGAAGACTTCTGTAAGTGAAAAATACAAGGTGCTACCCAAAAGTTCAGGGAATTTGAATAGCACATACAAACTGGTTGTAGTTTGGCCTTTTGCTTCTACAATAGACAAGCAGTATCCTTTTTGAATCAGTATGCCAACAGCCAGCAAGCTGAGAAGCTGCGTTCTTGGATTATGGGAATTTTTGTAATGTCATGTTTTAGTGGTTGGCAGGTTTCCTTCTCCAATTAAAATGGCAAATTTTAAGGAACAAATAACCTGCATTAAATTTTGCTTCAACCTCAAAAAAACTGCTGCAGAAATGCACCGAATTCTTAAGGAAACGCTTGGTGATAATGCTATGCCCTGAGGGCAAAAAAAGTGCATGAAGTTTGCAGCAACGTCAAATTAATGTTGATTGTTTTATTTATTTTTTTTGACATCCAAGACATTGTTCATAAGGAATCCCCCCCCCCCCCAAAGTCAAACTGCCAATGGGAAGTTTTACTGTGAGGTGGCTAAGGGAAAGCATTCGGTGCAAACGTCTATACAAGTGCAAGAACAATGACTGGGTTCTCCACCACTCATTTGATAGTTCCTGACCTCCAAAAACATGACAGTCATTACCCATTCTCCCCATTCACCTGACCTCACCCCTGCGACTTTTTCCTGTTCTCCAAGGTGAAATTCCAGTTTTAAGAGTGCCATTTTGACATAATTGAGAAAACCCAAGCAGAGTCACAGGAGGTGCTCAACACAGTCACATTTGAGAACTTCCAGGGATGCATAGAATTACATCCAAGGGGGACTACTTCTTAGGAGACTGTGAAAGCTAGGTGATAAGGTAAATAATTTTTGTTTGTTTTTTCAGTCAAATTCCCCAAACTTTTGGGTGGCACCTCATATATGTGGAACTACAAGGCTGGCGATTATAAGAAACTTAGGAGACAGCTCAGAGTTACAGCATGGAATGAGGAGTTAAATGGGAAGGAGATATTTTACAACATTAGTATGTAAATGTATTCTGAAGATCAAAAGGCTGCACAAGACAGATGCCAAATGGATAAATGAAGGGATTAAGCACAAAATCTGGGAGAAGATGATATTATGAGGGCAGAACAAAATGTATAATGGTAGTAATCAGTTGCATGAAGAGTATAAAGAGCAGGCCAGGAAATTGATTTAGTTAATAAGGACAGCAAAACTACAGTATGAGTAAAAATTAGCAAATGAGGTTAGAAAAATTCCTTGAGTTTTTCTGATATGTCACATGTAGAGAAAAGAATGATTATGGTTAGACAATGTTAATGGAAGATGGCAGATTGGTAACTGCTGCAGACGACATAGTTGAGGTATTCAGTGAACAATTTATCCTCATCAGTGTAAAATCATGAGAACTTCAAGTGTAGAGGAAATAGAGGAGGATGGTTTACTTGTGAGCAAGCAGAAAGTATATGAGGAATTAAGCTTGATGTTAATAAGGCATTAGGGCTTGATATATCACCATGTGCCTTAAAGGAAGGTTCTTTGGAGTTGGTGATAGCCTTGGCATACCTGCTTAATAATTTTTACAGGAAGGTTCTTTGCAGCCGTGCGGTTAGCCTAGTGGCTATGCGCTTCGCAACCATATGCCTGGGGAAGGAGTGTCCTAGGTTCGATTCCCGTCAGTGACGTGAGGAGCTGAGGGATCTTCCTCAGCCATAGCCAAGTTAGCCAGTCTTGGGCGTGGACAGCAGGGTTTTTTCCCCAGTTTATTCTGGGGTTTTTCATCCCGCAATGCAGGCAAACTGGCCTTGAGAACTCAACACTACAGGCCATAGGATACACCGGGGCATAAGGCTGACCACCTTATCCTGTAAACGGAGTGAGGTCCGATGATCAATGGACTCTCGACACCGCAAGGTAAAAGAGGGTATAAGGAAGAAGAAGAAGAAGGTTCTTTGCAAGGGGGGGGGAAGAAGGTAAAATTTATCCACTTTGCAAAAGTGGTAATAAGGCCATGGCTACAAATTATAAGCTGATCTGTATATATGGAGTTGTGGTTCAGGTAATGGAGAAGTTAGTTGATAGCCGGGATGCTGATTTTTTTTATGTGGTTTCCGACCCATGAAAGGTTATTAGTAAATCTATAATACTTTGTCCCATGGATGGGTTAAGGATTTTTTTTTCCATATTTATCAATTTTATATATTTTTTGTAATTAATTTATTTTTACATAAAAAGATATAACAGACATATTCTCTGTAATCGACAATATGGATTTCTTTCTGTTCCACTTGTTTATAAGGTTCCATGTCCTTGCAATTCAAAGCCTATAATTAGCGCAATTAGAAGAACAATGGTACATTGCACCCTTCGATTGGAAAAGGCCTGGGTTTGATTCTCGTCATGACAGGAGGAATCTGTAAGTGACTTTTTTCAATTGAAGGTGAGTTAGCCAATCTCATACGGAGGTAGCAGGGTTTTTTTCTCTCAGGAACTCTGATTTTTCATCCTGCATACAAACAAATTGGCCCTTCAGAACACACGCAATTTGCAGACAAAAAATACTAGTGGTGGTGGGCAGTAGTTGGTGTTGATGATGGTAGTAGAGGTTTGATGTGGTGGAGACAGAGAGTTGTAGTGTAGGTATCCTCCCTCGATGAGTCTTCAGACTCCTTGGAGATGTCATGAAATAATAATAATAAAAGGGATTCATGTTTTACAAATTTGTTGATGTATTATAACAAGGTGATGAATTTATTGGACAGGGAAGATGCATATATGGCAGTAGCCATTGATTTTGCAAAGGCTTTTGATAGATTGTCACACAAGAAGCTGGGTAATTAAATTGAAATGGATGGGATTCCATAATAGACTAGCAAGTTGGATAAGTAACTGGCTGTTAGATAGATATCAGCAAGTTGTATGTGGAGTGTTTTATCTTGAAGAGGAAAGTCATTAGTGGTGTGTGTATGTTTCTGTTTTGAGGGCTATTGTTGTTCAACTTATATATTAATGATACAGGTTTAACTGGGGATATGCAACTATTTGCAGATGATGCAAAATTGGGAACAACAGTGAGGAGTCAAGCAAATATGGTGACCTTACAGGTGGACTTGAATAGATTGTATGAGTGGAAATGGCATTTGAATGTTGCAAAGTTCAAGGTTTTCTCATTGGTAAGCAACAATAGGATGCTAAGTATACACTCATTATGGCATAGTAAACAACAGAATGGTTTGAGATAAGAACTGGTGTGAGATAGGGTTGTATAATGTCTGGTTTGCTATTTAACATAGTCATCGAGGTGTAAGAAGTGTAAGAAGAATTAAATAGTATCACAGCTAGTAGTCTGGGCCATGCAGATGACATCAACACAATACACTGATATACAAGAAAAACTGGAAGTGTTGTATAAAATAGCTGAAAAAGTAGTTCTTAAAATAAATATGATTAAAAAAGATGTTCTTAAGTTGAACAGCAAATGCCAAAAAAAAAAAAAAAAAAAAGGCCCAGACTAGCTGTGATACTATTTAATTCCTCTTACACCTCCTAATCCAGTCGATGACTATGTTAAATAGTAAACCAGACATTATACAACCCTATCTCACACCAGTTCTTATCTCAAACCATTCTGTTGTTTACTATGCCATAATGAGTGTATACTTAGCATCCTATTGTTGCTTACCAATGAGAAAACCTTGAACTTTGCAACATTCAAATGCCATTTCCACTCATACAATCTATTCAAGTCCACCTGTAAGGTCACCATATTTGCTTGGTGTTGATGCCATGCAGATGACATCAACACAATACACTGATATACAAGCAAAACTGGAAGTGTTGTATAAAATAGCTGAAAAAGTAGTTCTTAAAATAATATGATTAAAAAAGATGTTCTTAAGTTGAACAGCAAATGCCAAAAAAAAATAAAATGAAATAAAATAAAATTGATCAAAATGCAATAGAAAAAGTTAAGAATTTTATATACTTGGGCTAATGTTGATGCCAAAGATGAAACCGAGGGATATAATGCGAATTGACAAAAGCAAATACTGCTTTCAGAAAATTGAATAATGTATGGAAATTATCCAATTATAATAAAACCAAGATGAAGATCTTTATTAACAATATTAAAGCCATATTATTATATGGATTAAAAACA
The DNA here is from genome assembly GCF_054136105.1 of Typopeltis vanoorti. Lineage (NCBI taxonomy): Eukaryota > Metazoa > Arthropoda > Arachnida > Uropygi > Thelyphonidae > Typopeltis > Typopeltis vanoorti. Next base: position 96,651,756 of record NC_143561.1, on the reverse strand, counting down.
TGGAAATTGACCAAAAAACAGGAAACTAAATTTTATGTAAACCTTTTGTTTGAAAGCTATTTAAGCTTTAAGACAAAAAGTTTACATAAAATATTAAAATTAGTTTGGCTATGATGTACAGTAATCCCCTCCCCCTTATCTTCAGGGGGATACATTCCAAACCCCCACTGCAGATACTTGAAACTGCAGGTAGTACCAAACCCTATATATTATTATTATTATTACCCCAAGACCTCATGGAGTCAAAGACTCACCTGGGAGATCGTTATTATATTATATGGATTGGAAACATGGAAATTGACCAAAAAAACAGGAAACTAAATTTTATGTAAGCCTTTTGTGTGTTTATATATATATATATATATGTAGAAAGTATTTTACCTTGGGTATAATAAATGTTAAAGATACCAAGCTATTTTAAACCTGGTTTTACTCCATTTCCCAAGTAAGCAAACAGACAAATAAGTCAAGTTTGCACCTGTACGTAATGCAAGTCTAGCTGACCCTGCAGGTAGTGCAAGACCAAGGTAACTCATGGTAAAAGTAGAATAAGCTCTGATCACTAATCTTAATATTTACCCATAATGCAAAGCACATCTCCTGGAGGAGATGTATGATGCTTTATATTAAAGGCAAGGGGCCACTACCCAGACTGGTTTCGACCTTTATTGAGGTGTATTTAAGTAAAGACCTCTCTCTAAAAATTAGGACAATCCTTAGACCATAGTGACCGAAAGACCGTCCAACTCAGCGTTGTTCCACTCAATGACAGGCTCACCCCGTCACCAAGAAGAACTTCTCAGCGTTGGCTCTACCCAGTGGTAGGCTCACTCCACCACCAGCCAAAGCCATAATCTCAGTGGTGGCCCTACTCAGAGACAGGCAAAAACCTATCCCCAAGCAGAGCCTCTCAAAGCCAGCCCCCATCAGTGGGAGCCAGGCTAGAAATACCAAGATTTTAGTAATACAGAGCTTATAAGTATTTTACTAGAACAAGTTACCATAAGGTGTTTTAACCTTATTAAATAAAAATCCCAGGAGGAGATATAAATGTAGAAAGTATTTTACCTTGGGTATAATAAATGTTAAAGATACCAAGCTATTTTAAACCTGGTTTTACTCCATTTCCCAAGTAAGCAAACAGACAAATAAGTCAAGTTTGCGCCTGCATGTAATGCAAGTCTAGCTGACCCTGCAGGTAGTGCAAGACCAAGGTAACTCATGGTAAAAGTAGAATAAGCTCTGATCACTAATCTTAATATTTACCCATAATGCAAAGCACATCTCCTGGAGGAGATGTGTATATATATATATATATATTATTATTATTATTATTATTATTAAACAAGACCTCATGGAGTCAAAGACTCATCTAGGAGGTCTGTTTATCTCACATCTCATCATACTGTGTCTTAAACACATTCAAACTCCTTGCAGATACCACACTCTCAGGCAAGGCATTCCAATCACTCACAACTCTGCACGAAAAAAACCTGCCTCTCACTCCCCTACTCACACCCTCTTTATACAGTTTCCAGGGATGACCTCTGGTTCTCCCCTGATCTCCCACTATTCTCTGTAGAACTTCTCCACCATTGATCCTATAACAACCCCTTACTAACTTGTAGGTCTCTATCATATCTCTCCTCTTCCCTCTCTCCACTAGACTCTGCAAATTACATCTTTTCAATCTTTTCTCATACTCGACATTCCAGAGATCAGAAACTACCTTAGTCGCCTTTGGACCCTTTCCAACATCTCTTCATCCTTCTGAAAACCAGGTGACCAAATCTGGGCACAATAGTCCATGTGTGGCCTAATCAAAGCCTTATACAATGGAACAAGAATCTCTCTACTTCTACACGTCAGTGTCCTCTGCATCATTCCCAGAAGTCTTTGTGTTGTCTTCACAATTTTGGCGATGTGTCCCCTAAATTTTAGATCCTTATCCACTATCACCCCCAGATCTCTTATTTCCTCTACTTCCAACAATATATTCTCACCAAGCATAAATTCTGCATCCCATCTTTGTTTTCCAAATTTTAAAACCTTACATTTTGCAACATTGAACTCGCATCCCAATCACTCAATTTATTCAAGTCTTCTTGCAAGGCCACAACATCTTCACTACTCTTTATGGTTCGTCCCAACTTTGCATCATCTGCAAACAACTGAATATCTCCATCCAAATCTTTGCCAATATCATTAATATACAAGTTAAACAGTAATGGCCCTAAAACAGACCCCTGAGGCACTCCACTAGTGACTTTCCTTTTCCTGGATATTGCACCCCCATACACAACTTGTTGATACCTATCAGATAGCCAGTCTCCAATCCAATGCACTAATCTAATATCCAACCCCATCTGCTCTAGTTTGACTGTCAACTTATCATGAGGTACTCTATCAAAAGCTTTTGCGAAATCCAAGTATATTACTGTGTATCCTTCTCCTCTGTCCAAGGAAGCAGTCACTTTATTGTAATAAGTAAGTAGATTACTAAAACATGACCTCCCTTTAGCAAATCCATGCTGTCCATCAAAGATTATACCATTGTTGTCAACCCAACTCTGGATCCTAGTTCTCACAAGCTTCTCCAACAATTTAGCTACAACACCTGACACACAGATAGGCCTATAGTTTGATGCTTGAGTTCGATCACCTCCTTTATGAAGTGGCACAATCTTGCCCTCCTTTCACTCTTTAGGAACTTGACCAAGTGCAAGACTCATATTAAAAAAATATGTCAAGGCAGGTGTCAACTCTCTGGCACGTTCCTTCAGAATACGCGATGATATATTATCAAGTCCCACAGCCTTATTTACATCTAGTTTACTCAACTCCCCAAACACCTCTTGCTCACTTACAGTCAGTCTCTCCTCCCCATCATCAACTGCTCTTAATCTCTCCATGAAGTCACTTTCAGAAGATTGAAAGATCTTTATGAACTGCTCATTAAGTATCTCCACCACACATTCTGCAACAGCTGTCTTTATACCATTTCCTCCAATCAATGTCACCCTTCCATAATCATTCTTTCTTTTGCTGGCTACATATCGAAAGAACTCCCCAGGATTCTTTTTGGCTTCATTAGCTAACTGCTGTTCATACCTCTCTTTAGCTACTCACCAACCAAGTCACCCTCCTTGCCTGGTCTTTGTAGACCTCATGAAATTGGTTACTTCCACTTCTCTTATGCTGCCTCCACAATGCCCTTTTTCTCTGTATTACATGCTTAATCTCTTTATTCATCCATCTCACACCTACCTCATTTAACCTTCTCACCCATGATATACATTTAGACATTGCATCTACTAAATAGTTTTTGAAAATCCCCCAAGCTGCATTGATCTGGGTGACCTGCAGGCACACGAACGGTATAAAGTACAGGCCAGAAGGGTAACGAGTGTGGTAAAAACAGTAAAAACCGATTATGAAAGGAAACTAGCTATGCAAGCAAAAGAGAATCCCAAACCGTTCTTTCAATATGCTGCAAGCAAGAAAAAAACTGTACATGGCAAAATGATTTTAAGGAATGACGATGGTAAAGAGTTCACTGAACTAGTCGATATAGTGGAGTTACTGAGCGCGCACTTTGCAAAAGTATATCATCCAGGTGGTGACGTTGAAAAAATGAAGGAACCATTAGTTCATATGGGAATTGTGATGAATGAAGTGGAGATGAATAGTCTATTACAGAACCTTAATGTGAATACATCTGTGGGATTGGATGGTATACCGGCACGGGTCTTGCATGAAGCGGCTAATGAATTATCAGTGCCCTTGACCATGTTGTTTAATCTGAGTCTCGGGTCTGGCTTAGTCCCGAAGTCTTGGAAAGAGGGGAAAATAGTTTCACTGCATAAAGGAGGATCCAAGACTATGGTTGCAAATTACCGACCGATCAGCATATCAGGAGTCGTTGTCGAGGTCTTGGAGAAAGTAATCAAGGGAAAAATACAGGAATGGATTGATGAAAATGAGATACTGTACAGAGGACAGCATGGCTTTGTGAAGGGTAGATCATGCCTCAGTAACTTGCTAAAGTTTTATAACAAGGTGACGGCTGAACTGGATAAGGGAAATGGGTTTACAGTGATACTGCTGGACCTGGCAAAGGCATTTGACAGGATACCACATGGAATTCTAATCCGTTCTAACTACAACATATGGGAATGAATATAGGGTTGGTGAGATGGATAGCTGGGTGGTTGATGGAGAGATATCAAAGAGTAGTTTATTCAGGAGTAGAGTCCAAAAAACGGCCTGTGACTAGTGGTGTGCCACAGGGTTCTGTTCTTGGACCACTGCTGTTTAATCTGTTCATTAACGATATAGGGAAGGGTCTAAGTGGGACAGTTCATTTGTTCGCTGATGATGCAAAGTTGGGTAGGGCGATAGTGAATGCAGAAGATGTCAAAGTCTTGCAAGATGACTTAGATAGATTGGAGTTCTGGACTAAGGAGAATGGATGTCAATTTAATGTGACAAAATGTAAGGTTATGCATTTCGGAGTGAAAAGATTAGCAGCAGTATACCACATTGGTGGAACTGTACTCCAGGAGATTGATGAGGCCAGGGACTTGGGAGTGTTGGTGGTTAGGGAGATGAAGTTTAGGGGGCACATTGCAAAAGTAGCTAAATCAGCTCATCAACTCACTTGGTTGTTGAAAAATACCTTGACGAGCAGAGAAAAACAAGTTATTGTACCTCTGTACCGAGCCCTGATAAGACCTCATCTCGACTACTGTGCCCAGATTTGGTCACCTCGGTTCCTTCTCGGAGGTTGAGAGGATCCAGAGGCGAGTGACTAAGATGATAGCAGGTCTATGGAATGAACCATATGAGAACAGGTTGAAGATTTGTGGGTTGCAGAAACTAGTTGATAGGAGGAAGAGGGGAGATATGATTGAGACATTCAAGTTGCTAAAAGGATTCTATAGGATTAATTCAGATGATATTTTTGAGATCAGGACTGGTGGTGGGAGAACTAGGGGACACCCATGGAAGCTGGGCAAGAGCGTGGTTAGCAGGGGTGTTAGAGCTGGGTTCTTTACTTTTAGAGTGGTAAATGAGTGGAATAAGCTGCCAGAGTCTGTTGTGGGTGCTATGACAGTGAGCGAGTTCAAGGCAAGGTATGATAGATACTGTGAAAATGTTGAACAGCTGTGTGAACATGATGTTTAGGGCCTCCCTCGATGAGTCTAAGGACTCCTGGAGTAGCCCGTAATAATAATAATCTCTTTTCCAGCTAACTCCTCATTCCATGCTACACCTGCAAGCTGTCTCCTGAGCTCTTCATAATCACCCCCCTTGTAGTTCCACATATACCCTTTTTTCACAGGGGTCCTTGCACTGCTGGCAACCACCCAGGTAATCACTTCATGGTCACTTTCACCAATTGGTGGATGATTTGACACCTCATTGATAATTACATCCTCCAATGAGATGACCAAATTCAAGACCCTTAATCCTCGTGTGCCCTCTGTTACATACTGTCTGAGGTAGTTATCCCTCAAAAACTCAAGAAACTCTTTTTCTTTACTTCCATTTGCTATCTCTTCATTCCAGTCTATATTGCCATAATTAAAATCACCCATAATGATCACCCTTTTCTTATTTGCTTGGCTTATTTGACTATACATTTCACTATCACCACCATCCACATTACCAGGTCTATAACAACATCCCACCAAGTATTTGATTCTATTTACCTCTATCTCACACCATACTGCCTCAAAACCACTGGCCCTATTTCCCTCTTGCATCTCTAACTTGTATGGACATAACTCTTTCTCTATCATCAATAGCACTCCCCCCTCCCTTTTTACCCCTTCTATCCTCACGAAACACATCATACCTTTCCATCTCTATTCCTGTCAGGATAACCATGTCTCACTTATTCCGACAATCTCTGGGTGCACAGACGCAATTAGTGCAACCATTTCATCCGCCTTGTTTCTTATACTTCTAGCATTGGTATACAAACAGAACAACTCATTTCTGGATCTACAGCTAGTTCCACTGATACCACTCACTCGATATGATCTCTCCATGCTGGACTGGGGCCATTTCCCTTTCTGCTTCTTCATTTTAGAACCCTTTGCAATTCCATCTGTTTCCTCTTGATCCCTGGTCATCCCATTACTTTCCTGCCTACACATGCTCTCACCTCCTCTTGGAGCATCCACCTTTCTCACGCTGTGTACCCCTGTCCACCCTGAGCCTCCCCGTTTCCCTGCTCCTCTTGCACACCCATTCTCTCATTTTCTGTACTCATACCACTCACTTCCCCATTCATTTCCACTTCTTCAATCTCTCCTGTCTTACTCTCCTGCTCTTCCACATCACTCCCCTCTCGATCTGATTCATTCTCTCTATTCACTTCTCTACTTTCCAGCAGCAGTCTCTCCAAGCGACTCGCACCATAACCACTCAAATGCAGTCCATCGCTCCCATACAGCTCACTTCGTCCCTCAAACTCATTCCACACATTAACAAACTGTACTCCCATCTCCTCACACATTTCAGCCAGAATATCATTCATAATCCTTGCTCTCCGCTTCATTTCACCACAATCATACCTAGGCAACACACTGACTACCCTTCCTGTCACACTATTCTCTTTTATTTTTCCAAGCAGTCTCCTGACATTCATTTTGACATGCCCTTTGTTCTCTCTCAAATCATTTGTACCAATTAATACAATTAACTCTTTTGCTCGCTCCCGCCTCATATTCAATGCCTCAATCACTCTACTCATTTTACCGCTTGGAAAACATACCTTGTGCATTTTATCCTCTAGTATAAAAAATAAAAAAATATAAAAAAAACACAGTATATATATATATATATATATATACTGTGTTTTTTTCCTATAAATACATAACTATGATAAAGTGTAATTTATAAATTAGACACAGTAAAACATTAACAACAATAACTAACTAATAATAAAATAGAACAATTATAACAATATACTCTAATAAGAGTTATGTGAATAAGTTTTTTTCTTTCCTTATGAAATCGAGAACTTTCACCTTTTCTCTTAAAGGAAGCGCTTTACGGCTTCCCTTTGGCATATCCGAATTGCCAGTATCACTACTCTTGTGCTTTGGGGCTATTATTAAGTAAAATAAGGGTTACTTGAAGACAAGCACTGCAATATTGCAACAGTCACTCTGATATCCAGGATAACTAAAGTGACTAACAGGCTGGTAGCATATACAGTATGACATGGATATGCTGAATAAAGGATTCATGTCCTGGAGCCGGGATGGTGTGAGATTTCATCACACCACTCAGAACAGCACACAATGTAAAACATACGAATTGCTTATTTCTGGGTTTTCTATTTAATATTTTCGGACTGGAGTTGACTGCAGGTAACTGAAACCCTGAATAAGGGAGGATTACTGTATAACAAATGACAAATTAAATAATTTACAAAAAATTGTTACTAGTGAAATTTAAAAAAAAAAATAAGTGCAGATGGAAATGGATTGTTCATGTACTGAGAATGGACAGCAGAGAGAGAGATTCCAAGAGTAATATTGATGTCGATTCCAGAAGGAAAGTGGAATAAGGAGAAGGCCTTATATGATTGAGGCATATACAATTTTCATGGATCTTTACCAGGGAATGAGAAATAAATTTTTCATAAAATGGATGGGAAGGAGGGAGATAGAACAAGAGACCATCTCTGGAAACTGTAAGGTGGATGTAAGCAAAGAGAAGCAGGTTCTTTGCATGGAGAGTTGATTGTGAGTATAACACATTGCCTGAGAGAGAGAGAGAGAGAGTGTGTGTGTGTAGTGAATGTGGACACATTTAAACTCTGAATGAGTTTAAAGCACAGCTTAATGAGCTTTGTGTGTGTGTGTGTGTGTGTGACAGTATGTACTTCCCATGATGAGTCTTTTGATTCCATTAATAATAATAATAAATAGTCATTAAATCTGTCACAGGATCTGCAGATCCTATGGCAGATTTAATGTCTGTTTGTTAGGATTTGTTATTGATTCTGAAGAGAGAGAAAAGTGAAATAGCTATTTTTTTTTTTTTAATCTTTTTATTTTTGTTTCAGACATGTCTTCCTGCTTTGTATGTTGAGAGTAGAAGAAATGTAGCAGAATACACAGTAAGTGATAATTTTATTTAAGCTGAGATTTTCTTGGAGATAAAAGTAAAATACAAACAAAAATATTATTATTAAAGTTCAAGTACAAATATCTGTTCACTAATAGGGTCTGATTTTACAAATCAGACTCTTAATAGAGTTATTGCACTTAAATAAAAAATTCTATATGATATGTATCATGATGATTCTAATTTAGTTGGTGACTGTTTTTAATTATGAAGAAATTGCAACAGGATTGATGCAAATAAATTAAGAAATGTCCAGATAAAAAAAAATATTTGCCATGATTCTTTATTTGCTGGCTTTTTCTTGATTTTTAAAGATCCTGTTTGTTCTGTAGTAGTTTTTAATACAGCATTCTATTGGAATGTATTTTATAGTACTATAATTCCACGATGAACAAAAAGGTTTGAGAGGGGAAATTTGCTCAAATATCATTTTATGAACAAGTTGAGTCAGATTGTGAATGGATGATAAAAGCATGCTTATGAGAAAATCTTCAAGGCACTGATGAAAGACCATCATTATAATAAGAGAAAACTAGTAATGAAAGCAATTTCAAGCAGAAAATGTCAGTCCTATTGAAATACCATTATACATTAAAAAAAAAATGATGCATTCTTAAAGATGTCTTTTCGCTCCACGAAACTACAAAAAATTTCATGCAGCTCCTTTCCTAGACTGGTTAAATGTTAAGCTAAAATACTTACAAGCATACTGGTCATACATAAAGAATTTGGTTTAAATCTGTCACAGGCTCTGCAGTTTAAAAGCTTAATAGTGCTAGTATTAATTTATTATCACAGCTTGATCTATTGGGGTTATCAATTTATTGTCAAAATCGATTTGACAATAAATCGATCTATTACGATATCTGTCATCCAACACTGATTTCATTCACTATGTTTTCATCGTCCTTTTGTAATGCATTTTATGTACATATTCTCCATCCAAAATCCTGCAGTAAATAGAAGGCTAGGAATTCAGTACAGTGAAGTTTATATAACATTATTGTCAGAACACAGTGAAATATCCTGATCTTATACCAGTCCCAAATAGGTATGGAAATGATCCAAGCAATCATAAATAGATTATTTATGATTGACAGTGTTATTGCATCTGGCAATAACACTGTTGTAAAGCAACATCATTTATTGTCATGGCAGTTGAACCCAGTCATTTTGGACTTATGTACTGTAGACAGTTTATTGTCATATGTAGCATATACTTTTGTTTTGAATTGTTGCCAAATTTTGCCACCAACTATATCTGAAACCAAATTTGAGAGGATTTGACAGAATTTTAGTTAAATTCCCAGCCAGCCAGAGCTGATCTATTACTTTAATTCTGAAGTGTTTTGCAAAAATTTGCCATTAAAGTGGTCTGACTGAAACCAGGATTGAGATTTCCCAAAATATTTTAGTAGAGATCCTAAATTCCATCTTGCTAAAAGTGAGCTTGAAATCATTTTTTGAAATTTTTCTAAAAATTGTCAGATTTAAACCAAAAATTGAGATTGTGCAACACATAGTCAAAATTCCAAATACCACATTTCAATAAATCTCTCTAGCTAGAGCCCAGGAATAAATGTATGTATGGACTGAAAAATGGACAAAACAGATTTAATAGGTACTTAATACATTTTGCACAATTCACCTAAAAATTAGTACCATAATACCAGTCATGATTATCAGTTATGCTCACTTACTATCCACCAAATTTGGCTTTGTTAAAGGGTCTCTGGATAAGATGTGGTTAATACTGTCTTGCGTTGTTTTCTTACAGAATATCCAGTCCTTCACTTGATTGTATATGCAGATATTTTTCTGTATACCTTGATCTTATCAGTTGAAGGGGTACATTCTATTTCTGACATTGTTAGAAACAGAATATCCCTTCTTAATTGATAAAATTCAGCAAATTTCTCTCCATTTTTCTCTATGATTTTAAATCTGTGAACCATATCTTTGCTTAAATTCCAGATTTCACTATTGTATTACTACAGGTTCAGAGTTGGACATTAGAAATAGAATAGGTAAAGCTAAATCGGCATTTATGGAAATGAAGAGAATTTTAATAAACAAGAACACTAAAATAGGCGTTAGAATTGGAATAGTTAAAGCAACAGTTTGGAGTATTGCAAGTTATGGAAGTGAGTCATGGACACTAAGAAAGAGAGATATGGAAAGCATTAATGCATTGGAAATGTGGTATTATAGAAAGTTGGAAAAGATTAGCTATACAGAAAGAATATCAAATCAAGAAGTTTTAAGACGAGTTGGGATGGAAAGAAGACTGTTAAAGAATATTATACAAAGAAAGACTAGATTTGCAGGACATCTTCTGAGAGGTTCTTTGGGACACCTGACAAGAACTATATTACAAGGGAAAGTTGAGGGGAAGAGAAGACGTGGAAGACCAACTAGAGAGTGGTTTAATGACATCGTGGAATGGACTGGTTTAAGAATGATGGAAGCGACAGACAGAGAGAAATGGAGAAGAGCTGCTCATCTGCTGCAACCCTCTTGCTAGAGGATGCTACCAGACGACGACGACGATTACTACAGGTAAGTAGTAATATGATGGTGATATCATACATGTAGTAATATCATACTACAGGTAAGCTCTCCTGATCAAGCTAATTGTGATGTCACTTCTGGAGATATCTTTCATCTTCCCATGATATTTTAACTGAGGGCAATATCAGAATTCTGTAATTATTATAAATTAAGGGGATATAATTTAAGAGTTTAGTGGATACCGGAAATGAGATGACATTGCAGTAATGTTTAATTTGTGAGAGGATTTTTAACTGATTAATATACAGAGATTATTCATAGAGTAAAATCGGAGAGAACAAGAGGCCATTCCTCTTGTTTCTCCTTCTCTCTTGGAAGTTTGTGATCAAAGGAAAGTTGTGTATTTTTTATTTGGAGAATATCTGTGAAGTGCATGGCTAGAGATGAGGAATGAGTTTAAAAGAGAGCAGTGTGGCATATGTATGTATTGGTCATGGTGATCATAATACTCATAATGATTCTTCTATCTCTTACCAACAGTAACATTGACATCTTGTAAAACAACTATCTATTCTTGTGTGTGTTCGTTCTTATGTTGGATCTGGCTCTACTGCCATAACATAATAAGATTTAAAAAACAGCAGCAAAAACCTCATGCTAAAGCAAACTTCCTATCAGATCAAGTTATAGCACATTTGAAGTTGACAAAATTATTTTTTCACTATTTCATTTAATAAACTTCTGAATAAAGACAACATTACTACATTCATGTTTAGGTGGGTCACAGAATTTACTGTGATCTCTTCCCATTGTAAATTATTTAAATGCTTTGAAGTTTTTGGCTGAATGTTTATTTCTTTCTGGTGAGAAATTTCATTGTTAGACAGAGTATATACTTTCTCAATTGATAAAATTAAGCGCAGTTTTTGGATGTCTGTTTACTTCTTTCTGGTGAGAAATTTGTTTCTCTTCTCACTCTGTGGTCAAATTGTAGTTGATGAAAGATGCCAAATGCCCATGAAGAGAATATTCACAAATTTCTGTTGTCAAAATCATGAATATTTTTTATATAGCTCTTGATCAAAATGAAATATTCATCTTAAGAAAAAAACCATGGTTATGAAACTCATCTCTCTAGATCAGTTTCATAATCAGAGACTTATTCAAATTTGCATAATATAATATTATAATACCTACTTTGAATTGTTAGAAAATTAGGTTTCTTATGAAAACTATTAATACATTAATATGCTTTCTGTTGGAAGGACAGCCCAGTGGCAGCTCATGTCCACTGGATGGACAATAGAGCAAAATATTGGAATTTATTAAACTCTTTAGCCTAGACACTGTAGTCTAAATAGTTATGAACCATTTATGAAAATTATAAAGTTTAATACTTCTGTTAATTTTTAATTTGAAATATGTTTTAAAACAAGAATAAAGCAGTAAGCAAAATAATACTGTAAATTTTATCAGATATATGCTTTATCAAACAGACTTTTTGAGTTATTACATTTTATCACATTTTCTATATATTTAGAACAAGTGGACCTATACAAATCAATATTATATAGATAGCAATAGTTTATATACTGTAAATTGATGTTGTTTGTTAATGCAATAAATTAATATCAGTTGACATGACTGATTCAAATTTTTTCCTCTCTCCATATAATCTTATAAAAGAATTTTTTCCAAACTTTGTTTAAAATTTAGAGGTTGCAGTTTTAAGAAGGCTGCTTTTTTTTCTGCTTAAAAGTCTCTCTCTATCTTTTCTATAAATACTTTTATCAGTTTCCATTATCAGTTTTCTGCAGTGAGGGAACTGACCTGATAAGGTAAACAAGGACAACTAACACTCTTTAATAACTTCAGTCTGGAGGTCATTACCAAGGTGCACTGGTAAATGGTGTTAAGCTTGTGATAATTTTGAGTACATAAGTATATGTAAAACTATACAGCAACATTACCTTTAGAAAATGTATCTTACTTTTACAATTCAAACATTCAGTTATAATGAATATAACTCATGAGTAAAGAAAAATTCTCTTAGTTTTTTTTTTTTTTTAAATTCTTTATCTTTTCTGTTGTATAAGTGTGTGTAGATAGCCATTTTGAGTATTATTTAAAATACATAAAGTATGTCGCCAATAGATCTAACATATTCAAATATTCCTATCACATTGTTGCCACTAGAAATTTTAGATCATGGGTAAATCTAGTTGTCATGTTTAGAGAGAAAGATGGATTAATGCATTATATCAGTTATAAAAACTTATGACTTTTAATTATGGAATCATTGGTACAGGGATAGATTATCCCTTCCTAGATCTGCTCTTATTTAGAATGCTTACTGATGCTGCTTCTTAACTATCAGAATTTTGGATTAATTTAGATAAACATCACTTAAATATAACATATTGAATGTTGTATTAACTTTTCATATAGTTTTCTTTAGACTATACACTATGGTCTTCTATGAGTGCCATTTGGAAGCCTGTTATAATATGGGATCTCTAAGAATCAATGTTTTCTCATATTTTGGAAAGTTTAACTCCTTCATAAATTAAAGATGGCAAGAAGTTATATTCTTGGTTTCATCCTTTATCCAAGTGTAAGCAAACAAAGTTTATGCGTGAAGTTAAGTCACAACGGTTTTTAAGGGCAGAATCTGCTTCTGCCCTCAAAAACCAGCGCAATTTAAATAAATGTGGATATTGTTATACCTGATATCTTAAGAATGTAGAATTCTCAGCTATCATGGTGTAACATGAAGAATAAATAAAAAATAAAAAAAAAACACCCTGCATAAAAGATAATAGATGAATTACTTAAAAGAAAAAGAAATATTCTTGCATCCAATAAAATATATAAAATATAAAGGTGTTTGTTAAACTAACTAACAAATAGAAAGAAAGAAAGAATATATTAATGTTGTAATATAATATAAAAGAGAAAATTTATCTAAGTAAGACAGAAAAGGATTAGTCATAAGAAATGGTATGTGAGAGGCTAGAGATAAAATTCATAGAATAAATTTTGGAAAGGGGATTAAATTAGAGGCTAGCACAAGAAAAACAACAGACAATCGCTTAGGGTCAATTCCCGGATTGAGACTTCGTTACGGGCTCGCCAATCAAATGACGTTTGGCAGAAAAATGCCACCCTAATTGATCGGTAAAGTCAAGTCAAAAAAGGGGGGGCGGAGAAAAGAAGTTAGAGAAGGTGCCGTTAGGAGAGCGGGTATAAAAGGGTTAGGACCCCCCCCCCCCCCCAAGAAGGACTCTTTTGGGCTTTTGGTTTTGGTTCTGTTCCAGGAGAGTTCTTCGCGAGCTCTTTCGTATGGATTTCACAGTGTTTTCCTGAGTGGCGAGATAAGGGTTATATCTCCGTCGTCACAACACGGAAATGAAAGTGAGCGGGATTTCGATTCCGTACTTCCTATATAAGAAGTGAGGAATGCCATATAGTCAAAGAAAAGAAAGCATATTCTTTGTGTTTCAACTCCAGTGTCAACTACGAGAAAGGGAAAGAAGTAAATAAATCGATGTCCACGTCGCGAGTTGTACAGCCGTTATATAGATGATTCAAAGTGTGTCCTAAGTTACGAGAGGTTAAGACCGCGTAAGCATAGTTCAATTCCAAAAGGAACGTAGGAGAAACAGATTATCGGAGAGGTTATACCAAGATAGTTCGATCAGAAAAAGGTAGAGGCCCATATGGAAAATTCAAGAAAGAAAGGTACTGTAAATTATATCTCGTGCTAACTAAGATTCGTCTGTATTAGTTATCATTATTCTAATAATGAACTGTTGAAGTGACCAAGAAAACAATACTAGGACTTTAGTATCTGACAGAATATATTGAAAGTAAGCTGGCTAGTGTTAATGTTATATAAGTAATTAAGTGTCCTGAGAATTTTGCATGTCTAATATATTGTATAAGAAAGTTTAAATGTCATAGTTATGTGTCAGTGCAGTAAATGGTTTAGTTAATCTACTTAAGTTTGGATAGTTAAATAGTGTGAATTAATCTTATATATCCGTGTCAAATGAATTTATGTGTTGAATGTGTATGGCGGCATGATCGTAATACCCATTATAGGATCATAGCTTAATTATTTATGATAAGCTAATGTCAGTTTATAAATATTTAGTATAGCATTGAATTGAGTAATAACTAATATTTGAATTGTACCATGTTAAGGAATCTAATAAACCTTTTGTTCAATGATAAAAGAGTTGTCTGAAATTGCTATCCAATGCACCACTTGAAAAAATACGAACCTAATCATGCGGGATTTTAATGTGTTAAGAAACGAGATAAAGTGTCACGACTGCAACATAGTTTCACTTTCAGACATATTTTAGTTATTTCTCCTTGTTTTTGTATATAATATCTTAAACTAAATGTCCCAAAAGGCGCAGCATAATACAAATATTAGGGATACTAAGGGGAGAGTTAACTTAAGTATTAGTAAAAATTTTGGTAATATCTCGAGCATAGATAATAGTGGAACATAGATAAACGGAAATTATTAGATAGAATAAAATCATAAATGGTCTTCTATGAGTGCCATTTGGAAGCCTGTTATAATATGGGATCTCTAAGAATCAATGTTTTCTCATATTTTGGAAAGTTTAACTCCTTCATAAATTAAAGATGGCAAGAAGTTATATTCTTGGTTTCATCCTTTATCCAAGTGTAAGCAAACAAAGTTTATGCATGAAGTTAAGTCACGACTGGGCTACTTGTGTATAGAGACGAATGACTTCACATCACATTTGCTTTAGTATCCCATAATGCAATGCACATATCCTTGCAGACCTATATAATGCTATGCATTATGGGAAGTAACTTGAAGTAGCTTCATACGGTTTTTAAGGGCAGAATCTGCTTCTGCCCTCAAAAACCAGCGCAATTTAAATAAATGTGGATATCTTAAACTTCCTAGATATTAGAAAACATTGATTCTTAGGGATCCTATGTTACAACCTAAGCTTCCAAATATCACTCATTGAGTTCCCCCTTCTCTTCCTTTCTACTTCGAACTCTAGGCTTATGTTGTGTGTGGGATGTTATTCCAATTTTATATTGAATTCTTTGATGATTCACTTTATTTTCTATTGTGTGTGTGTGTGTGTGGTACGATTTTATATTGTGCTCCTGTGATGGTGTCTGTGGCTTTAATTCTTTCCCTGTGCTGTTTTCACTGCATTAAGCCTCTAACATGAGTTGTTAGTAGTTGCTTTTTATAATTATAAAACCTAGGTACAGTGATAAATTCTGCATTCTGCAATTCTGTATTCTCTGCATTTTTATCTTTGCTGGCAGATGGTTGATTCCTGCTAAACCCCTTTATGAATCCAACTTGTTTGTTGGGCTGAGCTTCATCCAATAATCTTGTGATTCTGTTTATTATTTTTATAAACAGTTTATATTCTTGTGATGGCAAGCTTATAGGTCTGTAATTTTTTTTTTTCATTAACCTTTTTGAAAACAAGAGTATCATGATAGTATTGTTCCAGTTGTTTAGTACATCTTACTCTTTTAGGCATTTATTAAATAGATTTTTTTAATTCTTTTAATATTTCTCCTGCTGCTTTCATAATTTAAATTATGAAAGCAGCAGGAGAAATATTATAATTCTATCTTCACCTGGCTATTATAATTCCATCTTCACCTGGCATTTATTATTTTCCATATCTTTCATTGCTTGTTCAATTTCAAAATTTTGCATTTCTAGAATACTTTCTTCATGTTTATTATTTTTATTATTTGATACCTACAGGGAGTCCAAAGACTCATCGAGAGAGGGCACCTACTCTACAACTCTGTCTCCACCATTCAATACACCAACTCCATCTACCGCCAACCACTTCCACAGACAATCGCAAACATCCATGCCCACAGCAGGATTCGAACCCACAGCCTTTTGGCTTGAGAGCAGATACGCTAACCACTCGGCCAACCAGGCTAGCGATGTTCTTCTGGTTTTCATGTAATAGTGTTTTCAACAGTGGTGGTGATATACAATTCTGAAAAATACTGTTTAGTCCTTTCTACTATGCTTTTCTATCTTGATATCTCATCTATTTTCATTTTCTAGTATTAATATTTCTTTCTTTTTTAGTGTGAGATTGTTTCATAGTACTTTAACATTTTTGTTATCTGTTGTTTCTTATATCATTTTATCTTCTCTTTTTTTATCTTAATATTTTTTCTGATTGTTTTATTTAGTTCTGTAAGTTCTATTGTATTTCTTTTTCCTCCTCCAATTAGTTGTCCTCTTTTCTTCAACAGATTTTTTGTTTTCTCTGAGATGTTTTTATTTTTAACCTTTTTATCTTTTGCAGTCTTATGTGCATTTCCTGTAATGATTAGATTAAGATTTTCCTATATATTATCCATTTGTAGATTTTTATTGTTATTCATGTTATTTCTTTGATTATATAATTTTTTTTTTGCAATTTCTTTTTGTTGGCTACTAATGTATCATTATGTATCTCTGCATATTTTGTTTTATTCTGTTTCATTCTGTAATTTAGTCCATGTTGCAGGCGTAGACTTCTGTGGTTCGGTGATTACACTACATTTTTTTATTATTCAGTTATATAAAACACTGAAATAATAGTTTTCGACAAGTTTCGTAAATTATAGGATTTACATCTTCAGGGGGTAAATAGTATAACTTAAAGTTTAAACAAGAGAATTAATAAATACAAATCATAACCATCTGGCTATTCATAAAACTCAAATAACAGAATGCAGATTTATAACGTTATTGACGTTGAACAATACTGGACGATGTCACGTGTTCTTGTTCTCATTCATACAGTCCGAGCTCAGATTGAGGTAGATTTTTTATTAGAGCTGACCACACTTGATGGAGAATTAAACCTTGATTTTTATTGCATTAGGTTGGGTTTTTTAGCATATTAGCAGCTGCTTTAAATTTTCTTACATAACTGTTGTTTTCTATGTATGACATTGTCGTTTTATGCCGGAGTACATCGTGTCCAGTCAAAGTGGTATGGAAAGCATACCACTTCGACTGGACACGAACATACCAGCATATGTTCTCTTTTGTATTGTACGTCTTTTTGGTGTTCAGCCATGCGTTTTTTTTATTATTCAGTTTTTTTTATTATTTTTATTATTGCATTTTTTTATTATTCAGCCAACTGAATAATAAAAAAATGTGGTGTAATCACTGAACTATATCTTTTAATCCATGTTATTTTCCCCCTAAACTATTTTGTGATCACTTTCTATGCTTATGCCTAATAGAAACCTAGTATTTAGTAATTATAGAATCACCTGTACCACAGTAAAGATTAATTTATTGTACAGATATTTCATCTTATGTATCATAAGAAGACATCAGTGTGAGCAGATAACAATATGGAATTTGAATAAAAGAAACGCTAGACTATATGCATCACGTTAGAATCTCTTTATGCATACAATTGTGTGTTCATTGGTTAAAAACTATTGGAATACAGTTGAGGATAACAATTTCCCCACCCTTTAAGAATGGTAAGGCAGTCAAAATACTTTAACCAGGAATACCAAAACAGGAAAGTAAAAACAAGAAATTTTTTCAAAAAGATCAGGGAACTGACAGGGAAGTTTAGTGGCAAGGTGACAATTTTGAAAAGTAAACATAAAGGATATCTTACAGAAGCTTTTACAGAAAGGACTACAAAATTACTGAGAAATTTGAAGAGCAGGATTATACACAGGAGCCAGTACCACTGGAGAGTGAAGTGAGGTGGGCACTGCAACAGCTATCCAGTAAGAAAGCACCAGGAGGGGATGGAATACCTATTGAGCTGCTCAAAGCCCTGGGAGATGAGGCAGTTAAAATTTTAACAGCTCTATGTCAGCAAATTTGGATCACAACTACTTGGCCTAGGGCAGCGTTTCCCAAACTTTTCCTACGACGGAACACTTCACAAACTAGCTTAGTGTATGTGGCGTTTGCACACACGGCACTTGGCCTGGCCGCACGAAGGAAGACTTGGTTTCGAGTCTAGTCAGCGACTAGAGGAAATTTTTCTAAGCCTTTTTTCGACTGGTTCCCGAGTTAGTCGATCTCTGGCATGGGCAAGCGGGTTTTTCATCCCGTAAACTCAAGAAAATTGACCGTAGAATCCACATTATTTCAGACATTAAATATATTGTGTTAGGACCATGAGATGCCGGCACATTTGAGCCATCTCTCTTCACTGTGTACTGCTTAATTAGTGATAGCCTTGGGCCATCTATCTCTGATTGGTACTAGTGGAGATTGAACTGCCCACTCAGTCTCCAAAAGTTAGATAGGGCTAAATGGCCTCGCCTACTCCCCGTGTACGGGAATAAAAAGGCGTTAGCTGATTTTTTTTAAATAATTAAACACCATTAAATTAATTTGTGCTGATTTTCATTGACATATCCCATTCTGATCACCAAAAATTTATAATATTATAAGTACTTACAAGTGAATGCAGATTTTTTCTCCTGTGTGCAGGAAGTTTTCTCCTTTTGTACATCCTGGAGATTGCTTTGTAGGCTGGTGGTGGATGACTCACTGTCTGTTGTGTCACAAACACCTTCAATAGATTTCTTAATACCAAAATTAAACAAAGTCCCTTGTCTCTTATTCATATTAAAATTTAAATCTGCAGGCCTATTACTGTTTAAGAAATCACTGCACTATGGTTTCGAAATTTTCACCCTACAATATGAACTTGCGAAGAAAGTATTCAGTATTACTAGATTTGAGAACTGGATACAGACTACCTTGATCTTCAATTTTAGTGGAAAAATTTTCTTTATACTTCCTTGCTGATTGGTCACTAACATTTGCAACACAGATGTTGTTTCTTTCAGTTTTGAGAACAGAGGATATGCCACCCATTGTTGTAGTCGGCTGCAGGCAATTTTTATGACCGGTCATAAACAGCGGTATTCCCATTCCCGATTGTTTAAAGATTTCGATCTGTGAAAATTAACGGTAATTCACGAATATTTCCACGTTTAAAAATACATGGCTTAGTCACTAACATTTGCTACACAGATGTTTTTAGGTGTTCTGGGTCTGAACTTTTCGACATATTCACGAATATTATTTTCCTCAGAATATTTCCACTATAAAATATTTATTCATGTAAAATGCTTAGAAAACTAAAATGACAAATTCCAGGAGAAATTCTCGCAGAACACTTATTCACTTCCGCAGAACACAGTTTGGTCAACTCTGGCCTAGGGAATGGAAAACATCAGTTTATATACCGTTATTGAAGAAAAGCGATGCAAGAGAGTGTGAAAATTACAGAACTATAGCACTGATTTCTCATGCAAGTAAAGTCTTACTTAAGATCATTCAGAAAAGACTGGAACCATTCATGAAGAGAGAAATGCCAGATGAACAGGTAGGATTTTGAAAAGGCAGAGGAACAAGAGAGCAGATCTCCAATATGAGATGGATAATAGAAAGAGCACAGGAATATCAAAAGGATGTCTATCTTTGTTTCCTTGACTATAGTAAGGCTTTTGACTCTGTAGATCATGTGAAACTGTGGAATGTGTTAAGAACAATGGGCATATACCAGAACATTTCATTATCCTTCTGAGGAATCTTTATTATGAACAGGAAGCTACTGTCTGAACAGATCTTGGAGAAACTGAATATTTCACAATAGGTAAAGGGGTGCGACAAAGATGTATTTTATCTCCATACCCGTTTAACTTGTGCAACGAATACATTTTAAGAATGGCAGGGCTAGAGGAGTCTTCAGTTGGAATTAAAATTGGTGGAAGAAATATTAATAATTTGAGGTATGCAGATGATACCACCTTGCTAGCAGAATGCAAAGAAGATTTGGAGGAACTTATTATGAAAGTTAAAGAAAAAAGTGCTAAATATGGCCTTAAACTTAACCCCAAAAAGACAAAAGTTATGGCAACATGTGAACTTAATGATTTTGAAGTAGATAGGGAGAAAATGGAAGTAGTTAACAATTTTGTGCTCCTAGGATCCTAAATTGATAAAGATGGGTATTGTACTGAAGAAGTTAGAAAGTTGAACCCAGAGAAAGAGTGAAAGAAGGAAGATAGATGCATTTGAATTATGGGTTTGGAGACGCTTACTAAGAATACCATAGACTGCAAAGCAAACTAATAAATCAGTGATAGACAGAATAAAGCCAGATTGCTCTCTCGAAGCTATGATCACCAAGCAAAAATTGTCATACTTTGGACATATTATGCGAGCAAATGACAGTCTGGAGAAGATGATGATGCTTGCTAAAGTTAATGGAAGTAGGAGAAGAGGAAGACCAAGAATTAGATGGAGTTAAAGAAGCAACTAGAATGCACCTGGAAATTCTGAAAGTTATGGCCAGGGATAGATCCGAATGAAGAGTGTATGTTCATAGAATCATCAGAAGTCGAAAATGACTCGATGGAACATAACAACAACGATGAAGTAGGCCATCACTACTTGTTTGAATAAATATTCATGTTTATACATGAGTTTATGTTATAGTTGGGTGTTTTCTCATTGGATCACCTCTACTGTTTTTAATCCTATGTTGTGTTAAGCCATATTTGTTAGGTTTGATGAGTTGGATGTGGACTTAATGTTCAGAAATATGTTTATTGACTGATCTTTATGTTTTTCCATAGTAAAACAAGTGCATGCACATGGTACGTAGTATATGCCAGATAGCATCATTGGTTAGTTTGTTTTTTGGAGAGGGCAACAGATTATGAACTTGGTTGATGGGTTTGTAGGTAGTGATTTGTTTATATTTTCTCATAATTTTACCACATTTTCAGAGATGCCTTTAATATATGGTATAGGAGTCCTGTGTACTTCTTGTCTTGGTTGCTATATAGAAGAGTTGTTAATTATTATCTGTTTGTTTGATAGTTTCTGGTTCTTGTTTAAGAGATCCTTTGAAGAAACAAATTTTGTGTGTTCTAGACACTAAGGATTTTATAATATTGTATTTTTGAGATGAGTGGTGGGCTGATGTATTGTGGATATAGCATTCCGTAAAAGTTTGTTTTCAGTAGACAGAAGTGGAAATAGATTCATCATATTCCTGTTGGATGTTCACATCTAAAGGAAATTCCTTTTGATGATTCTTTTTCTGTTCAACAACCTAAATTCTTGAATTAAATTCACATTAGAAAAAGAATCATCAAAAGGAATTTCCTTTCTAGATATATACAACCAACAGGAACTTGATCAAGACATAATTTGCTCACTTATGGCCTTAATTGACTTGCTGTACTTGCAAAACAATGTTATAACAGAATTAAGTCTTCAGTTGAAAGCACCTGCCTATCTTATTGGTAGTGACAATGTCCTGAGGTTGGAAGACCTGGGTTCAATTCTCTCGTACCACAAGAGTAACATCTCAATGAACTTTTCCACTGAATTGGTAGTTGTCGGAGAAGCGGCAGGTTTTTCTCATCTGGAATTATGAGTTTTTCACCCTATATTTCATGCACACTAGCCAGAGAATACAATTTACAGACCTAATGAACCAATAAGATTCTGCAGGTCATGATTTTTCATAGGGATCTAACTTGAAACTTTTTCTACTATATGCTATCAACAGAAATTCAATACGATGATGAAAATGTATTGATGTGTATGTATTTGTTTATAGCATTGCTATTATTATTTTCTTTTTGT
Source organism: Typopeltis vanoorti (assembly GCF_054136105.1). NCBI lineage: Eukaryota > Metazoa > Arthropoda > Arachnida > Uropygi > Thelyphonidae > Typopeltis > Typopeltis vanoorti. The sequence goes on along the minus strand of NC_143561.1, from coordinate 96,629,402 downwards.
ATGTAGGACCTGAAATCAGCACTAGCAAAATGCATAATTGAACAGCAGAAACGAGTAAAAGAATTTAGAGAGCTCTATGGAAGTAAGGTGATAGGGGAAATTACAGTAGATCAGGTGAGAGTATATTTAATTTTTGTATTGTATGTTTCCTATTCTCATGCAAATGCCTTGAATTTTAATAGTATGATAAAAATAATTAGTTTAATTAGCTCTTGCCATGGACTGTACTAAAATGTCTTGTTGTATTTTATTATTATTTTTTAAAGATTTAAAGAAATATTGCTGGTGTAAGTTGAATTCAAGTGCAGAACTTGTGGAACTTGAGACTAGTATTTGGCCACTTATGGACATGTGACTACAGATATGAAACATTCATATCTGTCTTGACAAACAAATCAAATTATTGTATAAAGACTAATTTTACTTTAAAGTTTAAAGGAGGAAGAGAAGGAGTAATGGACTCCTTGTTTTAGAATGAAACATTCTCATATATATATATATATATATTTCTCTCATCACATGTAGCTTGTACTGCTGTATAAGTCAAATATATATATACACTGTATTTTTCTCCTTATAAGATGCAGTGTTATATTGGATGCATCACATTCCATGTCGAATTTTTGGAAAAAAATATTCTTTGCAGTATAAGATTCACAAATTATGCATCAAATTTTTCATGTAAATATTAACTTTTTATTTAAAATTTTAATACATGTATTATCCATTTATTAGATTAAAAAATTATTCTTAAAAAAATTCATCAAATCATTAAAAAATCTAACATATAATAACGATGCATACATGCATGCATAAATCATTTCTCTTCGTAAAACCATGATGGCAACCCTGTAAAATCAATGTTATTTCTTTCTGTTGCCAATAATTTTGCTCATTGAATAATTGTTTTTGTAGATATGCAGCAACCCAATCTTCTTTAATCCATTATCTTTTTAATTCATTTTCAATATTTGGCAATTTTGCCAGTTTTCTGTGGAGATTGTGCTTTTTAGAATTTGCTTCTATTAATTACTGCTCTTGTTTCCTCCAAGTTCGTATTATTTTTCTGTAGGCATACTGCTGTGCTGCCCTATTGCCATTCTTTTTTGCATATGCACTATGCTTAAACATATAGCTATGTGTGCTTTGTAGAATCCATGGATTATAAAAAAAATTAAATATAGTAATGTATTGATTACTAGTTTAAATGTGTGACCGTTAACGTCTTGCAACTATTCAAACTGATCATGCATTACTGACAAGCAATGACGCACTGTAACTCTGTATCCATAAAAACGCATTGGTGTATAAGACACACTGGCTTATAGAACACATCCTAATTTTCAAATAAATTTTAGGAACAAAAAACACATCCTATAAGGCGAAAAATATGGTATATACCTGTACACTGCATGCCCTTACTCTTTAATTAACTTCTGACCTACTGAGAGAGATAAATAAATATGATGGAGTGTAATCAAAAAAAAAAAACTATTATAAAACAATAGCAAAAAATAATAAATCATGTATCTATAAGGCATCCATTTCATCAATGAAGGTTGATGAAATAGATTCATTAGCACCAACAAATGATCAGACATCGAAACCTATTTATTTCTCGCAAAACCTCAACTGACATCATCAAAAACTATTGTTCACCTCAACTGAAGTATTCCTTCTGTCAACAAAGAATGGTACTTTCATTTCATTGGATATGACATCACGTCTCAGAGAATCCCAACCCTAGAATCTTCTCTTTATATTTTACGCTAACTCAAAATCTCCTGTGTCATAATTTGTTACACTAATTTTCTCTTTTTATTGCTCTCCAAATTCTGATAACTATTTTGATGTCTTTGAATTATGTATCTCAAGCTTAATTTTAGATTGCAGTTTATCTCAAGCTGCAATCTAATTAACCAGATTGTGAAGTTGTCTTCCTTAGCAATGTTAGTGTTCACTCACATCGACTTTCCTTCTGTAATCCATGGATCAAGCTGGAAGAGATACCATAGTATCTGCTGTTAGTAGTAATCTAACATAAATTGTCTACCTGCCCACCAGAATACTAAATAATCCTCACTATCCTCTGGACCTTTTCATACCAGCTCTCTCCTCCCAAATATGTTAGAGTTGTTAGCTTTTCTCTTGGTAATAACTCAGACCATCACTTCATCTGTTTCCTTTTCAGTGGAACATCATTCACTCTACCATTCCATGCTACAGCACCATTTGTTTCCTAAGTTTTGCATAATAACTGGCCTTGTATTTCCATATGTACATCCTTTCCTCACAGAACTTCTTGTAAAACTAGCTACAGCCCAGGTGATCATCTCATAGTCACTCTCAACCAACTGGAAGGTTAAACCCACAACATTCATGCACCCTCTGTTACATGTTGTTTAAGATAGTTATCCCTCAAGTGCTCAAAATTCATTCTCCTTATTCCCTGATGCTATCTCTTCTATCCAATCAATAT